>NC_134358.1:470488794-470802366 GCF_048569485.1 Anomaloglossus baeobatrachus | reverse complement strand
ATTTGGTTTTTCACTCCATTGATCCGGCAGGGAAATTTCTAGAAGTTTTTTCTTTTATGGCCGAGGCTTTGACATCTTTACAGGAACTGTATATTACACTAGTGCTTTTACGTTATTTTTTTTTTTGCATGTGTTACATGCGAGCAAATCCTACGGACATTGGCCGTGCTCTCATTCTCAGGAAAAAGCTTTATAATTACTGCAAATATTGCTAGGTAGTTCAGTTAATCCGTGTTTAGATAGTTCCATGGACTGATTCATGCCGCCCAGAACATGGAGCCACTAAATTACATCTAAGCTCTCCTAAATAAAGCAATCTTACATGTCAGCACCTTGCTCTTTATGATATCTCAGTGTTCCAATGATTCTGGTTTACAGCTAAATTCCGATTGTGCTTTAGTAAGTGATGTTGGTGGCTAAACTTCAGGCCTTTGAGTAATGACTTGGATGAATGTAATTAGGACAGCCAGGTGCAGCTGGCCTGGGCTCCAATAAAAAAAAACTTCTGACAGTTTACAACTTCCGTTTCAGTTTTTGGGGTACATACCATCCTGCCCGAATTACAGAGGAAATTGTTTCCATGTTTTAAGCTGCCGCACATACTTCCCAACAACGCATCCTTCACTGTCATCCCCGCCCAGCACCGCCCGCCGGGTGTCATCATAAATAGCCCTGGTTAACACTTACCAAGAGGCTTTTCCATTTCTAGAGCTCTCTATTTAGCACATTTTTTTTCATATAAATTCTTACCCAATTTTAAATACCAGGTGCTAATTCTAAGAAAAAAATATGGAATTAAGGATTTACACCAAGTGCCCTATGGAAGAAGTGGAAGGGTCTAATTAAAGAAAAACAAATCTTAAAATGCCAAAAGTAAGGAATGAGGATATGTAAATGCAGAAAAGTATCATAAAAACCTTCTGATATAATTAAAAAAATCATAGGTTTTCTACAAAAATTTTTTCATTGCATCATTTTTTTGTGCACTGGGGTTAATAAACCCCAGTGCACAAAAAATGATGCAATTAAAAACTTTTTAAGGCCAAGTGCGCACTAGAAATTGACTTTTCCTAAGGAAAAACCGGACCCTCTGAAAGACTCCCGCACCTGCGGTAAAAAAACGCACCAAAACCGCAACGGAATCTGCATGCAGTTTTGCCGTGTTTTGGCGCGGTTTTGGTGTGGATTTGCCGCGGTTTTTCCACGGGTTGGTCCCTGCGAGTCTTTTCCATTATCTATGGCAAAAACCACAGGTACCTGCGGAAAAGAAGTGACATGCACATTAATTCCGCAGCGGAAATTCCACGGGTAAATCCGCAGGTATAAAAAAAACGCAGTGTGCGCACAGCACTTTTTTTTATACCCATAGGTTTTGCTGAGGAATGACTGCAGAAATGTTAGACACATTTTCTGCAGCAAATCCGCGGCAAATTCGCGGTAAAATCCGCAGTGTGCGCACATGGCCTTAAGGTTAATAAACCCCTTCACGACGTGGCCAATTTCCATTTCTCCTTCCCTTCTTCCCAGAGCTATATATTTTTTTTCTTGTCCACATACACATGAGGGCTTATTTTTTTTGCGGGACGAGTTGTACTTTTTAACAACATCAGTCATTTCACCACATAGTGTAGTGGAAACTGTGGGAAAAAAAATCCAAATGGGGATGTGTCATGAAAAAAATACAGTTCTAACATGTTTTTTGGGATTTGTTTCTATAGGGAATATTTTGTAGTAAAAATGACCCTGTAATAAGATTCTCCTCATCAGTACGATTACAGTGATACCAAACATGTCCAGTTTTTTTTATTATTTTCCTGGTGGAAAAAAAAAAAATCAGAAATTTTACCCCAGAATTTTTTCAGGGTTGTGTTGCCATTTTCCAAGACCTGTAACGGTCATTTTTAGGTCAATAGAGCTGTGTGATGGCTTATTTTTTTGAGCGGCGAGACATTTTTATTGCTATCATTTTGGGATTGATATGATGCTTTAATCGCTTGGTACAGCATTTTCTGTGGTATTGCGGCAACAAAAAAACTTAACTTTGGCGTTCTTGAATTTTTTTTTTTGTTTATGGTGTTTATTGTCGGGTTAATTACTTTTATATTTTGATAGATCTGACTTTTCTGAATGCAGCAATACCTCGTATATTTTTAACATTTTTTAATATCTTTATTTTTAATAGGGCAAAAAGGAGAGTGATTTGAACTTATGTTTTTTAGGATTTTTTCATACTTTTTAAAACTTTTTTTTTTTTAAACCTTTCATTGTTTTTAATAGTCCCCTTAGGGTACTTGAAACTGCGATTGTCTGACTGCTTGTGCTATATACAGCAATGCCATAGCATTGCTACATATAGTAAAAGTCACAGTCTCCTTTGAAGCGCAGCTATAGGCATGGCTTCAAAGGAGCGCAGCTGACAAGCACGGACGTCTTCAGGAGAGCCCCTGCTGTCATCGCAACACATCGGTGACCTGCAATCATGGCACAAGCACGCCAATGGAAGCTTTAAGTGCCATGCCAGTGCGTGTTAAATCCCACTGTCCGAGTTTGACAGCGGGATTGAACAGGTTAAGAACTGCTGGCAGAGCCTCGCTCCACATGCAGATGTTCGAGGCAGGTCCTGACGGTGATACACTATCATTACCTGTTGAGTATGGGGCGAGCTCACCTCGTGAGCCCAAGCCACACACCCACATCTGACATGTAAATGTATATCGTGAAAGGGTTAAAATGTTCTACCTCTTTACTATGTTTAAGCAGAGCAGATTTTCTGGAGATATTTCTTTCACTCTTTACATACATTTGAATGGGACATGGAGGAAAAAAAAAAAAACATGCATAAGCTGCAAAAACAAGTATATTTAGAGGTGTCCAATGGATTTGCATTTTTCTGCAAAAAAAATAAAAATCTGCCACACGTAAATATATCCTAAATAATAAGTGACACATGAAATTTGAAATGAAAAATTTAGACAACCCCTATAAGAGCTTAGGTGTGACGTACGCTGATTTTTGTTTTCTTATAGGTGGTAAGGCTTCTTGCAGCAGATATTTTTTTATCTTCATAATTTACCTAGTGCCAATAAACAAATTAGTTACAATTTAAAGGGAACCTGTCAAGTGCAATATGCACCCAGAACCATGAGCAGTTCTGGGTGTACAGTATATTGCTAATCCCTGTCTAACCGTCCCTGTATCTAGTAGCATAGATAAAGAGATCTTTAGAAAAAGTATTTCTAAATATCTTTTATGATATGCTAATGAGACCAGCGATTAGTCACAAGGGTGTTATGTCACCAGACTAGTTTGCCCTCTTAGCATGTTTGCACACCCACAGGGGCATGCTAACATGATATTCAGTGCCCATTGCCCAGCATGATCAGTGGTGATGCGGGTACCTGTGTCCGTTGTCACCGCTTCAGAACGCTGGGCTTAGAGTCAGTGGGCATGATCAGAAGTCCCAGCACTTCTGGTCATGCGCACTATGAAGCCGGGTGTACGTGTTCTGGCTTCAGAAAGGTCTAATGTGCATGATTAGAAGTGCCGGGACTTTTGATCATGCACACTGACCCTAAGCCAGGCGTTCTGAAACCGTAACAATGGACACAGATACCCGCATCACCACTGATCACGCTGGGCACTGAATAGCATGTTAGCATGTCCCTGTAGGCGTGCTAACATGCTAAGAGGGCAGACTAGTCGAGGGAACTAAAGCCCTTGCGACTAGTTCCTGCGCCCATTAGCGTATCTTAAACAATCTTTAGAAATACGTTTTCTAAAGATCCCTTTAACTATACTACTGGATACAGGGACAGTTAGGCAGGGATTAGCAATATATACCCAGAACTGCTCGTGGGTCTGGGTGCATATTGCACCTGACAGGTTCCCTTTAAGGCTGAGTTCACCTGTCCAGTAGTCTTTTCCCAGTTCTAACGGATGATTAGTGGACGTGTGAATTCAGCCTTACAAATAGGCCGCAAAAAAATAATCAAACTCAACAGCCATTTGTTATAAGGAGCAGTTGCAAAACACACAATCCTGTATGAATATACAACTAAAAATAAAGTATCAGCAATAGTAGATCTATTAGAGTATATATATATTATATATATACATACACACACACACACACACACACACACACACACACACACACACACACACATACACACACACACACACATACTGCTCAAAAAATAAAGGGAACACTTAAACAACACAATTTATTTACATTAATATACCGGTACCAATAAATACTTATTACTGCCTCCACCTATTCTCTGAAAAAAGAAGACTTTGATAATAGTTTTAGATATAGCAAAGCAATTGCTTAACAGGGTTGTATTGGGGTACAAGACTGTAGCTACTCAATATAACTACAGACTTGCAGATCCTCATAATCTGCAGCACGCACTCGTCAGGATTCTCTCATGCCGGGAGCTGGCGGGCACGTTACCACAATTATGCGATCAAAAGTTGACTAGATGTGAGTGGCCTTGCTCAATTCATGTGGCTTGAATGAGGCCAGATACATCTAGTTGGAATGAGGCCGTAAGTATGAATACATTGGAGAATCCTGACAGCGCTACACTTAGGCTATGTGCGCACGCTGCGGATTTACCGCGGATTTTACTGCAGAAAAGGTGTCTAACATTTCTGCAGTCATTCCACTGCAAAACCTATGGGTATAAAAGATCTGCGCTTTTTTTTTTATACCTGCAGATTTACCCGTGGAATTTCCGCTGCGGAATTAATGTGCATGTCACGTCTTTTTTGCAGGTACCTGCGTTTTTTGCCATAGATAAATGGTAAAAAACCGCAGGGACCAACCCGAGGCAAAAACGGGTCAAATCGCAGCAAAATCGTGGGTGCGGTATTCTGCCAGAGGGTGCGGATTTTTTGTAAGAAAAGTCAATTTTCTAGTGCGCACATAGCCTAAGAAGATTCACCACAAGTCTGCAGTCACATAAAATGATACAGAAATGGGCTCTTGTCCACTTGAGAGAGTAAAAAATCCCTGCGATATTCGCCCAGAAAAGTGAGTCGAGTGTCCTGTGTATGATCTGCGTATGGTGGGTTTTTTTTCCTCACATGGCATCCGTATGACAGGCAAGCGTCATGCGAATGCTATGTGAGTGCTATGCAAGCAGTGCTGGACTGGCTACCGGAGGAATCTCCAGTAATACCAGGCCTGGCCGCGGTTACCTGCACTGAACTCCGGATCTGTCACCTGAGATCCAGAGTTCAGCCCGGTCTGTCTGCAGCTGTCATGAACTGAACTGCAATCGCCGGGGAATCAATGACTCGGCGCTCGCTGTTCAGTCCAGGCTGCACTCCGGAGCTAAGGTGAGAGCTCCTGTGAGAGCTCCAGAGTTCAGTGCAGGTAACCGCGGCCAGGCCTGGTATTACTGGAGATTCCTCCGGTACTCAGTCCGACGCTGTATGTAAGTATGTAGATTGTTAACATCAAGGATCCGTATGCCATCTGTATGACATGCATATGCCACCCGTATTCTGATTTTTTTTCTCGCTTCCATAGGCTTGCATGGGGGTGCGAGAGCTGAGACTCAGTGCAAATCGCAGCATGCTGTGATTTCACCGAGAGCACGAGACGTGTCGTATAAAATTAAGCTAGTGTTCAATGCCTCATAGCTTAACACTGGTGCGAGTGCGATCCGATTTTTTATCGGATCGCACTCGCACATGAAAATCGCATGTGAACAAGAGCCCAATAGAACACTTAAACCCGGCTCAACTATTAGGGCTTTTTCGCATGTAAATGCTGAAATTTCTGCAACGATTTGACAGCTCATGTGCGCTTCAAATCGCTGCAGAAACACTGCGTAATGGATGCAGTGTTTCAGCAAAATAAATGCCAATTTCCTGCGCTCTGGCTGCTGCCCCCACCATAGACAGAGTGGGAGCTGCATCCAAAGCACACGGAATAATTGACATGCTGCTTTTTTGAACGCACGGATTTAGGTCAAAATTTTAGCATCCAAATCGCTGCATCCAAAAAAGCAACGTGCGCACGTGTCATGCACAATCTACGTAGATTGTGCAGGGGACGCAGGACATATGCATTTACGCTGCAGTGCAATACGCAGCGTAAATGCATGTAATTACTCAACGTGTGCACGAGCCCTTAAATATTATGTGCTCAGGAGAGAAAATTAGTATAAATAGTACTGAAAAAACTCCAGCACACTAATATCACGATGTAGACAGAGAATGATGCTCAAAAAAAACGTATATTTTATTTGCTTGTGCGTAGGCATAAAAATATATATTTTGTCCAACGTTTCAACCTCGAAATTGGTCTTTCTCAAGGACATGTAGACAAACAGTACATAAAATGATACAGACTTGTACGGTATATCCCAAGGCTGGACAACCCTTTTAAATGTCTAATATTATTTTATAATAATAATAATAATAATAATAATTAATAATAATAATGAATTTTTCAAACATAAGTATATTAATATTTGAAGATAAATATTTTGTTTTAAAATAATGAGTATTACAATTTCCCTAAATTTCAGTCTACCCCCAAAGACAAATAAGTGGACAGTCCCCATCACGTCTGAATCTCAACAAGAAGGCTCCTTTCATCCACATTGTGAGCGCTAGTACGGGCACATGTTGGCAGATCACGTTACTTTTTTGATATCATAATCACAAGCATTTTTGCAAGGTTATTTAATCTAGCCTGAAAATTGATTTTTTTTCTTTGTGGAAAGGCTCACAAACCCCCATGTGAAATCTAAATGTTAGGAAACATACATAAATAAAAGCCAGACGAAAGCCCCATGCACTTACCAGCAGTAAAGTAAACATTAGCGTTTTCTGCCTCTGCTTTTAATAACCAATTCATTTTGCAAAGTTTTTTTTTTTATCCGGATCGACCTGTCGAGTGCCGTACATGTAGAAGTGTTTAGGCATCCCGCAAAAGTGGAAAAGACCAATATATGTCGCATCTGTCTGGGACATAATCATTATAAAGTTTGTAGATGAGCAAAAACGGCCTGAAATGCCATAAATATCAACCCCTTTTCGCAGCCTGCCAGCGAGCACAGGGGGCTTTGTGAGGGTCTATTGCCAATAATACGGGCAGTAAGTATAGGCTTTGTTTGGAATCAAAACATTCGGATCGGCTTTGGTTCCAACAGAACCAGCGGTAGTCCTTGTAATTTAATCATGTGGGGTTATGTGAGCTTCCCCTACAGGCTACACAAGAAAGGGCGGCAGCTCAACGGGCAAAAAAACACTGGAATATGCGTGCAAGGAATGTGTGTGTGCTGCAGGAAGAGTTTAGGAATTTTCTCAGCATGGCTAATGTATGTATTGCTCAAAGAGGGACAAACGTGTGAAAAGGAAGAGATTTCCTATGGATTTTTGGAGGATTTTTTTTTTTTTTTAACCCTTGTCCGGCTGAATGAAATCCATTGCAAGAAAACAGGTAATGGATTGTGCCCAGTCAGACAGAGCTTCTCAGTAATGAAACTAGACAGGAAAGTAATTTTGTGACGGGGGCTGGGCTATAAACAGTGCACATGAAAGGCAATATAACCTGGAGTAATAATGAAGGCGAGTTGCAGTATCAGCACATTAGCAGGTGTTTCAGACCACAGACTTGTTTCACACACCTTGCAGCAGAGACGTGAACCGGCTCCTGAATGCTCGCAGTCATTGGTTCTGAATGGGGGGAGCTCTGTAGGCTTGACACGGATGAATTGGAAATTAATGGACACCAAAACATTCACATCACTGACTTTTGTGATGACGTTTTCTTGTACCGTTAGGCTATGTGCGCACTATGATGTTTTTGCACTTCTCCAAAACGCTGCGTTTTTGGCCGCAAAAAACGCACTGCGTTTTTGATCACTGTGTTTTGTTGCGTTTTTTCCAGTGCATTGCATGGGTGAAAAACGCAGTAAAATGCAGGAAAGAATTGACATATCTATTTTTTTTTTTTTTTTTTTAGCTCAAAAACGCAGCTAAAAAAAGTTGTGTGCGGAAAGCAAAAATGAAAAGTCATAGACTTTACTGGGGAAGCAAAGTCATGCAGTTTTGAGTCCAAAAATGCACAAAAACGTACCCGAAAAACGCCGCGCAAAACACTCAATGCGCACATAGCCTTAATCTGACCTCTCATGGCGGACAGTAGTCAGTGCTCCGACTCATTCAAGGTTATGGAAAAAAGGAATAAGTGTGTTAGGCTGTGTCCGCACTTTGCATTTCAGCTGCTTTTTAGGTCCGTTTTGAACTGCAGCGTTTTCATGCCAAAAGGCATGCGTTTTGCTTTTCCATAATAGTCTATGGAAAATGTAGATTTCCTGTCTGCACTTTGCGTTTTAAAACGCACCGTTTAATTTGCATAATTTGTGGCAAAAAACATGCGTTCAAAGAAGCAGCATGTCAATTGTTTTTGCCATTTCTGCAGCGTTTGCTAACATTGAAGTCTATGAGAAGTATCAAACATCAAATTTCCTGCGTTTTACCTGCTTTTTAGCTGCAGAAACACTGCTTTTTTTACTTCAAAAACACATGCTTTTCAGACATTAAAATACTGGAATAATATGTCCCTTTACACACACACATAGTCCGACAAATTAATGAAATTAGGATTTTATTGCTATTTTAGCAATAAATATTATAAAACCGCTATACAACGTGCGAACAGCATTTCCGAATTCTGATAGACTTTGCTGGGAGAAGGAGAGACATGCAGTTTTAGGCAACAAACTGCACCAAAAAAAATAAAAAAATGCAGCATGCGCACAAGACCTTACATTGTAAAAGATGACTTAAAGAGAATTTGTCACCAGTTTTTACTACATAATCTGACATAGGCATAATGTAGAGACAGAGACCCTGATTCCAGCGATGTGTCACTTACTGAGCTACTTGGTGTTGTTTACATAAAATTAAAGTTGGAGATTATTACCATGGGACTGTTAAAGAGAATCTGTCAGCAGGTTTTCCCACCTTAACTGAATGAACATGATGTAGGTAAAGAGACTCTGAATCCAATGATGTATAACTTAGTTTACTTGGTGCAACAGTTGTGACACAATCAGAATTTTTAGGTTTAGCAAGGCAGCAGTGGTGAGAAAGCTAATCACACTCACATCAGGCTCTCTGTATACAATGTCTATAGACAAAGAGCTGTTAGTCACAGCAGGAGCACGTCAGAGTACCTGGCACGAGGCAATGTAGTCTCAGCAATGATAAGGTCATGATGCTAAAACAATTATGACAAGTAAAGAATAGAACGTACCTTGATAAAAGAGGCATCACTGAAATCTGTGTTTCAACCTTTACAGCATGCTGTCTTCAGATTATTTAGCAAAAACCTGTTGAAAGATTCCTTTTACACCTGCTGCTAGGTAGCCAAACAACGCCAACAGCACTGATTGGCAGGCTTATGCCTACGCACAATGTACACAGAAAGCTGTCAATCAGTGGCATGGACCAGGTTATACAGAGCTCAGCATTCAGAGAACTGGCTGATCGGCAGCAAAGAAAACAGTGATTTTATCAAAACTGCAGTGAGTAGCCCAGTAAGTGACACATCACTGGAATCAGGGTCTCTGCCCCTACAGCATACGTCTTTCAGATGGGGTAGCAAAAAAACTTCTGACAGATTCTCTTGAAAGGGTTCTATTAGTGGCACTGAGAGCTCTGTAAATTGTGTATCGCCCGAGAAAGATACTGCAATTTCTTGTCCACACTGGAAAATTAATTTTGGCTTGCAGCACCATTTACAGTCATTATACAGAGCCATGCCAATTTTTTTAAATATTTTTTTTAAACTTTCCACTGTTTTACTAGTGCCCTTAGGAGACTATAACCTGTGATCATCTGTTTGTGCTATACAGGCGTGTCACTAATTAACTCAGATGTTGCCAATAAACCTATCAGAAGCTTCCAAAGACATGACATCATATGGGCTGTCCCATGTCTTGTTTAAAGGCATAGTACTCTTAGTGTACATTGTGTGCAGAATTATTAAGCAAATGAGTATTTTGATCACATGATACTTTTTATACATGTTGTCCTACTCCAAGCTGTATAGGCTTGAGAGCAAACTACCAATTAAGTAAATCAGGTGATGTGCATCTCTGTAATGAGGAGGGGTGTGGTGTAATGATATCAACACCCTATATAAGGTGTGCTTAATTATTACGCAACTTCCTTTCCTTTGGCAAAATGGGTCAGAAGAGAGATTTGACGGGTTCTGAAAAGTCCAAAATTGTGAGATGTCTTGCAGAGGGATGCAGCTGTCTTGAAATTGCCAAACTTTTGAAGCGTGATCACCGAACAATCAAGCGTTTCATGCCAAATAGCCAACAGGGTCGCAAGAAGCGTGTTAAGCAAATAACTGCCCATGAATTGAGGAAAATCAAGCATGAAGCTGCCAAGATGCCATTTGCCACCAGTTTGGCCATATTTCAGAGCTGCAACGTTACTGGAGTATCAAAAAGCACAAGGTGTGCCATACTCAGGGACATGGCCAAGGTAAGGAAGGCTGAAAAACGACCACCTTTGAACAAGAAACATAAGATAAAACATCAAGACTGGGCCAAGAAATATCTTAAGACTGATTTTTCAAAGGTTTTATGAACTGATGAAATGAGAGTGACTCTTGATGGGCCAGATGGATGGGCCAGAGGCTGGATCAGTAAAGGGCAGAGAGCTGCACTCCGACTCAGATGCCAGCAAGGTGGAGGGGGGGTACCGGTATGGGCTGGTATCATAAAAGATGAACTTGTGGGACCTTTTTGGGTTGAGGATGGAGTGAAGCTCAACTCCCAGACCTACTGCCAGTTTCTGGAAGACCACTTCTTCAAGCAGTGGTACACGAAGAAGTCGGTATCATTCAAGAAAAACATTATTTTCATGCAGGACAATGCTCCATCACATGCATCCAACTACTCCACAGCGTGGCTGGCCAGTAAAGGTCTAAAAGATGAAAAAATAATGACATGGCCCCTTTGTTCACCTGATCTGAACCCCATAGAGAACCTGTGGTCCCTCATAAAATGTGAGATCTACAGGGAGGGAAAACAGTACACCTCTCGGATCAGTGTCTGGGAGGCTGTGGTGGCTGCTGCACGCAATGTTGATCGTAAACAGATCAAGCAACTGACAGAATCTATGGATGGTAGGCTGTTGAGTGTCATCATAAAGAAGGGTGGCTATATTGGTCACTAATTTTTTGGGGTTTTGTTTTTGCATGTCAGAAATGTTTATTTCTAAATTTTGTGCAGTCATATTGGTTTACCTGGTGAAAATAAACAAGTCAGATGGGAATAGATTTGGTTTTTATTAAGCTGCCTAATAATTCTGCACAGTAATAGTTACCTGCACAAACAGATATCCTCCTTAAGGTACCGTCACACTAAGCAACATCGCTAGCAACATCGCTGCTGAGGCACAACTTGCTAGCGATGTCGCTGTGTGTGACATCCAGCAACAACCTGGCCCCTGCTGTGAGGTCGTTGGTTGTTGCTGAATGTCCTGGGCCATTTTTTAGTTGTTGCTCTCCCGCTGTGAAGCACACATCGCTGTGTGTGACAGCGACAGAGCAACAACAAAATGTGCAGTGAGCAGGGATCCGGCTTCTGCGGACGCTGGTAACCAATGTAAATATTGGGTAACCAAAAAGCCCTTTCCTTGGTTACCCGATATTTACCTTCGTTACCAGCGTCTGCCGCTCTCACGCTGCCAGTGCCGGTTCCCTGCTCTCTGCACACGTAGCTGGAGTACACATTGGGTAATTAACCCGATGTGTACTGTGGCTAGGAGTGCAGGGAACAGGGAGCCGGCACTGGCAGTGTGAGAGCGGCAGACGCTGGTAACGAAGGTAAATAACGGGTAACCAAGGGAAGGGCTTCTTGGTTACCTGATGTTTACCGTGGTTACCAGCGTCCGCAGAAGCCGGCTCCCTGCACACGTAGAAGAGTACACATCGGGTAATTAACCCGATGTGTACTGTGGCTAGTTGTGCAGGGAGCCAGCGCTAAACGGTGTGCGCTGGTAACCAAGGTAAATATCGGGTTGGTTACCAGATATTTACCTTAGTTACCAAGCGCAGCATGCTTCCATGTGTAGCAACGCTCCAGCGATCCCTGCCAGGTCAGGTTACTGGTGAGATCGCTAGAGCGTCGCTTAGTGTGACATCTCACCAGCGACCTCCTAGCAACTTAACAGCGATCCCTATCAGGTTGTATCGTTGTTGTGATCGCTGGCAAGTTGTTTAGTGTGACTGGGCCTTAAGATAGCCAACTCTAAAAAAACCCACTCCAACTTCCAAAAATATTAAGCTTTGATATTTATGAGTCCTTTGGGTCGATTGAGAACATAGTTGTTGATCAATAAAAAAAAAATCCTCTAAAATGCAACTTGCCTAATAATTCTGCACACGGTGTATGTAAACTTTTGACTTTGCAGAAAGTAAGAAAAAAAAGCCTTAAACATTCTCGCTCTCTCATTATTCTGGCAAATATACATAATTTTGGTTCTTAATTGACCTAAAACGGGAAAGGTTTATTCTGATTTCATGTCAGATAGTGAGAAAAACATGCAGATGTGTCTTTATAGATAGTGTATGTATGTTTATGGTTTCAACTGTATAAAGCAATGCTATAGCAGAGAGGGTTGTACAGGAGCACTGCTATGACAACAATGGAGGTGTTTAGCAGACATCCTGCGGTCATAGAAATCCATCCATGATCTGTGATCACATTATTGCCATTAAAAATGGGGAGCCCTCCTGACAGCGAGATTTAACAGGTGAACAATTGCGGGCAGAGCTTGGCTCCACCTGAGTTTGTTAGCAGCAGGTCCTGGCTGTAACACACAGCCATTACCTTCTGAGTATCATGTGGGCTCACCTAATGAGCCCCCTCCATACACCCGCTTCCGATATTTAAATGTACATGTACGATGGATGTCAAGAAGGGGTTAAAGCACAGGTATTACAATCTTCATTTTGTGATAAACTGTATCTTATTAGGAGAAAATAGTGTATTTTTTCTCCTCCAACAACAGAAAGAAAACAAACAAACAACAAGGGGAGGAAGGAGATGAAGCTGCAGATTTTCTCCCTCAGTGTGTAGGCAAGTACAACATACAGTGAAAAAGTTCAATTTGTGAGGGTTGTGCAGCATCAGAGATTGGTGGCATATTCATATATGGGGTAGCATGGTGGCTCAGTGGTTAGCACTGTTACTTTGGAGCTGTCCTTGGTTCAAATCCCATCAAGGACAACATCTGCAAAGAGTTTTTATGTTCTCCCCGTGTTTCCTCTCTCACTCCAAAGACATACCGATAGGGAATTTTGACTGTGAGCCCCAATGGGGACAGTGATGATGATGTTTGTAAAGCGCTGAAGAATATAATAGAGCTAGGTAAGTAAATTAAACTAATATATACAACGAGTGTCTGTACAGTGGGGGATGTACTGGTTGACACAATCATACCCTAGACTGAAGCAGGAAGGGGATGTTTGTTTCTGTTAGCGCCATTATGCAGTTTTGGCGGCTGAACGATTGGCTAGTGACTTGGTCACATATCCTACCTTCATGACACCAATGGTAAACCCTTAAAGTGCTGCTTTAAATCAACGTCCCCTTACCCTCTGCCTTGTACTCACCCTCTGGCATTTTCATTGTTTTTTGATGCCGCTCTGGTCCCGCAGCGCCATCTTGTGCTCGTAACTTCTAACAGACTGGAAGTCAGAAGTTAAGTCACAAGTGCGCAATACAAGTTTTCGAGAGCCAGAAATATACCAGGATAGGCTCTCATAGAGATGTGTTGAGTTGTGACCTCTGCTGTGCTCCATGAAAAACAGGAGAAAACAGTGGTGAAAACAGCTGAAGACACTGGAAGATGAGTATAAGGCCCCTTTCACACATCAGTTTTTTTGCCATCAGTCACAATCCGTCGAATTTTGAAAAAAAAACTGATCCAGCGACTGATGCGACTGGATCCGTACTTTTCTCATTGACTTGTATTAGCGACGAATGGCCTCATGTTTCATCTGTCGAAAACTGTTTGTTCGTCGGACAGAGACAACGGCCAAAGTAACGTTTTTTGTGTACATCGAAAAAACGGACAGCGACGGATCTGTTGCCGTCCGTCATTTGGTAGAATGGAAGCCTATGGGTGCAGGATCCGTCGCCATCCGTCAAATGACGGAATCCGGTGACTAATTGTTTTTTTTTTTTTTTTTTTAACTGAGCATGCTCCAATCAGTTTAGCCACAATCTGTGACAGATCCATCAAGAAATCGGATTGTGACTGATGGCAAAAAACTGATGTGTGAAAGGGGCCTAAGATGGAGGCAAAGGACTTAGATTTAAAGCACCACTCCAGCGGTGAAAATAGAAAAAAATGCTGGAGTGGTGCTTTAAAAGAAAAATATCAGCAGGTTTTTAGACCCTAATCTATATAATGCATCTGAAATGTGAAAATCTGCACATATGAATGCGCTCACACGAACATGTGACTCACACGATTATCAGATCGCATCACCGGTCGCGGCTGGCTTCTCTCCTGACAGGAGCGGGTCTACTGCATGTATTTCTATGCAGCTGAAACGCTCCTGTCCAGAGAGTGTACGGCCGTGCCGAGTGATGCTGATGCGAGACTCGCCAAGTCACTCCCAAGTGTGACTCCGGCCTAAAACTCAGTGTACCCACAAGAGAAATGGACATTTTGTAAATTTCAGACATGCACCACAGCTCAGTTTACACTGCGTAAAAAAGAAAACACAGTGGGCATGAGATTTCTATAAATCCTATCCACTCTGCTGGAACTAGGCTATGTGCCCACGGACAAAAGATGGTGCGGATTTTTCTGCAGCAAAATCTGCAGTATCTCCCAAAAAATCGCACCAAAACTTTGGTGCATTTTAGGTGCGGAATTTGGTGTGTTTTTGGTGCGGAATTTGGTGGGTATTTTAACCATTGTACACTTTTGTATGTATGAATAAAGCTAGGATTAGTTTGAGGGAAAAAAATGTTTCTTGATGTCATATCCTGGCACAACCCTCCTTTCTTCACCAGTATCCATTTTGTTTTCAATCCTACTACCACTACACTACAAAATGGTCAAACTTCCTCTTCCTGTGCTGTCCTAATTAACATCACTTCCTGTGGATTTTGAGGGAAAATATGCACCAAAAACACATGAAAACCACCCTGTGGGAACACACCTGCGGATTTGTTGCAGATTTTTGATCTCCCATTCACTTGCATGGGCAAAATCCGCAGGTAAATCCGCAGGAATAATTGACATGCTGCAGATTTTTCTGCAAGGAAATCCGCACTATTTCCGCAGCGGAAAAAAACGCAGCATGGGCACAAGATTTCAAAAATGCCTTAGAAATGGCTGGTACTCGCTGTACTGTGGATTTTGGAGAAATCTGTGGCAAATCTGAGAGAAAACTGCAGCAAATTCCACGATAAATCCGCAGCGTGGGCACTAGGCCTAAGACGCTGCGTTTTTTCATAAATGACTTAAAAGTTTATATAAGGCCAAGCACCTGGCTGTCCATTACATAACTAAATTAGAAGCACTTTTCTCCACAGAGCATTTCCGACGGAGGCATTGCATGCCCCTGCCCTCACAATACCCTGACAATACGTATAAGGGTATATAACGATGTACAGTATATACACTGGTGCTGCGCACATCCATGTCTAGATGATTTGCACAGTGCCCGAGTATTCTGTAAGAAATGCAAGCTTTGGTTTCCTCATACAGTACAGCGTGTACAAGTCCGACCACGGCAGATCATTACAATGAAAACACTATCAATCTCACCAGGTGAGCATTGATTACTAAGCGAAGACATCTCGGATTAAAGCAATAGGTCTGAGAACTCTCCGCGTTACTTCCCAATTAATTACAACATTACAGATCAGATAAAAAGTTTACACGGGGAAAAAAAGCCCCTTCCTCCATCTTCTCTACAAACCCGCTGCATTTGTTATCGATCTGTTTGTGAGGACAGGCACGATTTCACTCAGCTTTTATGGATTCCACGATAATCTGGTTTTGGACTGGTTTTTAATGTACAAGAAACCGCAGTGAAAAGGATGGAAGCCCATAATTCACCCAATTTACGGCCATTAATTTCACATCTCATTAACTAGAAATAAAATGTACTACACACCCGAAACACAGGGGCAGATTTACCAAGCTAAAGGGGCTAAAATACTGATTTAGGCCTCATTCAGACCTCAGTAATTTTTCTCGTATTCAAAAACGTTTTGCTCTTCCTCAGTGATCGGTCGCTGTGTCAGTTTTTACCGTCAGGGATTTTGTTGTATGCGAAAATTAAAAACCGCAAGACTTCTCCTACCCAATATAATATATACAATGGACACTGATTCCTTCTGTGTACTGTATGTTACTCTCACAGACCCATAGACTCGTATGGGTGATCGTGATCTGTGACTCGATCGTGTTTCTACAATTCTAATTCTTATTCAGATACAAGGTCTACAAAAAACACAGACACATGAACAGCTCCATAGACTACAGGGGGTACGATTACTATCTATGAATGAGGCCTAAATTTAGGGCAATAACTGATTTACATCCCATTTATTATGTTTGTAAGGCTGGGGCCACACGAGCGTATGTTCTCTTGGATTGATTAATGTTAATGACACTCGGATCGACTCTGATCAGCGTGATCGGAGTGTTAGTTTAATGTGATCTGATTCACTCAGATGAGAAAATCATAGCACAGTCAGGAGAAAATGGAATCCCAGATCCCAGTTATATGCTCATGTGAGCACAGCCTTAGGCCTCCTTCAGTGATTCTGGTACATATGACGCCATTTTTTACGTACCGGAATCACGGACATACACAGACCAGTTAAAATCAATGGGTCTATGCACACAATTTTTCCCATGGACCCTGTGTCCGTATGGAGCACACATGTGTCCGTGTGTTCCGCTCAGAGACTAGTCCGTTTTTCTGATGTCAATTGATGTCACATGGACTACACACTGATTAGATCCCTGTATCATGTACCAGAGAAAACACGTGTCTTTGAAATAAAATTATTTTCTATACTCTCCTGTCTCCAGCGCTGCCGTCTACGGCACTGCTGTCACTTGCTTCAGGGTCTGCTCATTATGCTCATGAATGTTCACTGCACCGCAGACTTAGAAGCATCAGCGCCGGGGACAGCAGCGATGGGGACAGGTGAGTAAAAAATTCCTTCTCTCCATGGGCTATCACGGATAGCCCATGGAGAACACACGTGTGCCAAAATCACAGCAGACGGATGGGCCATATGCACTTTCAACACGGCCGTGAAAAACGTGTGTGTTTTCCACACACGTGTGAAAGAGGCCTAAGGTACTTTTTGGCTTTTTGCAAAGCCGTGTGGCCTAAATTGACCACCACGTGTCTCTAAAGCAATATTTGGCAAAAATTCTTGCTACAAACTAAAGGCCACTTTACACACAGCGACATCGCTAGCGATGTCGCTGGTGAAAGCACTCGCCCCCGTCGGTTGTCCATCATGGGCAAATCACTGCCCGTGGCGCACAACATCGCTAGGACCCGTCACACGTACTTACCTGCCTAGCGACGTCACGGTGGCCAGCGAACCGCCTCCTTTCTAATGGGGCGGTTCGTGCGGCGTCACTAAGCGGCCGCCCAATAGAAGCGGAGGGGCGTAGATGAGCGGCCGTAACATCCCGCCCACCTCCTTCCTTCCTCATTGGCGGCGGCCGCAAGTACGATGTTGTTCCTCGTTCCTGTGGTGTCACACATAGCGATATGTGCTGCTGCAGGAACGACGAACAAGATCGTACCTGCAGCAGCAATGATATTTGAGATTAGAACGACGTGTCAACGAGCAACGATATGGTGAGTATTTTTGATCGTTAACGGTCGTTCCTGCGTTTCACAAACAACGATGTCGCTAATGAGGCCGGATGTGCATCACGAATTCCGTGACCCCAACAACATCTCGTTAGCGATGTTATTGCGTGTAAAGTGGCCTTAAGATACTAGGTAGTGTAATCCTCCACTGGACAGTATAAAGATACTCCACTGTTATTACACACGTTACATAATTACAATGTAATTCACAAGTTACTCACCTTTGTGACCGTGATTATGTGATTTTGTTTCATGCGTGAAATACTGCAGTGTTCCGACCCCCGAAATCAATGATATAACAGAACATATAAAGAGAACCTGCCAGCTTAGAAATACCGTGGGCATCTTGGGGAGCCATGTTATAGAGAAAGGGAGCTGAGCAGATTAATATATAAATTTGTTGGGAAATTCGGTGTTATTTGTATTTTATTCATTAAAATCCAATCTCATTGGGGACTCAAAGGCCCCGTGGGCAGTGATCCACAGCCTTCCTGGTATAATAATAATAATAATAATAATAATAATAATAATAATAATAATAATAATAAAAAAATAAGTGCAAGAAAAGTTCTAGGTTTCATCAAGTTCATATACGGTAGGTACTACAGGAATGTTACAGATTTAGACAGAGAGAAACAAAGAACCATTAATGCTACCATACTGTACCTAAATAACTGCACATAATGCTACTATACTGTACTTAATGACCGCACATAATGCTACTATACTGTACTTAATGACCGCACATAATGCTACTATACTGTACTTAATGACTGCACATAATGCTACTATACTGTACATACTAACTACATATCATGCTACCATACTGTCCATCTATAACTGCATATAATACTACCATACCGTACATTATTGACTGCACATAATGCTATCATAGTGCACACTACATAAATAACTTCATATAATGCTAGCATCATACTTTATATTAATGACTGCATAACATGCTATAATATTGTACATACAGTATATAACTGCCCATAATACTACTGTATTATACTATACATACTAACTGCACATAATGCTACCATAGTGTACATAATTGCCCACAATATTACCCTACTGTACATACATGACTGCACATAATGCTACCACATTGTACATCCAATAACTGCTCACAATTACTGTATAAGTCACAATATACAAAAATATTTCCACTATACCATGAATAAACCATGCACACTGTATTTTTGCTCACAGTACATAATGTGCATAGATAATGCCTTCATTATGTGCTTACATACAATCATCTTGTACATTTATCCTTCTGTAAGACCAATATTCTGACGTAAACATAGATATACTGGTCTTATACATATAGAATTCGGCCACAATGGTTATTTCCTCCAACAAATGGCTTTGTATGAGCACTGTGTGATGCTGCCACCTGCTGGTCACAAAAATAGGTCTCCTCTAAAACAGGTTAGAAATAAGGCTATGTTCAGTTTATGCTTTGGTTAGAGGTGCACTGTATAGGAATATAGTGACATATGAGTGCACTGTATAGGCATATAGGTGCACTGTATAGGCATATAGTGGCAAATATGTGCACTGTATAGGCTTATAGTGGCAAATAGGTGCACTGTATAAGCATACAGTGGTATATAAGTGCACTGTATAGGTATATAGTGGCATATGGGCGTACTGTATAGGCATATAGGTGCACTGTATAGGCATATAGTGGCATATGGGCGTACTGTATAGGCATATAGGTGCACTGTATAGGCATATCGTGGCAAATATGTGCACTGTATAGGCATAGTGGTATATAGGTGCACTGTATAGTCATATAGGTGCACTGTATAGGCATATAGTGGCATATGGGCGTACTGTATAAGCATATAGTGGCATATAGGTGCACTGTATAGGCATATAGTGGCAAATAGGTGCACTGTATAGGCATGCAGTGGCATACAGGTGCACTGTATAGGCATATAGTGGCATATGGGCGTACTCTATAGGCATAAAGTGGCATAAAGGTGCACTGTATAGGCATATAGTGGCAAATAGGTGCACTGTATAGGCATGCAGTGGCAGACAGGTGCACTGTATAGGCATATAGTGGCATATGGGCATACTGTATAGGCATATAGTGGCATATAGGTGCACTGTATAGGTATATAGTGGTATATAGGTGCACTGTATAGGCATATAGGTGCACTGTATAGGCATATAGTGGCAAATAGGTGCACTGTATAGGCATATAGTGGCATATGGGCGTACTGTATAGGCATATAGTGGTATATAGGTGCACTGTATAGTCATATAGGTGCACTGTATAGGCATATAGTGGCATATGGGCGTACTGTATAAGCATATAGTGGCATTTAGGTGCACTGTATAGGCATATAGTGGCAAATAGGTGCACTGTATAGGCATGCAGTGGCATACAGGTGCACTGTATAGGCATATAGTGGCATATGGGCGTACTCTATAGGCATAAAGTGGCATAAAGGTGCACTGTATAGGCATATAGTGGCAAATAGGTGCACTGTATAGGCATGCAGTGGCAGACAGGTGCACTGTATAGGCATATAGTGGCATATGGGCATACTGTATAGGCATATAGTGGCATATAGGTGCACTGTATAGGTATATAGTGGTATATAGGTGCACTGTATAGGCATATAGGTGCACTGTATAGGCATATAGTGGCAAATAGGTGCACTGTATAGGCATATAGTGGCATATGGGCGTACTGTATAGGCATATAGTGGTATATAGGTGCACTGTATAGTCATATAGGTGCACTGTATAGGCATATAGTGGCATATGGGCGTACTGTATAAGCATATAGTGGCATTTAGGTGCACTGTATAGGCATATAGTGGCAAATAGGTGCACTGTATAGGCATGCAGTGGCATACAGGTGCACTGTATAGGCATATAGTGGCATATGGGCGTACTCTATAGGCATATAGTGGCATAAAGGTGCACTGTATAGGCATATAGTGGCAAATAGGTGCACTGTATAGGCATGCAGTGGCAAACAGGTGCACTGTATAGGCATATAGTGGCATATGGGCATACTGTATAGTCATATAGTGGCATAAAGGTTCACTGTATAGTCATATAGTGGAAAATAGGTGCATTGTATACGCATACAGTGGCATATAGGTGCACTGTATAGGTATATAGTGGTATATAGGTGCACTGTATAGGCATATAGGTGCACTGTATAGGCATATAGTGGCAAATAGGTGCACTGTATAGGTATATAGTGGCATATGGGCGTACTGTATAGGCATATAGTGGCATATAGGTGCACTGTATAGGCATATAGTGGCAAATAGGTGCACTGTATAGGCATATAGTGGCATATGGGCGTACTGTATAGGCATATAGTGGCATATAGGTGCACTGTATAGGCATATAGTGGCATATAGGTGCACTGTATAGGCATATAGTGGCATATAGGTGCACTGTATAGGCATATAGGTGCACTGTATAGGCATATAGTGGCACATAGGTGCACTGTATAGGCATATAGTGGCATATGGGCGTACTGTATAGGCATATAGTGGCATATAGGCGCACTGTATAGGCATATAGTGGCATATAGGTGCACTGTATAGGCATATAGTGGCATATAGGTGCACTGTATAGGCATATAGGTGCACTGTATAGGCATATAGTGGCACATAGGTGCACTGTATAGGCATATAGTGGCA
Organism: Anomaloglossus baeobatrachus; assembly: GCF_048569485.1. Taxonomy (NCBI): domain Eukaryota; kingdom Metazoa; phylum Chordata; class Amphibia; order Anura; family Aromobatidae; genus Anomaloglossus; species Anomaloglossus baeobatrachus. The sequence continues at coordinate 470,780,760 of NC_134358.1, read as the reverse complement.
TATGGGCGTACTGTATAGGCATATAGTGGCATATAGGCGCACTGTATAGGCATATAGTGGCAAATAGGTGCACTGTATAGGCATAGTGGTATATAGGTGCACTGTATAGGCATAGTGGTATATAGGTGCACTGTATAGGCATATAGTGGCAAATAGGTGCACTGTATAGGCATAGTGGTATATAGGTGCACTCTATAGGCATATAGCGGCAAATAGGTGCACTGTATAGGCATATAATGGAATAAAGGTGCACTGTATTTTCCTTTACATTGACACAAAATGATCAGCTCTCTGACTCTCAGATCCCTCCCTCCAGTGTAATGAGTCCTTACATGTGCTCAGCCTCTGACTATTCTAATTAATTTCATGAAACCCAACAGAAAAGTTGAAAAGGGAAAACTGAGCAAGAAATGACAGTGTTGTGCTGCCCTCTGCTGGCAAATACAGTGAAATGCACTCAATAGCTAATGAGAAATGCTATGCGCCAGTAGTTGAATCAGCAAATTAAAACCTAATTGCAAGAAACAGGTTGGAGTAGATATTGTCAGGAGAATAAAATGCCATCTGTATATCAACGTGCAAATATTTCTAATGAAAAGGCCATATGTGGATAGTGATGGAGCGCACCGCCCGAGATGCTCACAAGAGATTCTATTAAATCTGCACTTCAGAAGCACAGATTGATACAATGGTTAGATTTTCACTGTTTTTTTTTTTGTTTTTTTTTTTTACTATCCTCCTGTATTATTATTATTGTTTTTGTTTTTTTTTTTACTGTAGTGGCTTAAAACGAAATAAGAATGAATAGAAATTTCCAGTTAGGTCCAAAAATATAACAACTTACAATGCAGGTAGTTGCTAACTACAGTCTGTTTCTTTATTAGCAAGATAAATCAGATATTTGTAAATCAGAAATTAGATAGGCTGTGAATTATTTTCTTCTCCTTCTTTTAGATATTCTATTTGTTTGCCATAGATATTTTTGCAAAAGGGACAACATAAAACTATACCTTGTTATGACTTAAAAAATTTAAATAAGGAATTTATAAAAAAAAAACCACAGCCATAACGAGGTCACCCTTAAGGGTTCGCTCACATCTGCCTATAAATACGACGATAAGACTATAAGTCATAATAAGATAAGATAACTCAGTGCTGATCAGCCATATTTTTTTTCCTCAGCTCTTTTCAGCGTCAAGAAAAAACTGCAGCGTGCTACGTAATCTCACATAAAACGGCCAAGTCGCCAATGCAAGTTTATGGGTGCGAGAGAAAAAAAACACAGACGTCACATGGATCATCCGTAGACCATCCGATTTTTACAGATACATTATTATTCTGCACATAACACTGTGAATGGTCCTGTAAGTGATTGTAGAATAAGGCTATGTACCCACATTGCTTTTTTGGGTGTTTCTTTTCTGCACATAAAGCATGTTTTGGCAGGAAAAACGCATTTTTTATTGCCTTTGCACGTTTTTTCAATGCGTTTTTCCATACTTCTTTAAGTCATGGTGACCGCAGAGGTTCCTGCGCTGTACCCCCAAGATCGCCCCCGGGACACGGCTCGCACTGTCTGGAGCAGTCCCCGTGCCCCGTCCCCAGTCCTCAGCAGTTTAGCCCCCTGAATGCTGCCAGAAATTCGACTACAGCATTCAGAAGGCAGAGAGAGGGATCACTTACTTCTCCCTGGCGATCGGTCCCTGGAATGTGATTACAGGCACCCGATCACTGCCATAGTAACCCTGGGTTGTCACCATGACGACCCCAGGTTACTGAGCTACAGAGAGCCTCACACACCATGATGTATGCACGGTGTATGAGGCAAAGTGCTGCGCTATAATCCCCTGCATTGCAGGGCATCATCCCGAATTGCCCTGGTGCGGTGGAAAACGGGGTAATAAGGAGTTAATGGCAGCAGCCCATAGCTGCCACTAAGTCCTAGGTTAATCATGGCAGGCGTCTCCCCGAGATACAGGTTCATCATGGAAGGTAAGTTAAAGTAAATAAACACACACATCCAAAAAATCATTTATTTGTAATGAAAGACAAAAAAACCCCTCTTTCACCACTTTATTAACCCCTCAAAAACACCTCCAGGTCCGACGTAATCCACGCAAGGTCCCCTGACGCTTCCAGCTCTGCTACATCGGAAGCTGACAGGAGCGGCAGTAGAACACCGCCGCTTCTGTGAGCTCCATGCAGTAACTGAAGTAACTGAAGTGAGTCGTAAGATCAGCTGTGCTGTCACTGAGGTTACTCACGGCCACCGCTCTCCGGTGGAGGACTGCAGCTGTGGCCGCGAGTAACCTGAGAGAAAGCACAGCTGATCGCGCAGCTCACTGCAGTCAGTCAGGGGATTTGCGATCACAGTTGAGTCCTTCACGTGTGACCACAAATCAAGCCGCGGCACACGCACAGAGCCGCGTGATCACAATGAAGTCATGTGAAGTTCATCGGAGTTCATTCTGATCGCGCGGCACTGTCCGCAGGCAGCCATGACAGTGACAGTGCGGTCCCACTCGGCTCTGCTGCAAGTCTATGGGGATGCTGCAGAGCCGAGTGGGTGCGTTCTGTGAAAAATGTGCGTTCTGGATGCTTTTCCCATTCTGTCTATTGCAGAGAAAGCATCCAGAACGCATGAATTCTCACCAGGAATGTCCGCACTTTGCGTTCTGCCGAAGGCGTCTCAGAACGCAGCTTTTTCGGCTGAGTTCTGAGACGCACACGCAGTGACTTACACGCTGCAGAATAGAACGCAAAGTGCGGTCTCAGCCTTAGGCTACGTGCACACAAGAAAGTGCCTTTTTCTTAAGAAAAAACTGGCCCCTCTGAAAGAATCTCGCACCCGCGGTAAAATCCACGGTAAAACCGCACCTGCGTTTTTGCGGCGGTTTGCAGTGGATTTACCGTGGATTTTTAGCAAGTTGGTCCCCGCGGATTTTTTCTCATTTTCTATCATTGCTAGAGTCAATTCCCCAGCAAAACTTATGGGTTTTAAAAAAATGCTGTACGCACACTGCGTTTTTTATTTTTATACCTGTAGATTTACTCGCGGATTTTCTGCTGCGGAATTAATGAGCATGTCACTTCTTTTCCGCAGGTACCTGCGGTTTTTGCCATAGATAATGGTAAAAATCAGCAAGGACCAACTTGTGGAAAATCCAACGCGGGTGCGGTTTTACCGCGGTTGTGGGATTCTTTCAGAGGGTCAGTTTTTTTCTTAAGAAAAAGGCACTTTTCTAGAAAGTGCCTTTTTCTTAAGAAAAAAACGGACCCACTGAAAGAATTCCGCACCCGAGGCAAAAACCACGGTAAAACCGCACCCGCGTTTTTGCCGTGATTTGCAATGGATTTACCGCAAGTTGGTCCCCACGGATTTTTACCATTATCCATGGCAAAAACCGCAGGTACCTGCTGAAATAAAGTGACATGCTCATTAATTCCACCACGGAAAATCCAAGGGTAAATCCGCGGGTATAAAAAAAAAAAAGCAGTGTGCGCACAGCATTTTTTAAAACCCATAGGATTTGCTGGGGAATGACTGCAGCAATGTTAGACATATTTTCTGCAGCAATTCCGCGGCACAATCCGCGGTAAATCCGCAGCGTATGCACAGGGCCTTAAAGAGGAATTTGCTCTAGGAAACTCCACTTTTTTGTTTTTGGAGGTGACTTTATTTTGGAAGCATTTTTTTTCACGGTGTTTAGTAACCTTATAGACTTGATAGTGTCACGTTTGGATTGGAATGTCCACGAAGTTTACAAATCTATGTCGGAACAAAACAGTAAAAAAAAACTCAATGTATGATGGACAGCAAAGATTTTACATTAAAGTGAATAGGAAGAGTATCAAATCATATTTCATATTATGTGCACACGGTAGTCTTTTTCCTGAGACAACTTTGCTGGCGGTTTTGCTGGCGCTATGCCGCCAATATCGTTTTTCTACATTTAAAACTAAAGCTAGTGAGCTGAAGTATGAATGAATGTGCTACTGATCTTCCCTGCTATATGGATTCCTAATACTGAAGTGGCTAAAAGAAGTTACAAAAGACTGAACACGTGCACAGCAATGTCATTCTTAATTACTGTGCATTGCATTATGTTAATTATGTTTTTCTGTTTTTTTCGCAGCACGTTTTAGACGGGTTCAATTGAAATCCACCAGAAAATGTCATGTGCGCATACCCTTGGGCCCTGTGCGCATACTGCGTTTTTTACTCGCGTTTTGTTTGCATTTTTGCTGCAGAAATTTCTTGAGAAAATGGTTGTAACCTTTCTGTAGACATTCCCCAGCAAAACCTATGGAAAAAAAAAAAAAATAACTGTGCACACACTGCGTTTTTTTCTCAAGAACATTCTTTCTGCAGAATTTCTTGAGAAAAAAAATGTGCATGTCACTTCTTTTCCACAGGTACCTGCGTTTTTCGCCATAGATAATGGTAAAAAAACGCAGGGACCAACCTGCGAAAAAACGCATAAAAAAGCATAAAAAACACAGTAAAAAAACGCATGCATTTTTTAGTGCGTTATTGGTGCGTTTCTTGAACGCAAGTGCGCTAATCTTTCAGACTCTCAAGAAGTTTCTTGAGAAAAATCCTTTTTCTAGTGTGCACAGGGCCTTGAGGTGCTATTGTTTTGGGGTTTTTTTTATGGAAATTTTGAAGCAGATCTTGAAAATCCATTACAAAAATATCTGCATCCATTTTAACAGGTTTTTGGAGCAAAAAATCAAAGTTTTGTTTTGTTTTGGTTTTTTTTTACACTTCACTTTTATTAACATTATTAATAACACAGGAAACCCCGGAAAATCAAAATTTTTAAGGAGTTTTGATATTTGGAGGATGATTTGTAGTTTAATCTCAGTTTCCTCTCCAAAATTGCTTGATAAGCTCAGTGTGCCGATAGCCTTAGGGGTACTTTGCACATTACGACATCGCAGGTGCGATGTCGATGGGGTCAAATCGAAAGTGCCGCACATCCGGCGTCGCTGTCCATATCGGAGTATGTAAATAGTTTTTCATACGATTAACGAGCGCAAAAGCGTCGAAATCGTATCATCGGTGTAGCGTCGGTCATTTCCATAATTTTGGAAGGACCAATGTTACGATGTTGTTCCTCGTTCCTGCGGCAGCACACATCGCTGTGTGTGAAGCCGCAGGAGCGAGGAACATCTCCTACCTGCGTCCTGCGGCTCACGCCGGCTATGCGGAAGGAAGGAGGTGGGCGGGATGTTTACGTCCCGCTCATCTCCGCCCCTCCGCTTCTATTGGCCGCCTGTCGTGTGACGACGCTGTGACGCTGCACGACCCGCCCCCTTAGGAAAGAGGCGGGTCGCCGGCCAGAGCGACATCGCAGGGCAGGTAAGTCCATGTGAAGCTGCCGTAGCGATAATGTTCACTACGGCAGCTATCACAAGAGATCGCAGCTGCGACGGGGGCGGGGACTACCGCACTCGGCATCGCAAGCATCGGCTTGCGATGTCGTAGTGTGCAAAGTACCCCTTATACTTCTGAATGCTGTTCTCTCTGGATTCCACATCTCTCCCATGAGTCAGTACCCATTATTTTTTGTGGAAATTTTGAAGCAGATCCTCTTGAAAATCTATTACAAAAATATCTGCACCCATTTTAACAGAGTTTTTGGAGCAGAAAATGAAAGTGTTTAAGGAGTTTTTATATTTGGAGGATGATTTGTAGTTTCCTCTCAGTTTCCGCTCCAAAAATTGCTTGAAAAACTCAGTGTGCCCATAACCTTATATTTCTGAATGCTGTTCTCTCTGGCTTCCACATCTCTCCTATGAGTCAGTACCCATTTCTAAACTACAAATTTGTCTAAATGACATTTACTGTTCCAGTTCAGGATTACATATCATACGGGGAAAACCAGAGATGGACATACCATTGGTGCAACCTTACATAGTTACTTAGGTTGAAAAAAGACCTAGGTCCATCTAGTTCAACCTTCCTCCACCAATTGACCTGTAGTTGCCCAAGAGGTCAGGGGGCCCATTAACACCACAAAAATAGACGGAATTGTGCATTATGAGGACCTATAGGACTGCAAAGGGCCCTTATACAGTTCTTAGACAAGGGTCCTCTTCTGTCTGTGCCAGCTAGTGTGTAAATGACCTCCAAAGATAACTGAGCAGAATACTCAGTCACATCCTTTAAAGACATATGCAGTAAATTAGGTCTTCCTCCCAACTGAAACAAAGAATATAGGAATGATATTCTCACTTTCTTCTCACAGTGACTCAAATATTTCGTTGAGAGCCTTTGGATGAGGAGAGGCAGGTGCACATTACTCTACAGATATCGACATTAATGTGAGGTAAATCTTCAACAAGTGGCATTCAGGGTCTTCAGAAGTGTAACTGTTGACCACCTGCCGAAAAACAAAGCTATCCAAAGCCAATTTTCCAAATGTTAATATATTTTTTTTACAGGCGGATTCTGAATTTGTGATTCCGGGTTTTCAAGAAGCTTAGAGCTGCTTAAAACAGATTAGCACACGGCTAAGCTTCACTATCAGATCAGACGGTCTCTGAATGATCCTAAATGCCAATGGATTTACCTGGTAAAGAATTAATTTCTAAAAATAAAAGGGCATGTCAAAGAGGGGTTTCTCCAACTTAGGACCTTCTCTCTTTGAATTAGATAGGAAAGCGTATCTATAGAAGTAGCTCTGGTTGTGACAGAGGGGGGCTGTCCCCTAGTACGAAGATGGCCCTGATTTTAAGTAGATTAGAGCAAATAAATTAGGGGCCATGTTGGTAGTCTGTGGTTGCTAGACTCAAGCTCTGCAAACCTCCTACTAACTGTGGCTTCCCAGCACCTCTCCTGATTAGCAGGTCCCACAAAGTCATTATATGGCATCAAAACGCACACGACTTTGTGTCATCTTATAGGAAGTGCCAGGGAAGCCACAGGTAATGAGAGGTGCTCTGGTCCGGCAGCTACAATATACTGATGTGACCAATGGACTTAGGTTCTGACATTTTTTCTCCTAAACTGTACAATAGAATTTCCCATTTGCAGGTGACACTAGTGGGACTATAGCAATTACCTAAATGACCCAGTGACCCAATTTTAAAACTTGTTGCTTAAAATGGGATATCCTTATGTCGCGGGCGGAGGAGGGGACGCCGCGCTCTCCCACTGCTTGGGTCCGGCTGCCGCTGCTGCTGCGGCCTGCTGCTGCTCGGTGGCTCGAGCGATGGGCCGGATCCCGGGGACTCGAGCGGCGCTCCTCGCCCGTGAGTAAAAGGGGATTGGTTTTTGGGATAGTTTATTGTCCGTGACGCCACCCATGGTTGTGGTGATTGTGTTGACACCACCGCTGCTCTGTATGGGGATCCCGGGAGCGGTGACAGGGAGCAGCAAAGTTGTTGGTTCTCCCCTCCGTGGGTAGGGGGTGGTTGTCCCGGGGCCCAGTAATGAGGTGGGTGATGAGGGATGGCGGGGCTGGTGCAGGGCTTGGCGGGGTGCAGGGACGCGGGGGCAGCGCTGTGCCTCACGGCACTGTGGTACTCACTCAGCCTGAGACAGGGACACAGTTCTCGGTAAAACACACGGCTGGAAAGACGGTTCCCACGGACGGCTGCAGTTGCTATTCCCCAGTAGTTGACGGTGATGGTCCCTTTTCCTGCACCTGAGATGATGATGGTAGCGATGGGTTCCCACCGGTAACCCGCTCCCCGACTTGGTTATGGGCCGGAGGAGCCCTACTTTGCCCGCAGGCGCTGGCCCTGAGAAACTGGTGCCCTGGCGGTGGCGGTGTCTCTCTCTAACGGTCGGACTGTTGCCTTCAATCGGGACTTGGTTGTTGGGAGACCCAGAGGTCCCCTTCACTGACGGATTTGGCAAATTCACGGCGACTCCTAGCCTTGCCGGGATCCGAAAGGCCCCTGCCAATGGTGCTGACTGCTCTTCGTATACTGCTCCGGTACCGCCGGGCCACCACCCGTCCACGGTCCTTTCGGCAACCTCCAAGCAGCCTCTCCTGCAGACAGTCACCGTCGTGTGCCGACCTTGCTGTCTCAGTCCGGGGCACACACCCGGACCAGCTTCAGGCTTTCTTAACTGTTACTTTTTCTGTCACTACTCTCACTGTCCTCCTCTACCACTTCCTCCTACTTCACTCCCCTAGCTTGAACTGCCTGGTTTCCCGCCTCCAGGGCTGTGAACTCCTCGGTGGGCGGAGCCAACCGCCTGGCCCACCCCCTGGGGTGGACATCAGCCCCTGGAGGAAGGCAACAAGGATTTTTGTGTAGCTTTGGTGTACCTATCTGGGGTGTAGGGTGTGGAGGTGTTATGACCTGTGACCCCTGGCTTGCCCAGGGCGTCACACTTATATAACATTCATGACAGATGCATATCCTCTACAGCCAGATTTATTTAGAATGTACAAACACATCATGCTGTTACATGTCACCAACCAGGCGAAGTAGTCACTATTCTAGAGCAGGATGAAACAGGGCAGTATGTTTGGAAAATGGGTCTTTGATATAGAGATCGGCCAAGACCACTGGAGACCATGAAGTGCTGCTGAACATTTACTGAAATATATGGACAAGCTGGATGCCCATTACACTGGCTAGTCTGTAACCATTTATTTTCACTGTACTGCAAACCAGAATCTGTCACGTAAGACAGTTCTCAACAGCTATTTCTACGGACTATCCTATTCCAGCACTCTTGTAGAGGATGAACGTGAATGTGTTGGGAATGTGGAGAAATCGGCTAACCAACGTTCAGTGCCTTATTGCCCTGAGAGCAGAAGGATCGGGCAAGTTAAAATCTATGTGCCTGACCAGTTTCTTCCCTGATATCTGCTATTAAGAGAGTCCAGAGGCTTGCTTACACGATAAATCTTAAACCTTTATTACTCCCTTTTGATGGCAGTTTGGTCCTCATGCCAAGCTAAAAAGTATTGGAGAGCAGGCCGGGCATCTGGTCCTTGGTTTTGAAGTCACCGGCTAAGTAGTCTACAAAACTCTCACAGACTTCAGTGGAAAGGACTTGCCCTATGTGTGTGTGATAAGGGATCAGGTGGGATCCAGTTCCCAGAGGTGGAATGGAGGCCCCCACTGACCATCATCTAACTTACTACATACTGCATCAATCCTCTGTTCTCCAGATCTTACTTTCTATACAGTTGTTGCTCAGTCTCTGTTCACATTGCCATGTCTAGGTTTCTGTCAGGGGTTCTGAGTTAATTCACAGGAAAAAGCATGCAGTGCGCACAGCTATTCTTGCCCTCAGACACCAGAACCCAGATGAAATCTGACAAATCCCATCATAAATCAATGGATTAATTAGGATCTGTCACAAACTGCTTGAAAAAAATGGTTTATGGTTGGCTCTCTTGGCACTGTCCTTGTACTCTGTGGTTAGGACATAGATCTATGTGCGGCTGACTTCATGACAGCAGCTCATGGGAGGGAGACAAAGACTGAGTGTGACACGGGCAGCAAACAAGGTCCGAGGACGAACACATCAGATGTCACAATCTATATAGATTTCTGAGTCCTGTGGTTGCCTATTATCTGCTTGAAAACATCTCTGGGATAGCTGTCATTGCTCTATTAGAAAAAGAATGAGGAAAACTAATATACACCGAGCCTAAGGAAAAAAAAAATACAAAATTTCACAATTATTGTAACAAAAAACATAATTTGACTTTGAAGTGTGAACTTTCCTACCAGGATGAACCACATGTACTTACAAAGGATTGTTGATATGTTGCGGTCATGTATGCTACATTTTTTTCCAGTAATTGAAAAAAAAGAAAAAAAAAATTGCAATGGAATATATTTATCAAACTAAATGTGCTAGAATTCTAATAAACTGAAATTTTTAACAAAAAAACCCCACTTTTTTCATGTCTTCCACCATATTTATCAAATGTTTAAGGATTCTCTCACACTGACGTGTAAAAAATCAGTCCCATCTAGAAAAATAGGGCAATTTTTTCTTAGCAGCTATTATTCTACAATCAGGATCATTTACAGGGTTCTTTGTTATAGAATGGTAACGTATCCGAAAAAAATGGATGGCATATGGATGCCACATGGACGTGTGTGGCGTCCGATATTTTTTCGCACCCATAGACTTGCATTGGCGAGTCCTGCCCGATATACGGGGCCATACACAGCATGCTGCGATTTTTTTTTTTTTTTTTATTTATTTTTTTCCGCATTCTGATTTGACCTGAGGAAAAACTCTCAGATCTGTTTCGCCTCATTGAATAACATGGATCCGAGTGCAATCCGATTTTTTTTCTCACAATGCACTCATCCATTTTATACACCAGTGTGGGAGAACCCTTAGACATATTATGCATCTTGTCTGACAATGGAGTATGACATTACTGACATGAGGTGTGGTCTCACTGGAAAGGTGCACAACCAAACATGGGACACAATGTGCTAAAAATGTGTTTTAATATTAGATAGATTTATCAAGCTGCATGAATCAGTCTGATACATCTGGAACATTTTAGACTGTAGTCCAGTTTTGTTCTGTCTAATAATTATACAGAATTGATAAATTTATTCCTGTGTGTGAATAAATTCTAAAGGGCCTGTTCCCACGATCTGGAGACACTGCATTCTAGACGCATTGTCTTCCCTCCTGCGGAGACACAAGTGTTCTCCACTGGAAAATACAGCGTCTGTGCCCACGATCAGAGTTCTGGGTGCTGCAGACACTCGCTGTGTTCTCCCCACTGAGAACACTTGCATTTCCGCTAGAATATAGTGACATGCTGTGGCTCAGAAAGCCACATCACGTCAGTTTACGATGTGGAAAAAGAATCACACTGGGCAGGATATTTCCAGAAATCCCCATACACTGTGCTTGTACTGTACAACGCAGCGTTTTGGACACAACAAAACACTCTGCATCCAAAACGCTGCAAACACTGATTATAGGCACGAAGTCTAGCAAAGAATACTCTAGCTGGACTTACAAGTGCATCTCAATAAATTAGAATATAATCAAAAAATTAATTCTTCCCTCTGCCAACAACCTTTTTGGAGATGTAAATTTCCTTTTCCAGCAGGACTTAGCACCTGTCCACACTGCCAAAAGTATCAATGCCTGGTTTAATACCCATAGTATCACTGTATCACCAATAACCATTGGCCAGCAAACTCGCCTGACCAAAACCTCATAGAGAATCTATGGGGTATTGTCAAGAGGAAGATGAGAAACCAGACCCAACAATGCAGACGAGCTGAAGGCTGCTATCAAAGCAACCTGGGCTTCCATAACATCTCAGCAGTGCCACAGGCTGATCACCTTCATGCCACGCCGCATTGATACAGTAATTCATGCAAAAGAAACCCAGACCAAGTATTGAGGCATTTACTGTACAGACTTTTCAGGCGGCGCCAACATTTCTGAGTTTGAAATATTTTTTTCAGTTGGTCTTATATAATATTCTAATTTTCTGAGATAATGACTTTTGAGTTTTCATTGGCTGTAAGCCATAATCATCAACATTAACAGAAATAAACACTTGAAATAGATCACTCTGTGTGTAATGACTCTATATAATATATAGAAATAGATCACTGTGTGTAATGACTCTATATAATATATGCGTTTCACTTTTTGTGTTGAATTACTGAAATAAATTAACTTTTTGAGGATATTCTAATTTATTGAGATGCACTTGTATGGCATCCAATGAAAAGTAATAGATTGCAGTTAAGCGACTCTGCTTCTAATCTTTTCATGTATGTACAATGCACACTTCGCACATTTTTGATGCAGTTTTCATAGCCAACAGGAGTGAAGCTTACAGAGAGGAGATATAGGACCAACAGCTTCTTACTCCATTCATTACTGAATTGCAGTTTTGGACTGGGGCTCCATAGATCTTCAGTAACACTCAGTAAATGATAAAAGGAGCCACAGTGCCATCTACAGTCAGGAAGGGGATCCTGCAAGCTTACAAAATTAAGTAAAAGGATAAATTATAATTTTATTCAACATTAACCCTATTTTTTTATATTCATAAATTTTACAATATAAATGACAATAATTATTTCATCTATGCTTCAAAATGAATGCTAAATTTGGAAGACCACTTTGAGAGATTGACATTTACAAGACATACTGGGCCTCATATGAAAACTAGACCACTACCAGTCTGCAGAATGAAAGGGCGTTGTATGCCTGAAGTTTGTTGTATGCTGTTGTTACATCGCAGCATAGCGCAAGTGACTGAGGTTGTACTGCAACCCACAAAGTACTACAACCGTGAGGAGCAAGTCGAAAATAGTCGGAGTCAGTTGGATATTTTTTGCAATTTGCTTGCTTACATTATAGGTCACAGTGTAACCCGAAACAATGGAACTAGGCTGCAATGTAGCAGTGTCATACAGCAATCTTTGGCCGTGTGACCTTTATCATTGCCATTTATCATTCTGAGGTAAAAAATTATGGAATCACTGTGTAAATTTTCATTCCCAAAACTAACATCTGCATTAAATAAGATCTGCTCATTAGTCTGCATCTAAAAAGGAGTGATCACACGTTGGAGAGATTTTGCACCAAGTGGACTGACATGAATCATGGCTCCAACACGAGAGATGTCAATTGAAACAAAGGAGAGGATTATCAAACTCTTAAGAGGGTAAATCATCACGCAATGTTGCAAAAGATGTTGGTTGTTCAGTCAGCTGTGTCTAAAATCTGGACCACATACAAACAACATGGGAAGGTTGTTAAAGGCAAGATACTGGTAGACCAAGGAAGACATCAAAGCGTCAACACAGGAAAATTAAAGCAATATGTCTCCAAAACAGGAAATGCACAACAAAACAAATGAGAAACAAATGGGAGGAAACTGGAGTCAATGTCTGTGACCGAACTCTAAGAAACCACCTAAAGGAAATGGGATTTACATACAGAAAAGCTAAGCAAAAGCCACCATTAATACCTAAACAGAAAAAAAAAAAACAAGGTTACAACGGGCTAAGGAAAAGCAATCGTGGACTGTGGATGACTGGATGAAAGTCATATTCAGTGATGAATCGCGAATCTGCATTGGGCTAGGTGATGATGCTGGAACTTTTGTTTGGCATCATTTCAATGAGCTTTATAAAGATGACTGCCTAAAGAGAACATGTAAATTTCCACAGTCATTGATGATATGGGGCTGCATGTCAGATGAAGGCATTGGGGAGATGGCTGTCATTACATCTTCAATAAATGCCCAAGTTTACATTGAAATTTTGGACACTTTTCATATCCCATTAATTGAAAGGATGTTTGGGGATGATGAAATCATTTATCAAGATGATAATACATCCTGCCATAGAGCAAAAACTGTGAAAACATTCCTTGAAAGAAGACACATAAGGTCAATGTCATGGCCTGCAAATAGTCCGATCTCAATCCAATTGAAAATATTTGGTGAAAGTTGAAGAAAATGGTCCATGACAAGGCTCCAACCTGCAAAGCTGATCTGACAACAGCAATCAGAGAAAGTTGGAGCCAGATTGATGAAGAGTACTGTTTGTGACTCATTAAGTCCATGCCTCAGAGACTGCAAGCTGTTATAAAAGCCAGAGGTGGAGAGGACGCTGCCCGCGAGGGCTCACAGTCTACAGAGCTTCTTATCCCTCCTCTCCCCTCCTTTTCTCTTCACTTTTGCATACTGGTAATGTAAGGGTTAATAATACGTCTTTTAAGCTATTTCTTAGGTGACCAGCTGACCAGGCAGAATTCAGCAACAGAATCCTGATTGGAGTAATACCTGTTGGCGGGAAGGTGATTTAGGATATAAGCCTCAGCGGTCCGGTCAGCGGGGCATTGCCAGCCGGTGAGGTGAGGAAGCAGTTCCCTTCATATCCTCCCCTACTTTCAGTTTCAGTTGCGGTATTTGTTAGTTGGGTGGTCATTAGCTGAATTTTAAGTACTTTATAAGCAAATTATGGTTTTATTGGTTGAATAAATATTTAATGTTTTGTAAAGTAGCCCTTTAATAAATACCGCAGCCTTTTATCTCCAAATATCAATTATTGTCCTGTCTTTATTTAGGTAGGCCTGGTTAATTGGCTGGGGTGTGTGGTGCCTGCAGTCCTGTTCTGTTTATGGCTGGCTGTATGTGGGCAGAGACCCGAATGCTCAATCATTGACTTCCATGATGCTTGTTACTTGAGTTGAGCCTCTTCAGAGTGTCTGACCTGCTTGATTCGAGGGCCGAGCACCCGAACATTTTAGAGCTCACCCATCTCTAATTGCTACCGATCAACAAGTTATTACCACTGACTATAGATAGCTGATAACTCTGTTTTCACAGGACAACCCCTTTAAGTGCAGAAGGATCACACGATTTCTGCTGTCTTATAAACACTTGCATGTGTAATGGCTTTAGGCAACGCCCTGACACCACTTATTCTAGCTGTATAGAGACAGATAATGGGACCTGCTTAGAAAACACTAGTGGGAAGCTAATTGCCGCTGTGGATCCCGTAACCTGACAGTGTTAATGTGCCTGGTTGCTATGGGCTGTTATTATTTGCGCTGCTATTTACATATCCCCCCAATATCGACTTAATGTACTCCGAGCCTACAACGTTTGTAGCATATAAATGACGTAGTCATAGTAACAGATAGATCAAAAAGTGAGCGGCTAATAATAGCTGCAAAGTTACTTCAGTAATTGGTGAAATTAACCCTCTAAGTCGTGTCTAATTTAACAAGACAGACTCCGTTAATCACAGCAGCCCGCAGAAACCGTATGGCACAGCCTGGAGATAGCGTAGGGGTAATTAGACACTTCCTCTGAATCTCATTAGAAAATATCATTTTTCTACTAAACGAATATTTGATATAAACTTGAACATTTCAAGTGGCAAAGCCCATGGCATCATAAATAAGATCACAATACCATTCAGGCACTAATTCTACCGCCATCTATAGGCACTGACTATTGTGGAAGACCTGTAATTATCTCACAGCATTGAGGTAATAACTGTCCTGTGACTCGCTGAGCGACCCCGTGTGATCATGGAGCCCTATCCTGCACTATCAGCGAGCGCAGGAACCTCTGCAGACAGGGGTCTTCCCACATCCATGTTTCATGGTCCAGACACGGACTATGATGCCCTGGGCCTCCTGATCCGAACTTGACAGCATATATGAGGCTGTTGATTTCAGTCCAGCAGACCAGAGGCACATCTGTAATTTCTCCCAGCAGTTTCTCATTTGTGGCTAGCAGTTCCTAAAGTGGCTTCTAACAGTCCAACATCCACTGTCAGACATCTAATGACGAGAAATATATTATATATCACTAGCATAATAATAATAATGTAGTAATGCTAGGAAAAAGCATAGCAGCATGTGGTACAAGTTTTCCAATCTATATATATAATTGCCTTATTCTGTCTGTCTGTCTTGCTCCAAAATGACGTCATTACAGTGACAACCGTTGCATTGGCCGCTCGGCTTGGCCCGGCCCGGCCCCCCGCACGCATTGCCCGCTCGGCCACTCCCCCCGCACATTGTGCCCACTCAGCCACGCCCCCGGCACACTGTGCCCGCTCGGCCACACCCCCCGCACACATTGGGCACTTATACACCTCCCCTCCAGGACTACTCCACCTATTTGACACCATTCCCCCCAGGACTACTCCTTCTATTATACTCCTTTCCCCCCAGAACTACTCCTCCTATTATACTCCTCTACCTCCACAACTACTCCTCCTATTATACTCCTCTCCCCCCAGGACTACTCCTTCTATTATACTCCTCTCCCCCCAGGACTACTCCTTCTATTATACTCCTCACCTCCAGAACTACTCCTTCTATTATCCTCCTCTCCCCCCAGGACTATTCCTATCCCCCAGGACTACTCCTCCTATTATCCTCCTCTCTCCCCAGGACTATTCCTATCCCCCCAGGACTACTCCTCCTATTATACTCCTCTCCCCCTGGACTACTCCTCCTATTATCCTCCTCTTCCCCAGGACTACTCCTCCTATTATCCTCCTCTCTCTCCAGGATTACTCCTCCTATTATCCTCCTCTCTCCCCAGGACTACTCCTCCTATTATCCTCCTCTCCCCCCAGGACTACTCCTCCTATTATACTCCTCTCTCCCCCAGGACTACTCCTCCTATTATACTCCTCTCTCCCCCTGGACTACTCCACCTATTATACTCCTCTCCCCAAGGACTACTACTCCTATTATCCTCCTCCCCCCCAGGACTACTCCTCCTCTACTCCTCCTATTATACTCCTCTCCCCCCAGGACCACTCCTCCTATTATCCTCCTCTCTCCCCAGGACTCCTCCTCCTATTATACTCCTTTCCCCCCAGAACTACTCCTCCTATTATACTCCTCTCCCCCCAAGGACTACTCATCCTATTATACTCCTCTACCCCCACAACTACTCCTCCTATTATACTCCTCTCCCCCCAGGACTACTCCTCCTATTATCCTCCTCTCTCCCCAGGACTATTCCTCTCCCCCCAGGACTACTCCTCCTATTATACTCCTCTCCCCCTGGACTACTCCTCCTATTATACTCCTCTCCCCCTGGACTACTCCTCCTATTATCCTCCTCTCTCCCCAGGACTACTCCTCCTATTATCCTCCTCTCTCCCCAGGACTACTCCTCCTATTATCCTCCTCTCTCCCCAGGACTACTCCTCCTATTATACTCCTCTCTCCCCCTGGACTACTCCACCTATTATACTCCTCTCCCCCAGGACTACTACTCCTATTATCCTCCTCCCCCCCAGGACTACTCCTCCTCTACTCCTCCTATTATACTCCTCTCCCCCCAGGACCACTCCTCCTATTATCCTCCTCTCTCCCCAGGACTCCTCCTCCTATTATACTCCTTTCCCCCCAGAACTACTCCTCCTATTATACTCCTCTACCCCCACAACTACTCCTCCTATTATACTCCTCTCCCCCCAGGACTACTCCTTCTATTATACTCCTCTCCCCCCAGGACTACTCCTTCTATTATACTCCTCACCTCCAGAACTACTCCTCCTATTATCCTCCTCTCTCCCCAGGACTATTCCTCTCCCCCCTGGACTACTCCTCCTATTATCCTCCTCTTCCCCAGGACTACTCCTCCTATTATCCTCCTCTCTCCCCAGGACTACTACTCCTATTATACTCCTCACCTCCAGGACTACTCCTCCTATTATACTCCTCTCCCCCCAAGGACTACTCCTCCTATTATCCTCCTCTCTCCCCAGGACTATTCCTCTCCCCCCAGGACTACTCCTCCTATTATACTCCTCTCCCCCAGGACTACTCCTCCTATTATCCTCCTCTCTCCCCAGGACTACTCCTCCTATTATCCTCCTCTCTCCCCAGGACTACTCCTCCTATTATACTCCTCTCTCCCCCAGGACTACTCCTCCTATTATACTCCTCTCTCCCCCAGGACTACTCCACCTATTATACTCCTCTCCCCCAGGACTACTACTCCTATTATCCTCCTCTCCCCCCAGGACTACTACTCCTATTATCCTCCTCTCCCCCAGGACTACTCCTCCTATTATACTCCTCTCCCCCAGGACTACTCCTCCTATTATCCTCCTCTCTCCCCAGGACTACTCCTCTTATTATACTCCTCTCCCCCCAGGACGACGACTCCTATTATACTCCTCTCCCCCCAGGACGACTACTCCTATTATACTTCTCACCTTCAGGACGACTACTCCTATTATCCTCCTCTCCCCCAGGACTACTCCTCCTAATATACTCCTCTCCCCCCAGGATTACTCCTCCTATTATACTTATCTCTCCCCAGGATTACTCCTCCAAAACACACACTGCACAAAAGATACCTCCCCCCAAAACACACACACACACACACCCCACACACACAAACCGCGCAACACACACGCAACGCTGCAGACACACAGCGCTCCACAAACAATGCAACACACAAACAACACCTCTCTCACACCCCCACACCCAGACAACACCCAGAACATTTACAGCGCCCTACACAAACACTTGGTAACTACACGCAACAACCTCTCTCTATATAACAAAAATCATACATTAACTACACAATAAATTCTAGAATACCCGATGCGTTAGTATCGGGCCACTTTCTAGTGTACCTATAATCTACATGGACCTTGAAATACTTATTTATAATAGAAGACAGATTTATTTATTTTTTTACTTTTGATAGGAAGCAAATATGTGAAAGTGATTATCTATAGACAGAAAATCAGGACCAGCTAAGAAAATACCGCAATGTATTATATCTTCCCTCCACCAGCAAATATGTACAGTCACCAGCAAGCTGTACATTACATATCACCAGTAGGGATGAGCAAACCTGAATTGTACAGTTTTGGGTTCATACTGAACCATGCGAACAGATCTCACTCAAATATGGACTAAAAACAATAAGTATGTGTCCATGTTCAGATAATGTTCGCATGCTAATGAAGTTTATTGAAATGCTGCAGTGCAGCCAGGCATCAACAAGCTTTATTGCATACACATGTTGCCTGTCTGCTGCTGTGAACAATAAAGGTAAAAAAAAATAAAAAAATGACGTGGTATTTTTGATAAGCAGCAAAGATAAAACAGATAACCAACTGCGGGATGCGACCCTCAGCTGTGTTCTTTACCTTGGCTGGTTATCAAAATTAGAGGGGATCCCACACCACTTTTTTTAAATTATTTAAATATT
This sequence comes from Anomaloglossus baeobatrachus, assembly GCF_048569485.1. Taxonomy (NCBI): domain Eukaryota; kingdom Metazoa; phylum Chordata; class Amphibia; order Anura; family Aromobatidae; genus Anomaloglossus; species Anomaloglossus baeobatrachus. Next base: position 470,762,059 of record NC_134358.1, on the reverse strand, counting down.
TTTTAAAAATGGCATGGGGTCCCCCCTAATTTTGATAACTAGCCAAGGTAAGGAAGACAGCTGGGGGCTTGTATTATCAGGATGTGAAGGCCCATAGTTATTTGGCCCTTACCAGCCTAAAAAGAGCAGCCTGCAGCCGCCCCATTAGATACGCCAATTCTGGTGTTTGACCTGGCTCTTCCCGATTACCCTGGTGCGGTGGCAATCAGGATAATACTTGTGGGGTTGATGTCAGCTGTGAATTGACAGCTGGCATCAAGCCCAGGAGTTAGTAATGGATAGGCGTCTATCAGACACACCCATTTGTCTATCTCTATTGGTATAAGATCAGGGCTGGTCAGGAGCACTGTCATAATTTGGCACAAACATCTTCACCTTCAGAGGTAACTCTCAGATAATAGCTAGGGTCCCCCTAGTCTGAGGGCCAGTCTAGGAAACCCGGTCCGCTGCTCTCCCCGGTCATTGTGACCAGCAGAGCGTTGTAGGCTTTTATGAAACATATGCCTCAGTACTCCATGACCTTGCTCATCATAACTTTACATGGTCTACCCTGCTTTGTGGTTCCTAAATGCTTCTAGTTTACAATATTACCCACAGATAGAAAAGGGCCCCTGTGCAAGAACAATATATGCAACCCAAGATCTCATCAAAATGCACAATTCCACTTGCTTTCGAGGTGGAAATGGGCCACATATCCTCTTGGGCCAACTGTGCGGCTACACAGGCTGCACCAATAATATGTCCACCCATGATATTACCCCTCACAGATGATAGTGCAATATTTAACGAGGAAGAAATTTCATGGACTCACTTGTTACAATGCTGGCATCCTATAACAGGACCATGCTCAAATTCAGTGAGCTCTTAGGCTATGTATCCACGCTGCGGAAAATGCGCGGATTTTGCCGCGGATTTCTTGCGGAAAAGCCGCGGATTTCCCGAAAATCTGCAGCACAGGTACTTCCCAGCCATTTCTATGGCATTTGGGAAATGCTGTGCCCACGCTGCGGATTTTTCCGCAGCGGATTTCGTGCGGATTTTGGTCTGGAAAAATCTGCAACATGTCAATTATTGTTGCAGATTTTCATCCGGATTTTGGCTTTAAAATTGGGGGAAAAAAAAAAAAATCCGCACCAAAATCCGCATCATATTCGCGGTAAATCCGCGGCAAATCCGCAAGGTGCGGATTTTGCGGGAAAGCTGCGGATTTTGATGCAGAAAAATCTGCAGCTACATTCTCCCGTGGACACATAGCCTTAAGAATGAATCATTGTTAGTAAAGGCAGACTAGGGGCTGGATTTTATCAATCTGTGGCAATGGGACTGAATTAAAAACCCATAATCAATGTTAAAGAAGTGTATCCCTATAATTGTGTCCATATAGTGTATATTAGAAGCAATATCATGTTGAATACATTAGTGAAGCTCTTTCACTGTAAATGAACTTCCTACCAGTAAAGATTGCACTCGCACCACTGTGGCTAGCCGGTGTACTCCAGACTACCAACCACCGCTTTTATTAATTCCAGTTCTAGAGTAACTGTTGTGTAAGTAGGCGGCTAAGCTGCCACATCATTTAGGTTAAGCGGCTGAAAAAGACTGGATTAATATTTATTTAGCAAGTATACATGCCAGAGAGAGAATGTCATTCCATTTAGCGGTCACCCTTATCTTGTGGTTAAATCTCAGCTGTCTGTGTCTGCCAAGAGAAGTACGAGGAAAGTCCAAGAGTGTGTACAGAGAGCTTTCTGTGGCACGCAGAATGGAGGACAACAAGATGAAGGTGTCAACTGCTTGATAACTAACAGATGATGTTGAAAGTAAACCTGTCATTATTCTTGATCCCCCAACTAAAAACAAAATATCACAGCTGAGAGACAATTGGAAATTTCTTTGGGAATCTGAGTATAATACTGAAATAACTGAGCTGATCAATTACCCTATTTGTAAAAATGTTGCCCCATCATCCAGTGCTTTGGTGATTTAAAAAAACTATATAGATAGGAAGAATTGTAAATGAGAAACTCCTCAAATAAATGTAAACCATCCTCCCTGATGAAGCCAAGAAATCCTCGCGAAACGTACATTGAGGGTCTTTATGTCCACTTTGTGGGGACTGTTGTGACCACCAGAAGCTTTCCATCGGACGCAGCCACGCACCTGGCACTTTAGGAGTCTGATATGTCCATTCCCTTTAATTGTTGCATTGTGCTTTTAAGTGTGGGTGAAGGATAGTACACACGGACCTGAATACAGTGCCTTGCAAAAGTATTCGGCCCCCTTGCATTTTTCAACCTTTGACCACATTTCAGGCTTCAAACATAAAGATAAAAATTTTAAATTTGATGTGAAGAATCAACAACAAGTGGGATACAATTGTGAAGTTGAACGATATTTATTGCTTATTTTAAATGTTTGTAAGAATTAAATAACTGAAAATTGGGGCGTGCAAAATTATTCGGCCTCTTTAACTTAATACTTTGTAGCGTCACATTTTGCTGCAATTACAGCTGCAAGTCGCTTGGGGTATGTGTCTATCAGTTTTGCACATCGAGAGACTGAAATTCTTGCCCATTCTTCCTTTGCAAACAGCTGGAGCTGAGTGAGGTTGGATGGAGAGCGTTTGTGAACAGCAGTTTTCAGCTCTTTCCACAGATTCTCGATTGGATTCAGGTCTGGACTGTGACTTGGCCATTCTAACACCTGGATACGTTTATTTGTGAACCATTCCATTGTAGATTTTGCTTTATGTTTGGGATCATTGTCTTGTTGAAAGACAAATCTCCGTCCCAGTCTCAGGTCTTTTGCAGACTCCAACAGGTTTTCTTCAAGAATGGTCCTGTTTTCGGCTCCATCCATCTTCCCATGAATTTGAACTATCTTCCCTGTCCCTGCTGAAGAAAAGCAGGCCCAAACCATGATGCTGCCACCCTCATGTTTGACAGTGGGGATGGTGTGTTCAGGGTGATGAGCTGTGTTGCTTTTACGCCAAACATATCATTTGGCATTGTGCCCAAAAAGTGTGATTTTTGGTTTTAGCTGACCAGAGTACCTTCTTCCACATGTTTGGTGTGTTTCCCAGGTGGCTTGTGGCAAACTTTAGACTACACTTTTTATGGATATCTTTGAGAAATGGCTTGCTTCTTGCCACTCTGCTAGATTTGTGCAGTGTACGACTGATTGTTGTCTTATGGACAGACTCTCCCACCTCAGCTGTAGATCTCTGCAGTTCATCCAGAGTGATCATGGGCCTTTTGGCTGTATCTGTGATCAGTCTTCTCCTTGTTTGAGATGAAAAAGTTTGGATGGACAGCAAGGTCTTGGTAGATTTGCAGTGGTATGATACTCCTTCCATTTCTATATGATCGCTTGCACAGTGCTTCTTGGGATGTTTAAAGTTTTTGAAATCTTTTTGTAACCAAATCTGATTTTAAACGTCTCCACAACAGTATCACAGACCTGCCTGTTGTGTTCCTTGGTCTTCATGATGCTCTCTGTGCTTTAAACAGAACACTGAGACTATCACAGAGCAAGTGCATTTATACAGAGACTTGATTACACACAGGTGGCTTATATTTATCATCATCAGTCATTTAGGACAACATTGGATCATTCAGAGATCTTCAATAAACTTCTGGAGTGAGTTTGCTGCACTGAAAGTAAAGGGGATGAATAATATTGCATGCCCTACTTTTCAGTTTTTTATTTTTTACAAAAATTTAAAATAAGCAATAAATATTGATCACCTTCACAATTGTGTCCCGCTTTGTTGTTCATTCTTCACCATAAAATTATTTTTTTTTATCTTTGTTTGAAGCCTGAAATGTGGGAAAAGGTTGAAAAATTCAAGGGGGCCGAGTACTATTGCAAGGCACTGTATGTATTAGGCTATGTACACACGCTGCGTTTTTTTGACGCTGCGTTTTTGTGCGTTTTTGGCCGCTAAAATCGCACAAAAACGCACCCGCGTCAAAAATACGCGTCAAACGCATGCGTTTTTACCGTGATTTGGTGCGTTTTTGGCTGCGTTTTTGATCTCTGCGTTTTGCTGCGTTTTTCCAATGCATTGCATGGGGGGAAAATGCAGAAAAACGCAGGAAAGAATTGACATGTCCATTTTTTTTTTCAAGCTCAAAAACGCAGCTTAAAAAAAAAAGTTGTGTGCGGACAGCAAAAATGAAAACTCATAGACTTTGCTGGGGAAGCAAAGTCATGCAGTTTTGAGGCCAAAAACGCACCCGAAAAACGCGCAAAAACGCCGCGAAAAACGCACTGTGCACACATAGCCTTACATTCCCTTTCTATTGACTACATTCCTTTCTCCCTTTTTGACTATTCTGCATCAACAGCTTCTTTTGTCTGTACATTATTAGTGGTGGAGTTTCATCACCCATCATGCTTGATTTTATATACACTGTGGTTCTATTAGGTCTACTGTTTGTGATCTATTGTCATTAATAAAATTGTGTACTTTTGCACTTTATACTCCAGTCCTCTTTTCTTGCTATACAGTAGATAGGAAGAAGGTTATATGTATTCCTTTTACAAGTTATGTGCAAAATAATTGCAGTGAGTTTAAAACAAATGAGAAAAATCTTAATCTTCATAATAGCATACACAATATATCACAAAAGTGAGTACACCCCTGACATTTTTGTAAATATTTTATTACATCTTTTCATGGGACAACTCTGAAGATATGACACTTTTCTACAATGATAAGTAGTCAGTGTACAGTTTGTATAACAGTGTAAATTTGGTGACCCCTTTAAATAACTCAACACACAGCCATCAATGTCTAAACTGCTGGCAAGAGAAGTAAGTACACTTGGGGAAAATGGCGAATAAAATATCTACAAAAATTTGAGGGGTGTACATTGTGATATACTGTATTTCCCTATGCACAAAGGCACAGGGAGCACTGCACATTCAGTTTCAAATGAAAACATGAACAAAACATTCATTTTTAAACTGAAAATGAAGAAAAGGGAATAGGCTGTTCAAAAAAATACCAGTGCCTGCATTTTCATTTACAAAGTCGAATATTTACAGTAGAAACTGAAATTTGTATACAGACTTAGCTTTTCTGTTAATCACTGAACTAATATTTATTTATATAACCTTTATATCTGATAACTGCTTTACATCTGTGTGGCATGGAGTCAACATCTGACACCTGCAACCTGCAGATATTCCAGCCCAGGCTGACAGGACTACATTCAACAGCTCTTTTGCATTCTTAGGTTTTGTATCAAAAACAGAATTTTTGATGTCACTTCACAAATTCTCAATCCAATTGAGGTCTAGGGATTGGGCTGGTCACTTCATAATAACAATGTTGTTGGTCTGGAACCAGGATGTTGCCCGCTTGCTGGTGTGTTTGGGGTCATCCTGAAGAAACACCTATTTTAAGGGCATTGTTTTGCAGCATAAGGCTAGTTTCACACTTGCGTTGGGTTGAATCCGCTGGGTCCGTTGCTGCGTCGTTTTGACGCATCCGTTATTTTTGTGTTGTCAATGGATGCAACGGGTCTGTTATTTCACAGGAATCTGTTAGCTGATTCCTGTGAAACAACGGACCCGTTGCATCCGTTGCGCGTCCGTTAGCGTCCGTCTAATGGAATGCGTCGGCTCCGTTTTTGTTGTTTTTTTTCCATTTTTTTCATTCTGGGCATGCTCAGTAAAAATTAGCAGAATCCAGCGGTGGATTCCGTTGTAAAGCACTTTGCAACGGAATCCGCCACCATAGGGATCCATTATAACTAATGAAGGATGTAACGGAATCCGCCGCTCGGCGTCATTTTAATGCAAGCATCTAACGTTACATGCTGCGTTCCTTCCGCTCCTCGGAAGCAACGCAACGTCGCCCAGCGGAAGCAACGCAGGTACTTTTGGCACAATCCGTCATCCATACAAGTCTATGGAAAACGGCGGAATCCGTTAACGGATTCCACTGTTTTCCAAAACGGCGGATTGCAACTGAAGGAAAACAACGCAAGTGTGAAAGTACCCTAAGGCAACATGACCTCTTCCAGTATTTTGATATATTCAAACTGGTCAATGGTGCCTGGTATGCAATAAATGGGTCCAACTCCAGAGTATGAGAAACATCCTCAAACCATTATACTTGTACTTTCATGTTTTACAGTCTTCACAATATTGAGTGTTTATGGGTCTTCTCACACATTGTGCCTTTAGACCCAATAAGAACAGTCTTGCTCTCATCTATCCATAGAATGTTGAGCCACTGCTCTTTACGCCAACCAAGGTATTCTTTGGCAAACTGTAACCTTTTCAATATGTCTTTTTTTGAGCAATAGTCCTTTACAAGGGTTTCTTGCACATAGTTTGGTTTCACATAGGCTTCTTCTGATGGTTGCAGTACTCTCAGGTAACTGAAGATCTTCTTTGATTGCCCTGGAGCGGATCTTTGGATGCTTCTTTGCCATTCTTGTTATTCTGTGATCTATGCGCTTGGCTCTATTTCTTTTCCTACCACACGTTTATGGTATTGTTTGACATCTAGTTCAACCCCCTGCTCAATGCAGGATTCACAAAACCATCTCCGACAGATGTCTTGTCCATCCTCTGTTTAAAGACTTCCATTGAAGGACAACTCACCAGCTCTCGTAGCCGCCTGTTCCACTCATTGATCACGCTCACAGTCCCAATGTTTTTTCTAATATCTAATCTGTATCTTCTCCCTTTCAGTTTCATCCCGTTGTTTTTCATGTTTCTATGTGCAAATGAGAATAAGGATGATACCTCTACATTGTGACATCCCTTCAGATATTTGTAGACAACTATTAACCGCTTCACCTCCATATGATTGTTTTTTTTTCCTGCCCTTCTTCCAAGAGTCATAACTTTTTTTATTTTTCAGGCGATATTGCCATATGTGGGCTTGTTGTTTGCGGGAGGAGTTGTACTTTTGATCAACACCATTCATTCTGTCACATACTGCAAGTGTGGTGAAACTGCAGAAAAAGTGCAATCCCACTTGTTGTTTTTTTTAGGTTTATTTATTTACCATGTTCACAATATGATAAAATGGAGATGTCAGTATGATTTCCCTGGTCAGTACGAGTTTGTAGATACTAAACATGAATAGTTTTACTTTTATCTAAGTAGTGAAAACATTTCAGAAATTTGTAAAAAAAAAAAAAAATAAATAAAATAAATAAATTGCACCTTTGTCGCCATTTTCTGAGACCCATAGCGTTCTCATTTTTCGGGATCTGGGGCTCAGTGATGGCTTATGTTTTTTTTACTATTGAGCTGACGTTTTAAATGATATAATTTTTGGGTGGATGCAATGTTTTTATCTCCTGCTTTTTAATGCACTATTGTGATGACCCAAAAATCATAATTCTGGTGTTTTTTTCTTGCTACGTTCTGTACCGATCAGATTAATTGATTTTAGATTTTGATAGATTGGACATTTCTGAACTTGGTGATACCAAATATGTATTTATATAGTTTTTCAATTGGGTTATTTTCAATGAGGCAAAAGGGGGTGACTTGAACTTTTCGGTTTATTGTTTTGTTTTTTTTCTTACATATTTTTACAACTTTATTTTTTTTACATTTTTCATTGATTTTTTTAGTCACCTTAGGGGACCTCAAGCCTGCACTAACCGATTGCTTTGGTTGTTCATCATTTGGCCCCCGGCTGTCATGACAATCCATCGGCACCCGTGATCGTGTCATGGGGCCAGCGTGCGTTAGATCATGCTGTCAGAGTATAACAGAGCAATCTAAATAGTTAACAGGCATGGGTGGATTTGAGGTCCACCTGAACCTGATAGCTGCACGTCAACTGATCAGATCAGCAGACATGTGTGGGGCACCACGCGAGCCCACAATAAAGGAAAAGACACGGCCAGTACGTTCTTGGTCATGTAGGGGTTAAATAAGAACCACAATTGATACCTATTTCTTCACAGAATTAATTACCTCACTAATTGAACATCACTCTGCTATTGATTAAAACACACTCTTTCATTAAATGAGTCAATTAAACCCAAGTAGCAGCATGCATGTCATGATTGTTGATTCTCTTGATTGCCCGTTACTCGCCTACACTACAGTTCAAAAGTTTAGGGTCAGTTTAATATTTCCTTAGTTTTGAAAGAAAAGCACTTTTCTTTCAATGAAGCTAACATTAAATTAAACAGAAATACACTCTATACATTGTTAATGTGGTAAATGACTATTCTAGCTTCAAACGTCTGTTTTTTAATGCAATAGCTACATAGGTGTATAGAGGCCCATTTCCAACAATCACCACTGCAGTGTTCTAATGGTACATTGTGTTTGCTAACTGTGTTAGAAGGCTAATGGATGTTTAGAAATCCCTTGAAAACCCTTGTGCAAGTATGTTAGCACAGCTGATAACAGTTTTGCTGATTAGAGAAGCTATAAAACTGACCTTCCTTTGAGCTAGTTGAGAATCTGGAGAATTACATTTGGTTCCATTAAGGCCCAGTCACACACAACGACTTACCAGCGATCCCGAAAACGATGCGACCTGATAGGGATCGCAGGTAAGTCGCTGGGAGGTCGCAGGTGAGATGTCACACAGTCAGATCTTACCAGTGATGCAGGAACAACAGTAGCGACCTGTATAACGATCTCTGCTGTCATTGGGACCCTGTCACACAGTGTCAAACACAGCGATGCGTCCTGCCCAGCAGGACATCGCCTTTGAAGAAAATGGCCTGGACCATTCAGCAACGACTAGAGATCTCACAGCAGGGACCTGATCGCTGGTAGGTGTCACACATAACAAGATCGCTAACAGGATCGCTACTGCGTCAACGAAACCGTGACACAGCAGCGATCTTGCTAGTGATCTCGTTATGTGTGACGGTACCTTTAAACTCTCAAAATGGCCAGAAAAAGAGAACTTTCATGTGAAACTTGACAGTCTATTCTTGTTCTTAGAAATGAAGGATATTCCATGCGAGAAATTGCCAAGAAACTGAAGATTTCTTACAACGGTGTGTACTACTCCCGTCAGAGGAGAGCACAAACAGTCTTTAACCAGAGTACGCTGGTCCCCACGTGTTAACCCGGTATCTGACGGTAACTAGGCTTTGGTAAGTAACGCTGCTCTCTGTTGTCTTAGACATAGAATTACACCATGACTCTTGGTGAGCCTATCACTACTATTGATGCAGCCCTGCTTGCCCTGGGCATTATGCCTAAATTCAATTGAGGTTACCATGTATTGGAGTTAAAAAAAATCCTTTTTTCTCCACCCACTCCGGGACACGTGGTTTTTTTTTCCCCCTTTAGCACTTTTTCGTTTTCCTGATTACTTTAATTATTATGTATTGTTATATCCCTAAGCACATTATTCTAATAAATATTTAAAAATATTTAGCTCATTTGGGTATCTTCCTGTTATTTGGCAAAATTAACCCCTTCAGCCCCCGGGCACTTTCCGTTTTTGCGTTTTTGTTTTTTGCTCCTTTTCTTCCGAGAGCCGTAACTTTTTTATTATTCTGTTAATCTTGCCATATGAGGGCTTGTTTTTAGGGGGACGAGTTGTACTTTTAAATGAAACCATAGGTTTTACCATATATTGTACTGGAAAACAGCAAAAAAAATCCAAGTGTGGAAAAACTGCAAAAAAAGTGTCATCGCACAATAGTTTTTGGGATGTTTTATTCACCGTGTTCACTATATGATCAAACTGATGTATCCATGTGATGCCTCAGGTCGGTGCGAGTTTGTAGACACCAAACATGTATAGGTTTACTTGTATCTAAGGGGTTAAAAAAAATTCACAAGTTTGTCCAATAAAAGTGGCGCACGTTTTGCGCCATTTTCCGAAACACGTAGCGTTCTTATTTTTAAGGATCTATGGCTCAGTGACAGCTTATTTTTTGCATCTCGAGCTGATGTTTATAATGGTACCATTTTTGCGCAGATGCTACGTTTTGATCGCCTGTTATTGCATTTTGCGTAAAACTTGCGGCGACCAAAAAACGTAATTTTGGCGTTTGGAATTTTTTTGCCACTACGCCGTTTACCAATCAGATTAATTGATTTTATATTTTGATAGATCGGGCATTTCTGAACGCGGCGATACCAAATATGTGTATATTTATTTATTTTTTAACCCTTTAATTTTCAATGGGGGGAAAGGGGGATTTGAACTTTTAGGTTTTTTGTTTTTTTTTTAATTTTTTTAAAACTTTTTTTTTTACTTTTTTTTTATTTTACTAGTCCCCCTAGGGGTCTATAGCAATCAGCAATCCGATCGCTGATCGCTATCTGCTGATCACAGCTATACCGCTGTAATCAGCAGATTCAGTCACTTTGGTTTTCCCTCTGCTCTCGGCCGAGGGAAAACGAAAGTGAAACATCGTAGCAGCAGGCGTCATCACATGACCCTGTGCTACGATGGCAACCACCGATAGTCACGTGATAACACACGTGACTTCCGGTGGGGGCAGCGGTAAGTAACAAACATGGCCGCGCGCATTTAAATCTTGCTGCCAGACTTTGGCAGCAAGATTTAAGGGGTTAATGGCCGCGGGTGGAAGCGATTCCACCCGCGGCTAGCAGGCACACATGTCAGCTGTTGAAAACAGCTGATATGTGTGCCGATCCACGCCGCCTGCCCGCGGCAGGGGGCGGGGCTTAACGGGACACGATCCTGGACGGATAGATCCGTCCAAGGTCGTGAAGGGGTTAAAGACTCCAATTCTTGTTCCTTGTATAGTCCTTAGTGAGTTGTTGCTTATATTTGATTATGCGATGTGTGTGTGGCCTTGCTTTTTTCAATTTAACCAGAGTAGAAAGAGAAGTGGGAGGCCGCACTGCACAACTGAGCAACAAGACAAGTACATTACAGTCTCTAGTTTGAGAAATTGACGCCTCACAGGTTCTCAACTGGCAGCTTCATGAAATAGTACCCGCAAAATGCCAGTGTTAATGTCTACAGTGAAGAGGTGACTCCGAGATGCTGGCCTTCAGGGCAGAGTGGCAAAAAAAAGCCATATCTGAGACTGGCTAATAAAAGGAAAATATTAATATGGGCAAAAGACCACAGACAATGGACAGAAGAGGATTGGAAAAAAGTGTTATGGACAGACGAATCGAAGTTTGAGATGTTTGGATCACACAGAAAAACATTTGTGAGATGCAGAACAACTAAAAATATGCTAGAAGAGTGCTTGACGCCATCTGTCAAGCATGGTGGAAGTAATGTGATGGTCTGGGGTTGCTTTGGTGCTGGTAAAGTGGTATATTTGTACAATGTAAAAGGAATTTTGAATAAGGAAGGCTATCACTCCATTTTGCAACACCATGCCATACCCTTTGGACAGCGCTTGATTGGAGCCAATTTCATCCTACAACAGGACAAGGACCCAAAGCACACCTCCAAATTATTCATGAACTATTTAGGGAAGAAGCAGGCAGCTGGTATTCTATCTGTAATGGAGTGGCCAGCCCAGTCACCAGATCTCAACCCTATAGAGCTGTTGTGGGAGCAGCTTGACCGTATGGTATGCAAAAAGTGCCCATCAAGACAATCCAACTTGTGGGAGAGGCTTCTGGAAGCATGGGGTGAAATATCTCCAGAGTACCTCATCAAATTAACAGCTAGAATGCCAAAGATCTGCAAAGCTGGAATTGCTGCAAAGGAGCGTTCTGTGACAAAAGCAAAGTCTGAAGGAGAAAATTATTATTTCAAGTAAAAATCATTATTTCTAACCTCGTCAATGTCTGGCCTATATTTTCTATTAATTATGCAACTCATTGGATAAATAAAAGTATGATTTTTCATGGAAAAGACAAAATTGTCTGGGTGACCCCAAACCTTTGAACTGTAGAGTACATCTAGCCATGAATTTTTTCCCATGTTGCATGATTTCGTCTGCCAAAAACCATAAGTAAACATATTAGCGATGTTAGACTGCTATTTTTTTGCACCTACAGTAACTGTATGTGACTCCCACACATATAGTCCTGGAGCATCTCTTTTAGAAGTTAGATCTATTAATTTATTTCCAACACTTAAGGTACCGTCACACATAACGAGATCGCTAGCGAGATCGCGGCTGAGTCACGGTTTCCGTGACGCAGTAGCGATCCCGTTAGCGATCTTGTTATGTGTGACATCTACCAGTGACCAGGCCCCTGCTGTAAGATCTCTAGTCGTTGCAGAATGGTCCAGGTCATTTTCTTCAAAGGCGATGTCCTGCTGGGCAGGACACACCGCTGTGTTTGACACTGTGTGACAGGGTCACAGTGACTGCTGAGATCATTATACAGGTCGCTACTGCGACCTGTATTGTTCCCGCATCGCTGGTAAGATCTGACTGTGACATCTCACCTGCAACCTGCCAGCGACTTACCTGCGATCCCTATCAGGTCGCATCGTTTTCGGGATCGCTGGTAAGTCGTTGTGTGTGACTGGGCCTTTAGGCCCCATTTATTATTGTCTTTGTGCCAGTTTATTGTCTAGGTTTGTGTTTTTAGTCCATTTTATTGTTTACAGCAACTTACTATTCTATTTGCGCCTTTGTTTTAAGTCTTTTTTTATATGTGCTCAACTGTTTTTTTGTCTTCCGCTTTGTGAGCAGAGTTCTATTCAAGGCGACTCTTTAAAAATGTGCAAAATTAGGCTCAACATCACTCCGGTCCCTGTGCATTTCACAGCATGGCAAAAACTTGGCACAATGTTTGTGATTTTTGGAGCCCAATTTTGCCAAAACAGTTTCAAATAAAACAAGAAGCAGCCTGCTTTTTTGTTTTTTTACTTTGAGCCAAATTCATTAGTCACATGCCCCATTTCTATGAATTTGTGACTTAAAGGAAAACAAAAATGATGAATTAGAGCCTTAACGTTACCACTTATCCAAACGATAGGTGATCACATCGGTGAGGGTCTGGTCTGACCTCTGGGACTCACACTGATGTTAAAGGGGTTATCCGGCTTCTTTGACTTTTTTTTTTTATTTCCCTATTGGGCTACATTGGGGCAGGTAAGTAGATAGAGACCACTTACCTGCCCCGCTGTCAGCCCCTCTCCCCCGGCTCAGAGCGGTCATGTGACCGCTCCTGCCGCGATTTTGCTGCTTCTGGTCTTTGCACGTCTAAATGGGCATGGCCATGTTGACATGCAAATGTGGAGCAGCATGTCACCTCCCTGCTGGGCGACTACAGTGCGAGGAGTCACGCCCCCCTTCCCTGCACCCTCCCACACATTCCCCTGCACCTCCAGTAACCTCCCCCTGCACTGCTGTGGGGTCCGTGATTTGGGGGCGGGGCCTGGCGGCAGCTGCCGTAGTGTCAGCTCCAGCACCGGGCCCCCTGCCCAGGATCGCACATTCAAATGTACCGGCATCACAGATCACCGATGCCGGTACATTTGAATGTGCTGATGAGAAGTCACTGTCCCTCCCGCTGTCTGTGCGCTCTGCAGCACAGCGGCAGGGTGGATAAAAATCTTGAATTTTTTAAAAAAATCAAAAAAAATCAGATTTTTTTGATTTAAATCAGATTTTTTTGATTTAAATCATTTGATTTAAATCAGATTTTTTAATCAAGTTGTACACAAGCAAAACTTTGTCTTTTTGCAAATCTAATTGTTTTACACAAATAAAAATATTAAAACAGTTGATTATGAAACCTAATAATTTTTATTTGCACTATTAAACACTCAGAATTGAACTACAGAGAGTAAGTACTTTTTAACAATAGCCTATCTCTAACGTTTGAAGTAAGCAAACATCTTCAGTGAATACATCAGTCCTTTAAGCCTACTGTTTATTTAGGACTTTTAATAGGAAAACCAGTTGTCCTGCTTTAGCAGTTCCTAAGCGGTTTCGGACTGTTGTGTGCACAAAACCAAATGAAGAAAACAATATCTCTACTCCTGCGGATGAAGCCGATGCAGTCAGTAGCTGAGTAGCTAGATTTATTATCTTTGCTGGAAGAACAAGTGATTGCGACTTCCACCAGTCCAGTGGTTTTAGTTCATTAACGACGTTATCTGCAAACATGTATTTTTGAAATGGTGCAGATTCACACTTCAGTAAAATGTCTGTTAAAAAAATAGGTTGTAAATTAATTGCCAGATTTACCACTAGTACTAGGCTCCTGGTGCATAAGAAGCTGTGGGGGTTCATTGACATTGGTTGTATCACTATCAACATCTTCATTTCCCTTCTGGTTGCAGTTTTCATAATGTGATTTCAAACGGCAAACAAGTCCTTGGATATCCTTTTGACAGTATTTGCACTTTGCTCTTGCACCTTTCTTTCCAAGATCTGCTGCTGGCATCTCAACAAAATGAACCCAAATAGGGTCTCTCTTACGACCTGCTGCCATGGCTCACACAGATCACTTATGAAGTTTGATTGTTACTACAGCCTGAGCCAAGCACTGCTGATGTTACTACAGCCTGAGCCAAGTACTGCTGACTATCCAACAAGTTTGGGCATGTCAACTGAATGCAGGGAAAAAGAAACTAAACCAAAACTGAAACCAAGCTAGAAGTGTGGAATTAAAGGGGCAGTATGAACAAAATGTGGAGGCTATTAATAGTTTATACAATTAAGACATGCTGCTTTTAAACACCTACCTATTGCCATATAGTAAAACAAAAAAGATTTTTACTTACTTTGGGGTCCCCCCCTCACCCTGGCGTTAGATCGTTGCCCCTAGTTTCGTCCGTGTAACTATGGGCGCACATGCACACTGCTCTCACTTCTCATTTTAATCGTGATTTATATTAAAAAAAACCTTTTGATTTAAATCAGTGATTTAAATCATGATTAAAATCATGATTTAAATCGATCCGATTTAAATAGAAAAAAATCTTTTGATTTAAATCGTGATTTAAATCATGATTTAAATCGGCGTGATTTAAATCAATCCACCCTGCACAGCGGTGACGTCACTACTGTGCTGAAGAGAGCACAGACAGCGGACGAACGTGCAGGAGCGGCGGGGACCGAGGACGGGTGAGTATGTACTCCACATGTGTTCCCGATGGGGATGGGGGGGTTGCAGAGCCATGTGTGTGCGTGTGCAGAGCCATGTGTGTGCGTGTACAGTGCAGAGCCATGCGTGTGCAGAGCCATGTGTACGGTGCAAAGCCATGTGTGTGCGTGTGCAGAGCCATGTGTGTGCGTGTACAGTGCAGAGCCATGCGTGTGCAGAGCCATGTGTACGGTGCAGAGCCATGTGTGTACGGTGCAGAGCCATGTGTACGGTGCAGAGCCATGTGTACGGTGCAAAGCCATGTGTGTGCGTGTGCAGAGCCATGTGTGTGCGTGTACAGTGCAGAGCCATGCGTGTGCAGAGCCATGTGTACGGTGCAGAGCCATGTGTGTACGGTGCAGAGCCATGTGTACGGTGCAGAGCCATGTGTACGGTGCAGAGCCATGCGTGTGCAGAGCCATGTGTACGGTGCAGAGCCATGTGTACGGTGCAGAGCCATGCGTGTGCAGAGCCATGTGTACGGTGCAGAGCCATGTGTACGGTGCAGAGCCATGTGTACGGTGCAGAGCCATGCGTGTGCAGAGCCATGTGTACGGTGCAGAGCCATGTGTACGGTGCAGAGCCATGTGTACGGTGCAGAGCCATGCGTGTGCAGAGCCATGTGTACGGTGCAGAGCCATGTGTACGGTGCAGAGCCATGTGTACGGTGCAGAGCCATGCGTGTGCAGAGCCATGTGTACGGTGCAGAGCCATGTGTGTGCGTGTACAGTGCAGAGCCATGCGTGTACAGAGCCATGTGTACGGTGCAGAGCCATGTGTGTACGGTGCAGAGCCATGTGTACGGTGCAGAGCCATGTGTACGGTGCAGAGCCATGTGTACGGTGCAGAGCCATGTGTACGGTGCAGAGCCATGCGTGTGCAGAGCCATGTGTACGGTGCAGAGCCATGTGTACGGTGCAGAGCCATGCGTGTGCAGAGCCATGTGTACGGTGCAGAGCCATGTGTGTGCGTGTGCAGAGACATATGTGTGCGGTGCAGACCCCGATGTGAGGCTGTTATTTGCAATGCTGTAGTGATACCAGGTCAGGTGCTGGGGAAGAATATACTGACAGGGACTGTGTGTGCAGGGGGTGGGCAGAGGGTGCGGCTGGACACTGGGGTGGGGCTGGACACTGAGGCTGGGCGGTGACAGCTCTGACTGAGGTTTTGCACAGGAAGTGGTCATGTTTGCTGGATCTGAATGTAAACAAGAAGCTGCAGAGAATAAAGGTATAATTCAAGAGGAACAAAAGTTAGAAAACAGAAAATAACAATGTAGGTGTGATTTATATGACAATACAGCACAGATAAACTCAAAAATTTTTGTTAAGCTAATGTCGGACAACTCCTTTAAGCATGGGGCTCTGAAATACCTGTTGTAGTGAAGCAGACGGGCCGGAGAAAGCCAAGAGATTCACTCAGCCACAGCTGCACTCTGACAAGACATTTCATATTCCTGTTCTTGAGATCAGTGGGGGGCCAACCAAGAGGGTTAAAGTGTTATTCTCCCCAAAAATAAATCACTGAGTAGGACTACCCCTGGGACTCTCAAGCTTTACAGCACCGTCTGCAATAAAAAAAGAGTTATGATGAATGCTCAATCTCTGCTTCCAAAAGGAAGCAGGAGTCTAAAATTAGGCCTAATGGCTGGAGTGAAAATTGCACTTTTTTCACATAGATAAGGATATGAAATATTAAAAGACATTATGAACCTGATTTAGGTAATTTTCGGGCACATTCCCTTTAAGGTTAAAGTATATTACAACAATGCAGCAAAGAAAAAATAATTTATCGATAATCTCCAGTGATAATCTCTTACTGATAATCTCCAGTGATTTTATCAACACTAGAGCAAGCAGTCCAGTAAGTGACACATTGCTGGAATCAGAGTCTCTGTCCTTACATTATGCTGCTCTTATATTAGGTGGCTAAAGCTGGTCAAAGATTCCCTTTAAGAGTCGAACAGAAATAGGAAAACATGAATAAGGGCTCACGCGCACATAACTGCTGATTCTTCTGCAGCGATTTGACAGCACATGTGCGCTTCAAGTCGCTGCAGAAACACTGCGTAATGGATGCAGTATTTTTGTTAAAAAAAAAAAAAAGCCGTTTTCATGCGCTCAGGATGCTGCCCCCACCATAGACAGAGTGGGAGCTGCATCCAAAGCGCACAAATAATTGACATGTTGCTTTTATGAACGCATTTGATTTGGGTCAAAATTTTAGCATCCAAATCACTGCGTTCGTAAAAGTAACGTGCGCACATCTCATGCAAAATCTTCATAGACTGTGCAGGGGACGCAGGACGCATGCAGTTACGCTGCGGTGCAATACGCAGCGTAAATGCATGCTATTATGCAACGTGCGCATGAGCCCTTACAGCGCCTCACCTATCGGCAGCCTGTTTGTAGTATTGCAGTTCAGCACCATCTATCTTTTGCTGCAGCACCTCAAACACCACGAGTGCGATGCTGGTTCTCTAATCATATAAGCCACCTTTTAATATATATTATCCTGCTCACTATTTGGCAGACACGAGCTGTTTATATATAGTGTTTTCAGCCATGCATTTCAATTGCACAGGTGAAAAATGTCAGGCTGACCAGTGCTTCCCGTGACAATCTTATTTTGGACCACTGGAATAATTATCAAAAACACCGGAGCCTATTTTCATGACCGCTACCATGGGAAATTGTTATTTTGCAGGAAAAGTAGCTAGGTGCAATGTCAGCAGAACACAGAGAGAGCAGGCGTCAAGTATATAACATTTCTTAGTAAATTGGATTACAGCAATTGTGTAATCACTCCACAAATCAGACCCCGTGATGTCACAGGAACTTGATGAAAGAGAATAGTAATTGTCTTCTCATTACCAGCACATTATGTAATCACGCTCTGCCGCTGCTTTCCAGCTACGGTATGAGGTTTTCTCCAACGCCCAAAATTATTTCAAAGAAGAGAACAATGTCGGGTCCTGAATCCAGAGAGCGGGCTCTGCAAATAACCCCATCCAGGGGAGAAGTAGCAGCTGCCTGATCACCAGCATTTTCTATAGATCTTTATAGGATGCCCACAACCATGAAACCATGAAATCTCCTAATCAAACATTATGTCTTTTAAAGCATTTAGCATTAATCAATTCCTTCTGAGTTTTACTTAAGATTCAGGTCCCAAGTCTCACGTATGTGTCCATTCCGTTTTGTTACGTGGATAGAACGCATACCTAATTTAGTTTTAAGGCGTTTTCCCATGAACAAAGTATATTTTAATCAATAGCTCTTGGAATGCTAAGTTTCACAATTGGATGTTTTACATTTTTGTCCTTGTTACGTACTGTGTAATGGCTGTGTCTGACCGTACAGGGACATGGTCTGATCATACCACATCTCCTGGGCCGGGGAGGAAACATAAGACAGTTATGATCAGTGAGTATACCGACAACACAGCAGGGGCTCACAGCTGCTGCTTTCTGAATTGACACATTTACCTGCTTGTTTTATCACAGGAGCACTGCGTGTTTTTCTATTGGTCAAAAATGTTTTTCAAGCAGAAGACATTTCAGGAAACTCTCCTTTTTTCTGCAGTTCTTTAACACTAGAACTACTGGACTTGTGACACCTATATAGAAATACATGGTGCAAAGTAGTCAAAATGACTACCTCAGTAGTTCTAGTGTTAAACCTGGAGCAATTTTTGCTACTATTTTCAGTTATTTCCTGAGTGCTCCCTTCCCCTTCGCCAATCATTTTCTTATGTCCTTTTTGATGTCCATAAGGCCTGTTTCACACGTCAGTGAAAAACAGACGTTTTTCACTGACATGTTAAAAACGCATATGTCCCTCCGTGTGCCGTTATTCACAGCACACGTGGATCCACATGTGCTATCCGTGATCAGTGATAGCACATGAAGGTATACTCACCTATCACAGCTCCTGCTGTCCATGGTGCTGAACTCTTCGGCTCTGCTGTGTTTCTAGCCACCTCTGACCCCCACTGCTGCTACTTCTGGGTTGGCTGTGCCGTGCATAAATGCATATGCATGAGAATAATGAGCCGGCCTGGAAGGAGCAGAGCGCAGCGACTGAACACAACGTTGCTGAAGAAAGGGAGTATAAAAAGCTTTTTATTTTCAATGTACGTGTTTTTCTGTTATGTGTTTTACGGATCACACCATAGTGTGGTCCATGGGACATCAGTGATGCCAGAAAAAAACGGACATGTCTTCGTGCGGAAATAACGGACACGCATGTATGCAGCACGGAGACCCAGACAGTGAAAAATCACTAATGTGTGCGCAGACCCCATGATTCTGGTACGTATAAATATGAGCACATACGTACCAGAATCACTGACGTGAAATAGCATTTTTGCTGATCAGGGCAATGCTGAAGCATCATCTGATCAGGAGCAGCAATCAGACTGTGCAGTGATAAAGTCTCCTAGGGGGACTAGTAAAATGAATACAAAATAAAATTAAAAAACATGAAAAAATAAAAACCTCTAAAAGTTAAAATCACCCCCCTTTTGCCTCATTGAAAATGAAACAATGATAATAATAATAATAATAATAATAATAATAATAATGATAAATACAAATATTTGATATTACCGCATTCAGAAATGCCCAATGTATGAAAATATAAAATTAATTAATGTGATCAGTACACTGCATAGTGAGGAAAATAGTGCAAATGCCAAAATTATGTTTATTGCGTCACCGCAACATTGCATTAAAATGCAAGAATAGGCGACCAAAACATCACATGATTTTATTGGGTCTGCGTATGTCTGTGATACTGGTACATATAAAAACTAGCACATATGTACCAGAATCACTGATGTGTGAAAGAGGCCCAACAAAGAAAATGCTAGAGATTTTTTTTTGCAATGGAAACACTGAAAAAAGTACATAATAATACGTCTTAATTTTAAGAGTGCCTTTGACTTCTATTGTATCTTTACTGGAGAATGCCTGAAGAATTTACCTCTTAATTCTTTAAAATGCTTACCATCTTTTCAAAACCTGAAGCCTTTAAAAGAAGCTCAAAAGCCTGAACATATCAACAATGTTTTCTTTTTTTATAGAACTGAATAAATTCATTCTTTTGATATTTTTTTTTCTGTGTAAAAAAAACACGGTAAAAGGTGCATAGTGAACTTACCATAAGGTAGCCAAAAACGTAGTTATGTGCAGCTATCTTTGAATGCATTTTTTGCCAAAAATCTCAAAATTTTTATAATAAGTACAGTTTGGAATGTTTAGTGCTGAAGTGCACATTCAGTGCTAGCTTTTTTGTTTCTTCTTCATTGAATTGGTCGGTGGCTGACCCCCACCTTGCTATGCACCCCAATTTGGGATGTATTCCATCTGTCTAGATTTTGGCGGTTGGTGACTGTTCACATTAAGTCATCAGGCTTTGTCCACAGGCTATTTACTTCATGCAGCATTTGCTTGGACCTGTCCCGCCCACAGCCATGACTCAGTCATGGGTACGGGATTGAAATAGACCAGGTGAGTGCTGCTAAGAGCAGTTCTACTATTCATACTTGAGGCCGTATGGCACATTTTATAAAAATATTTTAGTGTAGGACTGCTTCAAATGAGATTTGCCGTGACGTGGTGAGGCAGCTCAAGAAATTGCAATTTTTTGCCAAAAATCTCAAAATTTTTATAATAAGTACAGTTTGGAATGTTTAGTGCTGAAGTGCACATTTGGTGCTGGCTTTTTGTTTTTTCTTCATATCTTTGAATGCATTCACATTGTTATTTGTTTTAGTTTAGCATGTACGCAGGGAAAGTGACCAACGTACACACTAAATTGTTTGGCCTGTACACAGTATATGAAAAACTGTTTGGAATATCATAGTAGACTTCACTATTCCATCCCGTGGGGTACAGTAAAACTACAGATATATTAAACAGATATGTATTTTTAAAGTCAGCCTATGGGTAACAGAAGACACTTATCACAACTGGGCAGAATGCGAATGGCGTGTGACGCAAAGAAGGGAAAAAGGGGCATAAAGGGCAATAACAATAGGGAGAGTGGGTTAGGGTGAACCCTAAACACTCACCTGAGACTGAACCCTGTACTCCCTATTGTCCCTAGACAGGTGTTTCCCCGCTTGCGCAATCACGTGCCTAAACCATGGCTGACCCTGGGCTAGCCTTGGCTAGTGAGCTGGTACTTAGGCAGCAAGATATTAGTCTACTACAATAAGACAACATGGGAAGAGAGACAAACAAATGGGAATAAAACAACAAACAGAACTCCACAGCATCCACAAGTTTTCTTGGGAGATCAGCATAGAAGAACTATAACTGGCATATAGGAAAGTAAGGAGGGAGTTTAAGTAATGAAAGGGAGTGGCAGCAAGGTGCAGCAGCTGAGATTAGAGCTCTTTGGAATCTCATTAAGATCAAAAAGGAACTTTTAACCCCTTCATCACCAAATGAAAATAAATCGTCTCTACTCATGTTAAAGAGGACCTATGATCCACTAATTGCCATGACCTTCTAATCCCAGATACCGCAAAGGTCTCAGCCAGATGTGACACACTCGTCATAACACTTCTATCACAGGTATCCATTTAGCTGATATGTCATGAGTTTTTCAATAGATTTTCAGTATTTGTTAGACTGATGACATTAATGCCCGTGAGTGAGAGATTCCTGTTACTAATGCATAACAGTACCATCTATAATAGGCTATAATTGCATGAAAATATTGTTATATTGAAGCTTTTATTCATGTTCTTACATTAAAGGCAATTTGTTTTTAAATAATCTTGACAGTATTTTATTCTTTTAATTTTCCTTATTTTCTAGATTAAGAAAAATCATTAATACTGCTATTTTCAAACTGGCCACTAGGCCGAGTATTCAGCTCATACTGCCTGTCATTTTCATTAGCTACATGCTAATGAAAAATACATTGACTCTGACACTGGGGAAAATGCATAAAAGGGGTGGTCCACTACAAAGCATAATGGCCACAATGATGTAAAGCTGTGACAGAAGGCTAAATACCTTCTGTTGTCAATTTTGCCTGTGAGAGGCGCTATCACTGTCCGCTCATCCCCATCACATGACCCTGCGCTGCAGTGACCTCTGATGTCCGGTGATGTCATGTAAACTTCTCCATGAGTGACTGGGCTGTGGGCGGAGGTTCACCGTACAGTCTAACATTACTCGTGTTTGAGGCACTCTGAGATGATGTACGATGAAGCTCCGCCCACAGCTCAGTCACTCTTGGAGACTGGGCCCCGCCTCTTTAAAGGGAATCTGTCAGCAGGTTTTTGTTACCACCTCTGAGAGCAGCATAATGTAGGCAATGAGATTCTGAATCCAATAATGTATCAATTAGATTACCGCCCGCAGCCGTTCTTCCACAATCAAAGATTTTAGTTTTAGCAAAGCAACAGAGCTTAAAAAGCTGCCCCTGCCCACACGATGATCTTTATGTACATTTCTATAGACAAAAGCTGCTAATCACAGAGGGGCAGAGTTGGACTTCAGCTCAGTCTGACTAATGATAAAGCTACTGAAGCTTAAACTAAGCAGGTAAACAAAAAAACACACTTTGTGATTAGAGAAACATGGCTGAAATCTCTGTATTCACCCTTGCAGCATGCTGTCTTCAGATTACATAGCAAAAACCTGCTGAGAGATTTCTTTTAACCCCCTCACGACCAATGATGTACTAGTACGTCATTGATCATGTAGCGGTAATCACCGACACCTGCTCTGGTGAGCCGGCGATGATCTCCACACAAGTCTTCTGATTTGAATAGCAGACATGTGGGGCTAACAGACGCGGGAGGATCCGCTTGCCACTTAGATCGTACTGTCAAATGACGTGATCACGGGGAACCAATGGTTGCCATGGTAGCTCGAGGTCATGTGACGACCCCTGATGCTGCCATGATGTACTTCCTGTAAAAGCCGACAGAGCGCCAGCTCTTACAGGAATGCTGCATTTCTGCTGATCAGAGCTATGCAGATCTGATCAACAGAAATTAACAAGCGATCAGACTGTGCAGTGATAAAGTCCCCTAGGAAGACTAGTAAAGTAAATATAAAATGTAAAAAAAGTTTTTAAACATATGAAAAAATAAGAAAAACCTTAAAAGTTCAAATCACCCTCCATTCGCCCCAATGAAAATAAAACAGTTAAAAACATAAAAAAATGTACACATATTTGGTATCACCAAGCTCAGAAATTCCCAATCAAAATATAAACTCAATTAATCTGATCGTCTCACGGCGTGGTGAAAAAAAAATTCCAAAGGCCAAAATTTAGGGGTTTTTTGTCATCACAATTTTTTTTTAAAAAATGCAAGCACGTGATCAAAACGTAGCATCTGAACAAATAAGGTATAATTGAAAATGACAGCTCAAGATACAAAAAAAAAAAAAGCCATCACTGAGCCCCAGATCTCTAACAATGAAAATGCTATGGGTCTCAGAAAATGGCGCCAAAAGTGCAATTCTTTTTTGGACAAACCTCTGAATTTTTTTAATCCCTTACATAAAATTACAAGTATACATGTTTGGTATCTATGAACTCGAACTGACCTAAGACATCATACTGACACGCTATTTTTACCAAATAGTGAATGCAGTGAATAAAATATCACAAAAACAATCACACAATTGCTCTTTTTTTTTTTTTGCAATTTCACTGCATTTGGAATGTTTTTCCCAGCTTACAGTACACGAGATGGTAAAACTAATGATTTCCATTAAAAGTACAACTTGTCCCACAAAAAACAAGCCCTCGTGTGGCAAAATTGACGGAAAAATAAAAAAGTTAGGGCTCTCGGAAGAAGGGGAGCAAAAAACGAAAATGAAAAATTGCCAAGGGGTGAAGGGGTTAAGATACTTTACACCAATCTTAATAAAAAGCATGCTGGAGTAATATGCAATGAATGTATTAAAAGTTTCATGCATCTTAACAAGAAAATCAAATAAATCGTTTCCATTCATGGGCATTTCTGGTGAAAATTGAAGAGAATATGTCAAGCCCCTAAGTTTTGCTTTTTAGAAAAGTGTAGTGCGGCAGGAACGGTATGCATAGAGGGGACCTGTGAACATCAACTACAGTCAGTAGAGGTTTTTATCTGCCATTGTGATCCTGTACAGATGGCTCTATGTCTGGTTCAAGGGCGATACAACAAAACATCAGATCACGCTTGGACCAAAGCTAGTCTGTGAGGCCGAGGACGTCAGATTTTCTCCTTGGACAGTGCGTGTCGGAGGAAAAAAAAAATCACTGTGTTGTCCCCGTTTGATCCGATATTCAGATTCAGATCGCACTAGGCCATGCAAGTTAATGAGTCTGTGGGAAAAAGCGGGCTACACTCAGATATCTGAGTACGGTCCTATTCCTGCGAACTCACAGAATAGAGACATTTTTTCTCCATCTTTTCCTTAGTGTGCTCTGATTGTCCCATCCAAGAGAATCGGATCACAATATGCGGAAACTTGTATGAGAGAATCTACGGCCGCCTGCACGAGCCCTAAGGATGGAGTCACACTTGCATGTGACTCAAGCGAGGATTGTATCGCATCACCTGGACCGGCCCGCAGCTCTCCTGAAGCAGGGTGTCAGCTTCATGTATTTCTATGAAGCTGACATGCTCCTGTCAGGAAACTGCCGGCTGGTCCAAGGATCACCACGCGATCTTCATGTCAGAGTATCGGAAGTGATATGCTAGTGACCCTCTGCTGCGAGCGTCAGCCGAGGGTCATGCGACTGTGATGCGATCTTGCGATTAGATCACAGCTGCGGGGAAGAGGGGAGGGAGCACTTTCTCCCCCTCTCCTCTGCTGCCTGTCTCTGCATATATCGCACTGCACTCGGGTGACATGAGCGTGCACTGCCATGTTTCACATGCATCCATAGATTTGTGCGTGAGCCAAGACTCACCGCCAAACACAGCATGCTGCAATTATTCCGCATGCCACTATGAAATGAGAAATCAATTGCAGATGGACACTGCCACATAGTTTTGCACTAGAGTGAGAGCAATCCGATGTTTTATCGCATTGCACTCGTCCGTACAAAACACAAGTGGAACCGAACCCTTTATTCACTGATAGATTCCTTTTAAAGTCTTGAAAACTTTCATTTTAGGGATCATAATGAAATAATTATCTGTCCGGGTACATTATATGACCCTGATAGGTCCATTTTTACTAATCATGAACATTTGCTGGGGGATTCACTTTAAGAAGAATCATCTGTTAGTAAGAAATTTTGAAGCACAGAAACACTATACCACATTTCCGGTTTAGTGTCAGAAAATTGAGCTGATTCTGAAATAACCTTCCAGAGTGCAGTCAGCTGGCAGTTGTTACGTTCACTTATATTACATCTTCCATTTGCTTAAATTGTAAGGATTTGGCTTGCAGGGTTGAGATGTTTTTGTACAGATTAATTATGTTTACCTACTCCACAATGACAACCATATGGGAGATGAAATCCTCAGCAGAGGGGTGGATGGAGTAAACTGCAAAAAGTTTTCGGTTTACATTTGGGCGAGACTGTGCCTGGAGCAGGAGCTGAATTATTAATGTATTGTAGATCTCATGTAGGTATGACCTGGTGCAGCTCTAGACATCAATTCTTCACCGGGCCTGGAAGATAACCAGACCAGAGAAAGTGCTAATATAATACTAATACAGTAAAACATTAAAAAAAAAACACCACGGAAACAATCTCATGCGGTTTATATCAAAACTGTGGCTAAAAATATGGCTGTAAAAAAACAAGATACAGATAGGAGTAGAGCCACAAATTCCTCTGTAAGGGCTCAATGGGGTGGGTGTCACTGCCACGGTGGCACAATTGATTTGCCAAGTAGTAAGAGTGACAGACCCATTTTGTGATAAATAGAAAACCAGTTGCGTTTCTAATAGACAGACTAGGTGGCATTGTCTGTATGCCATACAGAGGCAAAATGACTGGATTAATGATATTACTCAAGTAAAATATTTTTCGGACTATAAGACGCACCGAACCATAAGACGTACCCTGGTTTTAGAGGAGGAAAATAAAATTTTAAATTTTAAAAAATGTGGTCATGACACACTGTTATGGGGCGAGGATTTTCTGCCCATACTGTTATGAGGCTAATGTTCCCAAATTCTCTGCTAAGGTACCCCATCCTGGTAATGATCCTCCTGCCTTGTATATGTACCCCATCCTGATATATACTGGCATCCTGCTATATCCCGCCATCCTGCTATATACCAGCACCTGCTATATACTGCCATCCTGCTATTTGCCCTTATCCTGCTATATACCCCCATCCATCCTGCTATATGGCCCCATCCTGCTATATGGCCCCATCCTGCTATATGGCATGTATCCTGTATCACACAAAAAATAAATGTTTATACTCACCTTTCCTCGCTCCATGCAGCATTGCTCCTCCCCCTGTCTGTGGCGGCAACAGCACTGCTGACCTGTGTGGAGCCGTCACTGTTGCCTGCAGCACCGCGATCTCCTCCTGTCTGCCGGTCAGCTGACCTGTGTGACTAGCGGCGCGCACAGTGATGACGTCATCGCTGTGCTCACCGCTCACTACACAGATCAGCTGGCCGGCAGACAGGAGGAGATCGCGGTGCTGCAGGGGAACGGTGACGGGTGAGTGTACTGATTCACTGCCCCCGGCGCTGACCTGTGTGGAGCTGTTCCCCTGCAGCATCGCGATGTCCTCCTGTCTGCCGGCTGATGTGTGCGGAGAGCGCGCACAGGGATGACGTCATCTCTGTGCTCACTGCTCGCTACACAGATCAGCTGGCCGGCAGACAGGAGGACATTGCAATGCTACAGGGGAAGGATGACGGGTGAGTGTACCGTACTTATTCACTGCGCCCCCCCCCGCTGATAATGATGCGCGGGGGGCTGTGAATACAGCCGCACATGATCACTGCAGGCTGTAGTTGCCAGGGGTGATCATGCGAGCAGGCTGTTTAATATGTGCGCACCCCCCACCCATCATACCACCCACCTGTCAGCGTCGGCTTCAGCGCTGAGAGATGATGGGCGGAATGATGGGCGTGCATATGTAATGAGCGGGCCCACGTGGTCACGGCAGGCGCTGCCACAGCCTGCTCGTGCCGCCGATGACCCGTTCCACCGCAGCACCCTCATTCCCGGCCGCAGCCCTATATTCAGACCATAAGAAGCACCCCCTACTTTCCCCCAACATTTGCGGGGAATAAAGTGCGTCTTATGGTCCGAAAAATACGGTACCATTCAAAAAGTGTAGGGCAGTTCTGTATTGACGAGACACACCTGCCCACACTGTAATACCACCACCAACGGCCTGTCTTGTGACAACAGTAGCTAATGTTGGTGGCTATCACTTCTGCTCAGAGTGAATTGGCTTTCATCAGTGAACAGCACTGAGGCCCACTGGTCCCTCGTCCAGCGTAGATGACGCCTGTGCCTGGTGGTGTGATTAGGTACCCTTGCAGGTCGTGTAGTATGCAGACCACGGTGATCAAAACAGTTTAGCATGAATGGTCTGACATGACATTTGGGTGCCTCTCACCTCCACTGAAATGTGCCTGAAGTTGTGTGGCATTCATTATCCAGTTCCAAAGGACATTGTTCAGAAAGAAGTGGCCATCAGTGTGACATGCAGCCAAAGTATGTCCACTTCTATGCCTTTCTGTAACTAATCCAGTCTCTCAGTTTCTCTGTTCCAACCTGCTGGTGATACTCTGTGACACTCTAAGCTCAGTGGCCACTTCCATCTGAGAACATCCTACTTGAAGCCTCACAATTCTAATTGAACCCCAAAATTTACTGGGCGATTCATGGCTTAAATACCTGTTATGAATTTTGCCATTAAATTCCTTGTTAGAGGACAGCAAGTTGTGCAAAACTTACTGAAAAATTGAACAACTGGACATGTGAATTGAAAAGTTTAGAGAAGGTCACATTAAGTTCACGTGAAAAAGTTAGAGTTCATTTTAGGATCATCCTGAAATTTCAGCCAAAAGCCAAATATTCCTAACTTTTTTGTGAGCAGTGTATAAAGCTATAGATACATGACAGAAAAATATTAGATAAAATAGATAGATATCATGTAGATATATAATGTCATAACCACCCCTATGTATAATAAACATGCAAACTTTAGTGCTTTTCATGTAGTAGCACTAGAGGGTATTTAGGCTTGATTAACCTAGTAAATAAATACATTTAAAAAAATGACATGGCGTCCCCTATTTTTTTTATAACCAGAAAAGGTAAAACAGACAGTTGCGGGCTGATACAGTATTATTAGGCTGGGAATCTCCATCCTTATTGGGCCCTTCCAAGTCTAAAAATACACAAGGTGCGCCAATTCTTGTGCGTCACCTTGGCTCTTCCCGAGACCCGGCGACAGTGATGAACAGTGACGTTCCTCATACAAATTTGAATGGGTGAAAAATGCTGAAAGAATTGAAAACGCATTGATGGTTCATATTCGCAAGGAAAAAGCAAGCAGCATGTGCATGAGATTTTACCTTCACTTTCTTGGTACTGTAAAACGATTTCCATGACAAAAAAAGCACAGAAAATATGCAGCAAAAACAAAGCATGTGAACAAGCTCTTGACAGGACTGCTACTACCTGTGTTTCCCCGAAAATAAGACAGGGTCTTAAATTATTTTTTGCTCCGAAAGATGCACTAGGGCTTATTTTCAGGGGTTGTCTTATATTTTCCCACAAACAGCAATCCATATTTAATCTGGGACGGAAAAAAACAAACAACATTTTGTGTTAATCCAATTACTGGTTCAGATGCACATTTTCTTATCTGATCTGCTATTATCACGGTACAGAACCTGTCCTATAGTGGTGAGTACACTCCATGTGTTCAGAGGTTTAAAATTACCTGCTAAGTTTACCCTGAAGAGAAATAACACTCCCTAAAAGAATCGCAGTTGCTAAACCTCAAACAATTAGAGTTGGCAAGTGAGCAGGTTCTCCCATACAAATCTGCGTTGCTGTCATGTCCTTGTGTTCTACAGTGGTTGCCTCCCCCTGGTGACTGGAAGCAGTATCACTCATGCGGAGTGACAGCTGCTGTCCAATGCAGTGGAAACCACCTGGGACCTGAAAGCGAAGCAGATCTCTGTGTGAGAGCCCATCTACAATCGGCACTTGCCAACTGTAATTGTTTGGGGTCTGGTAAGTGCGTTTGTTTATTTTCTTTTTTTGGAGTGGGGGTCTGCGCTTTCATTTGCAGGTGTCTGCTTACTTTGATGAAGAGTCCCGCTGTATTCTTTAACCTTTTTAGCTGCTTGGACACTTCCTTAAGGAACCACAACTAAAGGGTGCTTTACACGAGACGACGGATTTTGCGATGCATCGTCGGGGTCACGGTTTTCGTGACGCACATCCGGCATCGTACACGAAGTCGTCTCGTGTGAAACCTCTGACCGACGCAGTATCGCTCACAAATCGTGAGTCGTGTACTCGTCGCTCAGTTTCATAATATCGTTTATTTTTGCTGCAGCAGGTTGTTCATCGTTCCCGTGGCAGCACACGTCGCTCCGTGTGACACCACGGGAACGATGAACACAGCTTACCTGCGTCCCGTGGCTCCCGCCGGCAGTGCGGAAGGAAAGAGGTGGGCGGGATGTTTACATCCCGCTCATCTCTGCCCCTCCGCTTCTATTGGCCGGCCGCTGTGTGACGCCGAACGTCCCTCCCCATTCAGGAAGTGGACGTTCGCTGCCCGCAGCGAAGTCGCTCAGCAAGTAAGTACGTGTGACGGGGGTTTCACGACTTTGTGCGACATGGGCAGCGATTTGCCCGTGACGCACAAACGACGGGGGCGGGTACGATCGATTGTGAAATCGCACAATCGGTCGTCCCGTGTAAAGCAGGCTTAAGGCATATTTTTGAGTAGGGCTTACATTTTATGCATACTCCAAAAAGCCCCAAAAATCCTACTAGAGCTTATTTTCAGGAAAACCGTGTTTTCTCAACCTTGGATTTTCATATTAATTAGATTTCAAGTAGGAGGGGGAAAAAAGGAAGTGTGAACCCGGCTTTACATTACAGATTTTCTCTGTGGATTTCATGAAATTTAATTCACAATTCTAATACTGTAAAACGCAGTTGATTTCCACCTGTAAAATTCATCCAGAAGACCTGCTGCACATACGCACATACGCCATGTGGGAGTTAACCTCAAAACTACACTGCAAACCTACATGCCACAACTCACAGACTGAAATGAAGGCTTTTAACGCAAAGTCCACATAGGTCAGATTTGCTTTGGTTAATTCTGCAGCAAATCTGACAAAGAATCTGCAGGGTATTCTGCAAAACAAATCCATACAGAAAGAACATTATTTAAAAGATAAAAAGTGTTAGTAAAAACCTTACCAATCTAAGGCTTTTTGCTCAGAAAACTACATGACTTTGCTTCCCCAGCAAAGTCTGTGAGTTTTCATTTTTTCGGTCTGCACACAGCGTTTTTTTTAGCTGCGTTTTTGTGGTACCCACAAAAATGCAGCATGTCAATTATTTTTGCGTTTTTCACTGCGTTTTCCACCCATTGAGTTCAATGAGATGTTCAAAAACGCAATGAAAAAAGCAAATTGCAAATATAGCTGCGTTTTAGTGCATTTCTATGACTAAAAACGCAGCTATAACCGCAAGGGGTGGGTAGTAAAGTGACACGGGAGGTGGAAGCAGCTGCGAAAACAAAAGTGAACAGTAGAAAAAAAAGTCATACTCACCTGTCTGCAGACTCCCGGTGCCATGTCCGCTCCCAGCTCCTCTCCTGGCACCGCCACCCCCGCTCCGGCTGTGTGCCGAATCCCGGGCACGTTCGATAGCTGCAGGACTTGGCAGTGATCACCGAATGTGGTCACCTGACGCATCAGCTGATCGTAAGTCTCGCGGTGATGCCGGCTTTTTACTGCCCGGCCGGCTTAAACTATCAGCTGATGCCATTAGGAGACTTCATCAGCTGATTACCGGCAGCTCCTGCAGCGATCGGCCGAGAGTCAGCACGGACGTGTGTAGTTTTTTTTGCACTGATGCATCAGCTGATTGTATAAACGGCTTTTATACAATCAGCTGCTGTGTCATGTGATTCAGGCACTTGAACCTGACACATCATCTGGTCGCTTTGCATTCCAGCAAACCAATCAAATGATATTGGATCTGGATTGGACGGCGCGGGATCCTTGATCCAGGATTACTGCAGAGGGGGTTTCTTTACTTCAATAAAGATGGAGTCACTAATTGTGTTGTGTTTGATTTCTAATAAAAATATTTTTCTGTGTGTTGTTTTTTTTAATCTTTACTAGAAATACATGGTGGCCATGTCTAATATTGGCGCAACACCATGAATTTCGGGCTTAGGGCCAGTTGATATTATACAGCTAGCCCTAACCCCCTTATTACCCAGCGAGCCATCCGGCATCAGGGCAGCTGAAGAGTTGGATACAGCGCCAGAAGATGGTGTTTCTATGGAAGCGCCATTTTCTGGGGTGGCTGCGGACTGCAATTCGCAGCGGGGGTGCCCAGAAAGCTTGGGCACCCTGCACTGCGGATTACAATCCCCAGTTGCCTATTTCTACCTGGCTGGGCTCAAAAATTGGGCGAAGCCCACATCATTTATTTTGAAATTCATGAAATAATTAAAAAAAAAGGGCTTCCCTATATTTTTGGTTCCCAGCCAGGTACAAATAGGCAGCTGGGGGTTGGGGCAGCCCGTACTTGCCTGCTGTACCTGGCTAGCATACAAAAATATGGCTAAGTCAACGTCATTTTTTGGGGGGGCAAAAAACTCCTACATACAGTCCTGGATGGAGGATGCTGAGCCTTGTAGTTCTGCAGCTGCTGTCTGCTCTTCTGCATACACTAGTGGATGGAGTATGCAGAGTCTTGTAGTTCTGCTCCCCCTGCCTCTCCCTCCAGCATACAGTCCTGCATGGAGCATGCTGAGCCTTGTAGTTCTGCAGCTGTCTGCTCTCCTGCATACACTAGTGGAGAATGAAGAACATATCGAAGAAGAAAATTACATCAGACCTTTTTTTTTTCCAACAATCTTTAATGGCATTGTTCACTGATAAAAAAAACGCATAAAAACACAGTGAGCAAAAACACAGCAAAAAACGCACCAAAACGCGGTAAAAACGCATGCGTTTTTTGCCGCGGGTGCATTTTTGTGTGTTTTTTGCCGCAAAAAACGCACAAAAACGCAGCGTAAAAAAAACGCAGTGTGTGAACTTACGCTAAGGCCGTTCTTATGCCACTACTTCCCTGGTGCCTCAGCCTCTCTCTGTTCTTCTTGCTCCTGCACTGTCAGTCACATCTACACACTGTATGTGACTGGTGTGATTGCCTGCAGTGGTCACATGTCAACATGACATCTCTGGTGGCCATTAAAAAGAAAACAGTGGGGGTCAAAGGAAGAAATAGTAGAGGAGCAGAAGATAGATAAGGTGAATATACAGCCTTATTCTTATCTTAGACAATAATCTTTAACTGTCAATCCGCACTTACTTTATTTTGTGTATTTTCACTAGTCTATTCTCTTTTCCACATCAGAATTTGACATATCGCAAAAACTTCCATACAGAAAAAATTTGCCACCATGTGGATTATAATTGTTCACAACACGTCCTATTACAAGCTCACGTATTCCACTGTAGGTTTACCTGGTGCAAATTCACACTGACAATTCTGACATTTTTTTCCAATATGTACCTAGTGACAAAAACAGGGAGTGGTATCTAAAAGGAGGAATTACTGCAAGTGCTATCATATTCTACTACTAAGTTTGATAGGGAAAATATATGTAAAAAGTGTATTGGAATGATAAAAATTAACTGGTGCTTGCAATGGAATGCTGACCCCCTAAAAAGTAGATAATGAAGAAATAAGCAGCTAATGGAAATCTGTCCCGTCCGATAAGACTATTAACCTGCAGATATAGGGTTAATCTGCAGGTTTATAGTCTTATGAAGGTGCACGGCCGTGAGCGGTGACTAATTGCTTTGTGTATTCCTGCATGACTGAAAGCTGGTGGCTCCTAGGAGAAATAAAATAAATTTTCTCCCAGGAGCCCTACTTTCAGTCCTGCGGTTGGGTACCTCTATAGCACTATTAACCTGCATCATTTAACCCTATATCTGCAGGTTAATAGCATCATCAGACATAACAGACTCCCTTTTATAGGAGTAGAGTAGATATCCAGCAATCTGGTCCAAAATAGGTTAAAATTAAATTCTTTCTTTATTTCATGTTCAAGTTAAAAAAAAAATTTCCATCATGAATTCATAGGAATAAACGTGAGAGGACGCGTTTCGAACAGAGTTAGTTCTTAGTCTGTCTCTAGTAAATGGACACTGACAGAGTGATTAAAAAAGACATGAAACCGGACATGGAATCTGAAAAGACTGCACAGGTTCAAGGTGATTAATTGGAGTAGTTCGACTCCCATGGGAAATAAGTGGTCATCTGGCTGGTATTAAAATTGGGTGGGACCGCACGCCGTTTTTTTCAATTATTTATTTATTTTACTACACAGTATAGACACGCCCACCGGCTGCTGTGATTGGGTGCAGTGAGACAGCTGTCACTCAGCGTGGGGGCGTGTCTAACTGCAACCAATCACAGGCGTCTGTGGGTGGGGAAAGCAGGGAATACGAGATTGATTAATGAGCGGCTGGCATATTCAAAGTAATTGTTGCCGCGTATTCTCTGCACAGCTGTTCCTCGACGCGCTGGTGATCGGGGAGCGGTATGAGCTGGGGGAAGAAACAGACCGAGCGCCAATGTAAGTATGACTGAGAACAGCAGAAAAAAAGGTAAGTATACTGAATTTAATTTAAAAAAAATAAAAATAAGATCGCTAGTGTAAAAACGCACACGCACGAAACGTGCTGAACACGGACATACTCCATGTGCGGTCCGTGCAGGCACGGACCCATAGACTTTAGCGGGTCCTTGCCTGCGTGCTGCCGGCCTAAAAGGGACATGTCGTCCGTGCAGAAAAGCGCACACACGTACTTATCACATTTGATTAACATGAGTGCAAATACGTACCGCACACGTACAAAAAAACCGGATGTGTGTTGCGGGTCTTAGTCTTATCTACACTGCATACCATGCAGCAAACATTAAATTGTAAGAAGAATTGGATCCATGAGGTTTTAGCCTCTAAATATAAATGTGAATATTCACATTCACAGACATTATCTTCTAGAATTACTGCAGAGTTTAAGAGAAAAGATTTCTTAAACAAGGGGCCTAAAATGAGGTGACTGAAATGGTTGCTGGCCACCTATGCACGCCCAAGCCATCTTTTCGACGCATACCTCTTCATAATTGACAGGTATATTCCTGTACACACAGATGGAAAGATTTTGTCACAAATCAGTTTGGACTCTGCTGTTGTAGAGTTGTATTTGTCAACTGTTTCTGTGGTCGGTGTTTCCCTGTTCTAGGTCGGTGGTAGGAGCTTATCCTTCTGTTCCTCGTTCCCGGGATCACACCGCTTTATTAGGATGTCTCCTCCATCGGTTCGGTGCCAGTTATAGCCCTGCTCTGCAGTGTGCGCACTGGTTCCTGTAAGTTCACTTGATTCTGCCCGCTACCTCATCCAACCTCCCGGACTTCCATCCTCC
This sequence comes from Anomaloglossus baeobatrachus, assembly GCF_048569485.1. Taxonomy (NCBI): domain Eukaryota; kingdom Metazoa; phylum Chordata; class Amphibia; order Anura; family Aromobatidae; genus Anomaloglossus; species Anomaloglossus baeobatrachus. The sequence continues at coordinate 470,727,390 of NC_134358.1, read as the reverse complement.
CCATTTCATCTGGTCTCACTGACTCCTGTCCCCTCCGTCTTGCCTTATCTTCCAGTCTTGCTCTCCTGCTCCCTGTTTGTTGTTCCGGCCCTGCGAGCCCCTCTTACTGTTTGCTCTCCCGGTTCCTGACACTGTCTCCGTCTACTCCCTTGTACTGTGTGACCTCCTGGCTCTAACCATGCTTGTACGACTTTTCTGTTGAATCTTTTGGTTATTTCCTTCCGTGACACCTTGTGGATTCATAGTCCTATTACACACACACAAGAGTTCCGGCTCCCCCTAGTGGTGACTTTACAGATTTATTAATCATTTAGTACCTGAAAGGGAGAAGCTGACTGAGACAGCCTCTGTGTGACTTCTCAACTGAGTCTCCTCATTCAGAGTGTCCTGTGTAAAATAGGTATAGAGACATGGGCATCTGTAATAAGGATGCCTGTCCTTGACTTCTGCTGGAGGCCCACTGCATATTCAAATTTAGTAGATTGCCCAAGTGTAAGTAAAAAAAAATCTAAAAAATCTCAAGCTTTTGGAATACTCTGGGTCATAGCCGTGCCAAAAGATGTGAAACAGTACCTAACTGATACTGTTCTCACTGGAACTTTCTACCACCTGACATATACGGTACCTCACTGGAGCACGGTACAAGGTAATCAGAAGTTGAGGTATTCTTTAAGATTGCCAAATTTATATACCAGCTCCTTAATCACCTACGTGTAATCTATCCAACAGGAGGTTAATGGCTAATTGGATCCTAAAATAACCGCAACATAAAAGTTGAATAAGAGAACATTTCTGCTATTACTCAATATTTATTTTTAATGGCACGACTTAATACAGATTTGGAATTCACACCTAATATTTTACCAATATGATTGGCAGCTACATAAGATGAAACGTTTTGGCTCTCCCAATCATGAGGGAAATTCGAGTTGTGGAAATATGTCCATAAAACATCTATTTATAACCTGGAAAAGAAAAACTAAATATTACACAAATATTGTTCCAAGGTTGAAATAAACTAATGAATTCCAAATTATGGTTCAACTTCAAAAACAAAAATGAGCTTCCATTTATATAGAAGTTTTCCTTTTTTTATTGCAGACTCAAGTTTCAAAAAAGTAACTTAGGTTGTATTTTCCTTTTTTAAATGAATAAAAATAATGATTAATAATGCCTTATACTTCAGGATTCTCATTGACTTTGCTGGCATCAGGATTCTCATTGACTTTGCTGGCATCAGGATTCTCATTGACTTTGCTGGCATCAGGATTCTCATTGACTTTGCTGGCATCAGGATTTGCTTGAAGTTTTGTGACAAAACTCCACTTAAAAAAATGCATAAAAAAATGTCATAAAAACACAGTGTGCAAAGCCTTAAAGGGGTAATCCGGGGCTAAAAATTTACAGACAGGTAGTTGCTAGCTACCTGCCTGTTCTGCCCAGCGCCGATCTCTGCCGTCTAAGAGCAGTCACGGATCACTCCTCCTGGTGATTCTGCGGCTTTATTTTACCGAACATCAACAGAGCAGCTCTTTCTCCTCTGGACTGCTTTGTCGACAAGGCGCCACTGCTGATGTCATGCTTTTTGACAGCCGGCTTCCTGCAGTTAGGCAGTGGGGAGCTGGCTCTCAATCAGCATGACAACAGCAGATATGCCAGTCTAAAGGCCGCTTTACACGCGACGATTTATTGTGCGATCGCATGTGCGATTCCATCCGCCCCCATTGTTTGTGCGTTACGGGCAATTTGTTGCCCGTGTCGCACAAAGTCGGGTAAACCACCGTCACACGTCCTTACCTCCCGGACGACGTCGCTGTGGGCGGCGAACATCCTCTTCCTGAAGGGGGAGGAACGTTCGGCGTCACAGCAACGTCACACAGCGGCCATCCAATAGAAGCGGAGGGGCGGAGATGAGCGGGACATAACATCCCACCCACCTTCTTCCTTCCGCATTTCCGGCAGGACGCAGGTAAGCTGTGTTCATCGTTCCTAGGGTGTCACTCGGAGCGATGTGTGCTGCCTCGGGAACGACGAACAACCTGTGCAGAGAAGGTGGGACGATATTATGAAAATGAACGACCTGTCAACGAGCAATGATAAGGTGAGTATTTTTGCTCGTTCAGTCGTTCAGTGGTGTCACACGGTACGATATCTCTAACGATGCCGGATGAGCGTCACAAACTCCGTGACCCCAACGAAATATCGTTAGATATATCGTCCCGTGTAAAGGAGCCTTTACAGTATTCAGTGGAAGAGAAGAAGCTATGATAAATTGTATATGTGCATACAAAAATGGAAAGATACATGAAAATACAAACACAAAACCGTATTGCATGATACTCTATATGTTTTCTACATAGTCACGGATCTCCATCTTAATACACATCAGTTCTATGTGATGAATGAACTGTCAGAGGAAAAAGACACTGGTAAGAAAACATGAACACTAAAGACGTAAAAAAATTCAATAAATTATTATCATAACAAAACCATATATCATTAGACATTGTGACAGTGTGGAGCAGACGCCTGCAATGTCTCCTCCCATTCACCAAAGGGGTCTCTGCGCAGGCTGGACAGAAGACTCTGTGTGGTCAGGTACAGAGCAGTGTGTGGACCATTCCCAGAGAGTACAGACATGTGGTGAGCTGCTCTAGGCACGTTTATCGAGAGTACTGGATCTGATTGAGACTGTGCTGAGCGTGTGAGAGATGATAGTGCCACATCGGAAAAGTGCAGTCATTTGCTGCCATACTGAAAACTCAATTCCAGAAGACATTCTCGGGGGTTGCCGGCACAAAACCCCATGCTGAATCCATTCCTGTGGTGACCTTTTCCAGATGGCTATCGGCCACTGAATATACAGAAACTCCGTTTGAATTTGTTGAAGCTACAAATATTTTTTGGGTTTACAGATAACCCATTCAGCCCAATATTCCTGTACCGGACGAGTCAGTCCTGAGCTCTCTAATGATACGCGGTATTGATGTGATTCATGGAGCCTTTGGAGAGAGGGGGTGGAGCAATGTTAAAAAATTGCTAGTCTATAAGGAGACTAAATGGATAGCCTCCTCGGGCGCAATGAAACACTCAGTTTTACATATTTCCTGTACACATCTGTCATCCATCTTTTTAATTAATAATTTAGTTTTTTTATATTAGTCTTTAGTGTTTACACGTTTTCCTACAGTGTCTTTTTCTCCTGGCAGTTCATTCCTCACATACAAGTCATTTACTCATGTGCTTTAAGATGGAGCTAAGTGATTATGTAAAGTAGATATAGATCATCATGACATTCTGCATTTTGTTTGTATTTTTAAATATCGTGACATTTTTGTAATTTCTCTATGGACTTTAACACTGTGGTCTCCAATTCTCTTTTTCTCCTTCTATTTTATAAATATATGTATGTATGTTTCCTTTATATGAATTACATTTATGTCCATATGATTTGATATGCGCGTGAGGGTTTCGCTGCTTTGCACCTCTTTCATCCCCCAGCATGACTGCAAGCCATGGTCATGCTTCCACACTCACACCCATGCACAGTTTCATCCTGGCACCAGTGGGAATTGTTGCTGGGTGTCCGCGATGTAGCGCACTTATGCCACTGTTATCAATATCATTGGTCAGGGTTCCGATCACATTACTGGTTTAAGCTCCTGCTAGTTAATGGCATACCGTACCCCCTTGAGGAAGCAAGTTACTTGAACAAGTGAAACGCGCGTCGGGGGTCTTTCTCTGTGGTAGCCTCTCACTTTGCGCACCTGCACTGGTATGATTCTTTCTTTCATGTGTCCATCATAAAGTGTTATCTTTAATGCCTGCGGTCTATAACTGCGACCACTGGGTCTAGTTCTATTTGTTTTCACTAACTTTAGTGCAGGCATTTTCCTTATCACACAATTGCCATTTGTAAAGGTGTACACTCTGGCTATCATTGTACTGTACCAATTGACTTCATTTATAGTGGAACCTTGGTTTAAGAGTAACTTGGTTTGAGAGCGTATTGCAAAACAAGCAAAGTTTTTTTAAAAATGTGTAACTTGGTTTAAGAGCAATGCTTTGCAAGAAAAGCAAATTCCCACTGTGTACACTTCCAGTTCTATCCTTTCACCATGCTCTGACCCGCTCTGGCGGTAACTCTCTGTCCATATGTACTGTTTACTGTATATAGTATACCATTGCACAGTACAGTATATACTATATAGCATTTCTATCAATTTTTCATTTGTGGATATAGTATTGTACTCTCTTTTGGCTAAGCAGTGCAGCACATTGCTTGTACTTTATCTCTCACACACCAATAATTTTATTGAAAGCTAATGTGCAGTTTAATTTGTTTTACATGTTTTTACTGTACAGTATTTTGTATTAGTGTACTGTAATAATTTTATATGAATACAGTACATTATATTATATTACTGTAATAAGTTTGTATAAATACAGTAAATATTTTTGGGCTGTGGAATGAATTACCTGCATTTCAATTATTTCCTATGGGAAAATTCGCTTTGATATAAGAGTAACTTGGTTTAAGAGCACACTCCCGGAACCAATTAAGTTTGTAATCCAAGGTTCCACTGTACTTAAATATTTACAGTTACTACACTTTTTAGTTTTTGAAACATTAAGGCTACTTTCACACATCCGGCTTGAGCTCTGCGGCTCAATCCGGCTGTGCAAGCTATGCAACGGATGCCGTGAAAACACCGCATCCTTTGCATAAGTTTTTCCTTTGCGGCCAGTCCGGTTTTTGCCGCTTGCGGCATGCTACTGAGCATGCGCAGTGGCAAAAACCGCATGCGGCGGCCGGATGCGGTTATTGCCGCATCGCGCCGCATCCGGCCGCCATAGGCATGCATTGAAAAATGCGCCGCATCGGCCGAATGCGGCGAGATGCGGGTTTTTTTTGCTGCACGAAAAAACGTGCCAGGCAACGTTCCATGCGGCCGCCGCATCGGCTAAATCTGCCGCATGCGGCAAAAACCAGACGTAACGCAAGGCCATGCGGCACAATGAGGCACTAATTAAAGTCTATGCAGGAAAATCGCAACCGGCAGCAAAAAAAAAACGGTTGCGATTTTCCTGCAAAGTGCCGGATTGTGCCGCATAGCAAAAACCGGATGTGTGAAAGCAGCCTAAACTCTACTTTTTCTCCTCTTTATTAATAATTGCTATTGTGTTGAGTTGCTTTCTTTGCCACTCAAGGTTTACCTTCTATGGCTTATTTTTCAGTCTAGATATGTACCAGGCGGACTTTGTTTATGTAGGTTTACTATATTGTATGGTAAAATCCTATCAGAATCTATGCCAGCTCTCTGTTCAGCCCAAAAACGTGCCGAATTTATTAAAAAGAGTGACCCCTTAAAAGAAGGTTCTAGACATCAGCGCAAAAAATAAAAATAAACAAAACTCCAGTCTTGTTAAATTCCCCCTAAGGTCTAAGATTTAAGATATTGTATTATTGATCAAACCTGGCAGCTCAGTTACAGTAGAGAAGCCAGGCAGGGGCTTCAGGTCTGAGCTCCGGTGTAAATCTGTACAGCAAGGCCTTGAATTCCGCTATTTGTTTTATTTCTTGTGGCAGCGACTGTAACATATTTTTTCTTCTTATCAGCCAGATATAAATTATTCACGTCCTGGACATGGATATATAGAGCGGTATAAAGCTTTACCTCTTCTGCTGCCCTGTTTACATTTATATGCATTCCTGTTTTACTCAATAGAGCAGGGATATCATTGAAATCACACCAAACACCGTCCCCTTTATGGCCTTTTGCCATCTTATGCTCTGAATGTCTAATAAATATATACAGCGAGCTGTGATCCCCTGTGGAACCAGACCAGACTAGGGAGCCTTTGCTCCACGCACATCAATGAGTCCTTGGTGCCCAGGATCCTGTCCTTCCTCAGTCCCCGCTTTGGTAGATGCCAACTGCGGCATACTGGGAACACACCCAAGACTTGCCATATTGGAGAGGCTCTGGTCCAGCTGACCTCTGTCAAAGTTCTTAGGATCCAGGAGCATAATTCACTGGGATAAAACAGCAGCAAAACTGCATCGGAAAAACTAAAGGCATATTGTCAATGGTTTTTAGATATTATATTTTTCCTTTAAAAGGTGGCCAGCCAATGTCCACATCACAAAATTATGGAAAATGCAGATAATGGCATTTTACCACACCATAAAAACTCTGTTCAATTGAGCCGACTACCTCATGTTTGCCATCACTTGGCAGGCAAGATACATTTTTTTCCCTTTACCCCCTAGTTACAGGGGCATAATGATTTTGATCACAAAGGGTGTGCCTGGGATCGCCGATGCCAGCACCTGTTTTAGTTGGATGTATGTCCAAGGACGCACATTCAGATGAAGGGCACTGCAGTGCAGAGACCATCCAGGTCCCTACACTACAGTGTCTACCATCGGCCAATTAGAAGTCGGCAGCTAATGTTGGCGGCAATCACAGGCGCATACAGTGACACCATGCATCGACTAAAGCAGGCATGCCAATGTCAACAACGGACCTGTGCATTGGCTATAGAAGAGGACACTGCATGATGTGGGAGGGGTAAAGTCAGATTTTTTTGTTTTAATGCGTAAGAGTCGAGATCAGCGGCTGAACATGTGACATATATATCAGGAAGGCGTCAAAATGGGGGACCTACATACCAGGATGGGGGACATATATACCAGGAAGGGTTCAGGATAGAGGATATATATACTTGGAAGGGGCCTAGGATGGGGGAAATATATACAAGGAAGGGGCTCAGGTTAGAGGACATATTTACATGAAAGGAGTTTAGGAAGGGGGACATACATAAAAGGAAGGTGCCCAGGATTTGAGACATACACTGCTCACAAAAAGTTAGTGATATTTGGATTCGGGTGAAATTCAGGATGATCCTAAAATGCCTCTAACCTTTTCAGGTGCATTTCCTGTGACCACCTCTAAATGTTTGAATGCATGTGTCAACTGTTCAAAATGTCATTTTTGCATAACTTGCTGTTCTCTAACAAGAAGATCAATGGCAAAGTTAACAACAGGTGTTTGATCCATGAATCGCCAAATGCATTTTGAGGATCAATTAGAATTGGAATTTAAACAGTTCTCCGCATTATGCTGTTCACATTTTGACATCATGAGACCAAGACCACACCTAACAAATGGTCAACCGTACCTCACCATGGCAAGGTTTCAAGCACGATGTTCTCAGATGGAAGTGGCCACTGAGTTTAGGCTGAGTACACGTGTCGAGTAATCATTCACTAAAACAGATCCAGCAGCAATCCGTTGGCAAAAACGTTGTGCAGGCACAGCTTTCTTGTTTGTTTTGAAAACATTGATTTTTGAAGTATCCTTTTTTTTTAACATGGGAGTCTATGGAAAACAGATCCGTTAACTGACTGCTATTTAGCTATTTGTTTTTCTTTCATTTGTAAAGTACCGTATTTTTCGCTTTATAAGACGCACCTGATTATAAGACGCACCCCCATGCGTCTTATAATCATGGGGTCCATCTTATAATGCCAGTGTCCCTCTAACAAATCATAAAGGGTATATGTCCCTCATAGCCCCCCATCCTAAAATTAGCCCCCTTAATCTGGATATGGCCCCCTTATATTGAATATAGCCCCCTTGTGATGGCACGTTCCCCTGTGCTGCCTATGGCCCCCTATGGATTGCATACATTCCCCTGTGCTGCCTATGGTCCCCTATGGATTGCACACGTTCCCCTGTGCTGCCTATGGTCCCCTATGGATTGCACACGTTCCCCTGTGCTGCCTATGGTCCCCTATGGATTGCACATGTTCCCCTGTGTTAGATTGCGCCCCCATGCTGCTTCCCATGGCCCCTATAGATCGCACAAGTCCCCCTGTGTTAGATATCGCCCTCATGGTGCTGCCCATGGCCCCTATATAGATCGCACAAGTCCCCCTGTGTTAGATATCGCCCCCATAGTGCTGCCCATGGCCCCATATAGATCGCACAAGTTCCCCTGTGTTAGATATCGCCCCCATAGTGCTGCCCATGGCCCCTATATAGATTGCACAAGTCCCCCTGTGTTCGATATTGCCCCCATAGTGCTGCCCATGGCCCCTATATAGATCGCACAAGTTCCCCTGTGTTAGATATCGCCCCCATAGTGCTGCCCATGGCCCCATATAGATCGCACAAGTTCCCCTGTGTTAGATAGCGCCCCCATGCTGCTTCCCATGGCCCCTATAGATCGCACAAGTCCCCCTGTGTTAGATATCGCCCTCATGGTGCTGCCCATGGCCCCTATATAGATCGCACAAGTCCCCCTGTGTTAGATATCGCCCCCATAGTGCTGCCCATGGCCCCATATAGATCGCACAAGTTCCCCTGTGTTAGATATCGCCCCCATAGTGCTGCCCATGGCCCCTATATAGATTGCACAAGTCCCCCTGTGTTCGATATCGCCCCCATAGTGCTGCCCATGGCCCCTATATAGATCGCACAAGTTCCCCTGTGTTAGATATCGCCCCCATAGTGCTGCCCATGGCCCCATATAGATCGCACAAGTTCCCCTGTGTTAGATAGCGCCCCCATGCTGCTTCCCATGGCCCCTATAGATCGCACAAGTCCCCCTGTGTTAGATATCGCCCTCATGGTGCTGCCCATGGCCCCTATATAGATCGCACAAGTCACCCTGTGTTAGATATCGCCCCCATAGTGCTGACCATGGCCCCATATAGATCGCACAAGTTCCCCTGTGTTAGATATCGCCCCCATAGTGCTGCCCATGGCCCCTATATAGATTGCACAAGTCCCCCTGTGTTCGATATCACCCCCATAGTGCTGCCCATGGCCCCTATATAGATCGCACAAGTTCCCCTGTGTTAGATATCGCCCCCATAGTGCTGCCCATGGCCCCTATATAGATCGCACAAGTCCCCCGGTGTTCGATATCGCCCCCATGGTGCTGCCCATGGCCCCTATATAGATCGCACAAGTTCCCCTGTGTTAGATATCACCCCCATAGTGCTGCCCATGGCCCCTATATAGATCGCACAAGTTCCCCTGTGTTAGATATCGCCCCCATAGTGCTGCCCATGGCCCCTATATAGATCGCACAAGTTCCCTTGTGTTAGATATCGCCCCCATAGTGCTGCCCATGGCCCCTATATAGATCACACAAGTTCCCCTGTGTTAGATATCGCCCCCATAGTGCTGCCCATGGCCCTATATAGATTGCACAAGTCCCCCTGTGTTAGATATCGCCCCCATAGTGCTGCCAATGGCCCCTATATAGATCGCACAAGTCCCCCTGTGTTAGATATCGCCCCCATAGTGCTGCCCATGGCCCCTATATAGATCGCACAAGTTCCCCTGTGTTTGATATCGCCCCCATAGTGCTGCCCATGGCCCCTATATAGATCGCACAAGTTCCCCTGTGTTTGATATCGCCCCCATAGTGCTGCCCATGGCCCTATATAGATTGCACAAGTCCCCCTGTGTTAGATATCGCCCCCATAGTGCTTCCCATGGCCCCTATATAGATCGCACAAGTCCCCCTGTGTTAGATATCGCCCCCATAGTGCTGCCCATGGCCCCTATATAGATTGATAAGTCCCCCTTTGTTAGATATCGTCCCCATGGTGCTGCCCATGGCCCCTATAGATCGCACAAGTCCCCCTGTTAGATATGGCCCCTAGGCTGCTGCCCATAGTAAAATAAAAGACTCTTTCCTTACCTCCTCCAGCGCTGCGCTCCCTCCTGTCTGGCTCCGTGCTTCTCTTCCTTACTTCCTGGTTCTCAGTGCGGTCATGTGATCGGCACAGCAGACTGAGATCTCTGCCTGCCTGATCACATTGGAAGCAGGGACACAGGGAGAAACGCTGGAGGGGGTAAGTAAAGCTTTTTTATTTTAGGATGAGCAGCAGCCTGGGGGCCATATCTAACACAGGGGGGACATGTGCCATCACAGGGGGGCGCAGGGACAAATAATATGCACCGCTCCCCCAGCCCATCACTGCATGCGATTTCAACACCACCGGAGATGGACAGCGGCTGTGCATATTATATGAGCGGGAGCAGGAGATCAAGCGCTGCCGCCGCCACGTTCACCTGCCCCCAGCACAGCGCCTCCACCTCCCTTGGACCCTGCAGTGTACATATATATATACCCCCCCCCGTATATTCGGCTTATAAGACGCACCCCCTACTTTCCCCCAAAATTTGGGGGAACAAAAGTGCGTCTTATAAAGCGAAAAATACGGGTATCTGTTTTTTGCTTATGTTAAAAAAAACAGATCTTTTAAGATTCTATTTTTTCAAAAACGGGCAAAGAAGTAGTTGTTTTTGACCAATTTTTTTGCCAGCCATTGCTGCTCAATCTGTTCTAATGGATGTTTACTGGACATGTCAACTTAGCATAAAGAGGGCTTTACACGCTACGATATTGTTAATGTTTTATCGTCGGGGTCACGTTGTTAGTGACGCACATCCGGCGTCATTAACGGTATCGCAGCGTGACACTTACCAGCGTCCTTAAGCGACCTCAAAAATGGTGAAAATCGTTCACCATGGAGAGGTCGTCCCAAACTCAAAAATCGGTAAGGGTTGTTTATCCATGGTGTTCATCGCTCATGCGGCAGCACACATCGCTGTGTTTGACACCGCAGGAGCGAGGAACGTCTCCTTACCTGCCGCCGGCCACAATGCGGAAGGAAGGAGGTGGGCGGGATGTTACGTCCCGCTCATCTCCGCCCCTCCGCTTTAATTAGCCGGCCGCTTAGTGACGTCATGGTGACGTCGAACGTCCCTCCCCCTTGAGGGAGGGATTGTTCGGCAGTCACGACGCCGACGCCGACCAGGTAAGTGCGTGTGACGCTGCCGTAGCGATAATGTTCGCTGCAGCAGTGATCACACGATATAGCATGTGCGACGGGGGCGGGTACTTACACGCTCGATATCGCTAGAAATTGCTAGCGATATCGTAGTGTGTAAAGCCCGCTTAAGAGTGGCAGTATCATCAGCAGGTTGCAACAGACATACAGAGAGACTGAAAGAGTCACAGAAAAGTATAGAAGTGGATGTATTTGGCCACATCTCTCACTGATGACTGCTTCATTGTGAACAATGCCCTTTGGAACCAGATGATGAATGCTGCACAACTCCAGGCACATTTAAGGGAGGTGAGCGGCACCGAAGTGTCATGTCAGACCATTCAAAACAGTTTACATCAGTTTATTCTGCAGGCTAGACAACGTGGAATGGTATCTGACCACACCACCAGGCACAGACATTATCATCTTGCATGGGCCGGGGAGCATCTAAGCAAGATGAAGGACTAGTGGACCTCAATGCTGTTAACTGATTAAAGTCAATTAACACTGAGCAGAAATGATGGCCGCCAACGGTGTTGGAGTCATCAAGGAAAGCGCTATGTATCAGCCAATGTTGTCACCAGACAAGCCTTTGGTGGTGGTGTTACCATGTGGGGAGGTGCAGTTAGTCAATAAGAACTGCCCTACACTTTGTGAATGGTACAGAGACAGCCCCTACTACTTGAATATCATTATTAATCCAGTCACTGTGCCTCTACATAAACAACACAGGCCTAATTTAATCTTCATGGATAACAATGCTCCGGCTCATTGAGGTCACATCATTAGTGAATGGCTGCTGGAGACTGAAATACCTCAAACGGAGTGGCTGCACTTTCTCCAGACCTGAATCCCATAGAAAAATGGGCAGTTTTTGCTTGTAGTTTTTTCTTGCTCCTCCCTTGAGTGCTATTTCATTTTTTTAATTTGCCATACACTTCCAGAGATTTGGACCTTATAATTTAGTAGTAACCTATTTTAATAGGTTTTACCAAGGGGGTGTGTCTCTCAGGGGGGCAGGTCTTTAGGCTCCTGTGCATTTTTATCTGCAAGCCACAATTCCTTGGTAAAGAGCAATAAATAAAGGGCCCATATTTCTGGAACCATATGGAGGATTAAAAAAATAACAAAAAACTAAACACTCAGGGCACAGTGGGAATAATGCAAGAGCAAAAACTAGACACTTTTGACCAGATGACAGATTCTCTTTAAACTACCATTAGTGAGGAACTGATTTATATACCAGAACCACATGATGGTTCAATGAAATTAAAGGGAACCAATCACCAGGATTTTCATATATAAGCTAAAGCCAATGCTGTACTGGCACTGGCACTATCAGGCTGATTCTATACATACTATTTGTGGTCACCTCAGATGTTTAGGTTTTGAAATCCAAGAAAGTAAAGTTTATAAAATCATCAGCTTCTTGAGTGACAGCAGCTGAGGATCAGATAATATCTGGGGTATTCATACTTATCCCCGCCCCCTGTTAGAATTAGCATAAGTATTGTACAATCGATTTAATTTTTCACTAGCAGGACCTTTGCTGAGGTCATACCCATTTGACCAGAAGGGGCGGGGCCTCAGCAAACAAGGCTGATACCAGGAAGCAATATTTTTCTGTTGCCTGCGGCCAATGGCCTCTTGGATGGTTTTACATTTTTTGCAATATTCTTATTAGTGTCTTCATCACGTAGCACACCGCAGAGTGGTCTGATTTCAGCTTGTCCAACTCCAATAATGCTAAATTATTCAGGACTGGTGCAGCACCACTTAATCCAGGTCTCCAAGGAAGGCCTTTATAAGATGCAACATATTTGGTACCAAAAGAACCTGGAATATGTGTGCTAAAATCAACAATGTGTCTTAAGGTAATGTGTACAAACTGAGTATTTGGTGCAGAAATTTCTGCACTCAAAACTGCATCTTCTAGCAAAAAAACCTATCAGGAATTGACAAGCTGCAGTTTTTTTTCTACATTAAAATCTGCAAGGAAAAAGAAGCAACATGCGCACAGCACTTCAGAATTCTCATTCACTTTGATGGCATGCAGATATTAAACTGCAGCAAAAAACGTATCAAAAACGCACCGTGCGCACAAGGCCTAAATGTGGACGCAAGATCCCCATCATTAAACCAATCCTGTCTGCCCTAGTTTATTCCATGTTTTATTTTAAATCTGATCTTCCTAATCAACAGGTTAACACTGAACTATAAATATGATGTAGGATCCTTTGTAATGTATATTTTCTAGTGTTCTATTGTTTTTATATTATGATTCTGTATGTAGCTTGACAGACAGGAGAACAGGAGCAGAGGAACTAATACCGGTCAACATACCCTATAATCCGTGTCTGCTTCTAGAGACAGATTACACTTGACAACAGGCAGTGGGCAGAAGGGAGATACCTCTTGGCTTATACTGGAATGATATTTTTGAAGGTAATAATTTATTTTTATCATGTTACTATATATTTTTACATTGTAGCATCAAATAGCTGCTATTTAGGTCAGTAACTGACCACTACCAACACAGATGTGGGTGTCCACAACTAAGTCATTACCACGGCTGTAAAAAAAGGGTAAAACTTGCATGACAGACAGAGTCAGACTAAGACATCGTTAAAGGGTTATTCACAAACAAATCAAATTAATTACGACCTCCATCCACTGTTAATGGGGTTGCCGAGTACCTGAATCAGCTGTTTCGATAAGTCCCACTGGCAATGAATAGAGCTCATGTGCACCTCTACTTCCTTCCTCACCGGGCTTCATTGCCCCATTCTGGCTATAATTGTGGGTCCCAACAGTTGCCCCCCCCCAGCAATCTATCATTCCCAATCACCAATATAATGCTATGTGCCGTGGTGCATATTACTTCAGAGGGATTTAAATTGATGCTCTGTTCACATGTCTAATAGTTGTTTACATTTTTGGATTATTTTGAGATCATAAAATTGGGGAAAAAAATGTTCCTACATAAGGCTATGTGCGCACGTTGCGTCGGAGTACCTGCAGTTTATTCTGCACGTTTTCCTTCCCTTGGTTTTTGACCAAATGGCTTTTGACCATTTTTTAGCGCTAAAAACGCATGCGTTTTTACCGCGTTTTTAGTGCGTTTTTAGCGCTTTTTACCTGCGTTTTCACCTGCGTTTCTGCAGATGCGTTTTGGAGATCAAGACACAGAGAAATAAAGTTGAATTAGTCAAAAAGAATGAAAAAAGAGAAAAAAAGTATAAAATTAACTTTTAATAAAATTATATGGGAAATTATCAATTTTAATGTAATAATAGTGGTTATGCACATTTTAACAGAAAAATAGCTAAAGTTTATTATTTTTTTACATTTAAATTTTCGGTTATTGTGTGTGTGTAAAGGAACATTAGAACCCATTAATTTTTGACCAGAAAAGCATGCGTTTTTGGAGCCAAAAACGCAGTTGAAAAGCAGGTAAAAAGCATGAAAAACGCAGGAATTGTGATTTTGGTTGCTTTTTGCCATTTCTCATTGACTCCAATGTTAAGGAAACGCTGCAGAAATGGCAAAAACAACTGACATGCTGCTTCTTTTTCAGCATGGTTTTTGACCACAAATATGCAAATTAAACGCTGCAGAAAAAAAAGCAAAGTGCAGACAGGATTTCTGCTTTTCCCATAGACTTTGCTGGAAATCAAAAACGCATGCGTTTTTGCCCAAAAACGCTGCTGTCAAAAACGCTGCAGAAACGCGGTAAAAAACGCAACGTGCGAACATAGCCTAAGACCCATTCAGACGTTTTATAAACCGTCTGCCAATGGCGACTTTTCCATCCACTTACTGTTTTTTAGCTGCATTAAAGAATATATATTGGCCAGCCAAAGAAATGGACTGCAACTGGATCCATTTTTTTATTTTTAAGTCTATGGGAAATGGATCATAATGGTTCTTCATCCATTATATCATCCTGGATCAAAATGGATCTATTTTTTTAGTACTATGCACGTCTAAAACACTAGGGTGTTCACACTTCTAGCAACGGCAGATCGATTACAAACTGATCAAAAACAGAGCCAAAGTTTATTTTTTTAAAACAAATCCTTCTTCTTTGAGGAGTTTCTGGAGCAGAAACTGAGCCAAAATTCTTCAAATCCTCCTGAAAAAAATTAAAACCCCATAAAAACATGGCGTTTCTGCTCGGTCTCTGTTGCACAAATTCAGCACAAAGTCTAATTTATTAAAGCCATTTTGCCCAATTCCAGGGAAAATCGCTTTGAACACTGCAAAATTTTTAGCATCTTTTGGTGTATTCACGCTAGTGTCTCCCAGCTCTGCCAAAATGAGTGAATTTGGGGTGGGATAGGGGCACAGCGGGAATGTGATGTCACAGCTCATCTAATTGATGACAAACTGTGTCGTTGCTTATGCCAAAAAACGTGTTCCAGTTCCTGACTGGAGGAAGATTTGTGGCGAGGCACATGCCACTTGTCATACAGTCCTGATTCATTAAGAGTCAAGACCCTCTTCATGAATGAGTGTTTGACTCTACCATGCCAGATCAACAAGAAGAAAGTGAAAAATCGCTGATTTTGACGATTCCTGAATCTAAAGACCCTATTGGGAGAATTATCTAAGACTGGTGATCTATACAGTCATGGCTGAAATTGTTCCAGAAAATGAAATATTTTTCTAAGAAAATTATTGCAAATACACTATTTGTCATACAGATGTTTATTTCCTATGTGTATTGTAACAACACAAAAAATCTGAGGAAAAAAAAGGCAAATTGGGCTGGACAAAATTGTTGACACCATTTCAAAATTGTGGGTAAACAATCCTTTTTCAAGCATGTGATGCTTGTTCAAACTCACCTTTGGTAAGTAAGAGGTGTGGGCAATATTAATATCACACCTGAAACCAGATAAAAAGGGGAGAAGTTGACTCAATCTTTACATTGTGTCTCTGTGTGTGCCACTCCAAGCAAGGAGAACAGAAACAGGAGAAGAGAACTATCTGAGGATTTGAGAACCAAAATTGTTGAAAAATATCAACAATCTCAAGGTTAAAAGTCCATCTTTAGAGATCTTGATGTTCCTCTGTCCATGGTGTGCAATATAATCACAACGTTTACAACCCATGGCACTGCTAATCCACCTGGATGAGAGAAAAAAATGACTAAAAATTGCAATGGGGCATAGTCCAGATGGAAGATAAACAGCCTAATCAAGTTCCAAAGAAATTCAAGTTGTCCTACAGGCTCAGGGTGCATCAGTGCTGCACGGATTATCCATCTAACTCTCTATGGTAGGAGACTCAGGAGGACCCCACTGCTGACAAAGAGACATAAAAAAACTACACTGCTATTTGACAAAATGTACAAGAGTAAGCCAAAATCCTTCTGGATCATTTTATTATTTACTGAAAATGGAATGAGGCCTACAAAGAAAAAAAACACAGCACCTACAGGCAAATATGGTAGAGCTTCAAAGATGTTTTGGGGTTGTTTAGCTATCTCTGGCACGGAGTGCCCTGTGTGCAAGGCATCATGAAATTTGAAGATTACCAAATGATTTTGGATCGCAATGCAGTGTCCAGTGTCAGAAAGCTGGGTTTGTGTCCTAAGTCAGGGGTCTTCCATCAGGACAATGACCCCAAACAAATTTCAAGAAGCACCCAGAAATGAATGGAAACAAAGCACTGTATCGTGCAGAAATGGCAGCAATGAGTCCAGATCTAAATCCCATTGAACACCTGTGGAGGAATCTAAAAACTGCAGCTGAGAGAAGGTGCCTTCAGATATGAGAGACCTGGGGAAGTTTGCAACAGAAGATTTTTTTGTGTTGTTCCAATACACATAAAGAAAATAAACATGTCTGTGACAATATGTAGTATTGCAATCATTTTCCAGGAGAAATACTTAATTTTATGAAATCATTTCAAGGGTGCCAATACTTTTGGCCATGGCTGTATGACAGGGTTAGTCCAAAGTATGCTGGAGTAAAATGTAACAAACTTATTCAAAAGTACAAGTCTAAGCCTTCATGGATTTACACTATAATTAACACATGCTCCTGCCCTTTCTCACTAACCCCCATTTAATTTTCTTGGCACTTTTTTTTTTTTTTTTTTTAAATCATGATAGAACCACAAAACGGCCAAGAGTTTGAATGAATAAAGCTTACATCAACATTTGCCATTTTCATAGGCCAGCTTTCTAGCATAAAGGCAAAAAAGAATTCTAATTCTCTTAGAGGTACTTCTCACATAGCGAGATCGCTGCTGATCACGGTTTCTGTGACGCAGCAGTGACCTCATTAGCGATCTCGCTGTGTGTGACACTGAGCAGTGATCTGGCCCCTGCTGTGAAATCGCTGCTCGTTACACACAGTGCTGGTTCATTTTTTGGACGTTGCTCTCCCGCTGTCAAGCACACATCGCTGTGTGTGACAGCGAGAGAGCAACAATCTGAATGTGCAGGGAACAGGAGCCGGCGTCTGGCAGCCTGCAGTAAGCTGTAACCAAGGTAAATATCGGGTAACCAAGGGAAGCCCTTTGCTTGGTTACCCGATATTTACCTTGGTTACTAGCGTCAGCGGCTCTCATGCTGCCAGTGCCGGCTCCCTGCTCACATCGGGTAAATAAGCAGAGCGGTTTGCTTATTAACCTGATGTGTATTCTGGCTAGGAGTGCAGGGAGCCAGCACTAAGTGGTGTGCAAGGTAACAAGGTAAATATCGGGTAACCAAGCGCTTGGTTACCCGATATTTACCTTAGTTACCAAGCGCAGCATCGCTTCCACGCGTCGCTGCTGGCTGGGGGCTGGTCACTGGTGAGATCTGCCTGATTGACAGCTTACCAGAGACCATGTAGCGTCGCACCAGCGATCCTGACCAGGTCAGATCGCTGGTGGGATCGCTGGAGCGCCGCTAAAGTGTGACGGTACCCTTAGTGTTTGTTTCCCATACCAGTGACATTCCTAGATGCCATGCTGCAGGAACGCAGGCCAGCGGAGGCCATCACTGACCATGAACATTATGAAGCCAGAAGTGTTGCACGGCAGCATCTGTAGGAAGCCTATGGTAGGTCCTTAGAGCATGTTCTTAGCTGTGAGCCCTGCAGAGTTATGAGAGCAGAGATCTAGTCCTGCTAAGCCACTAAGAAGGGCCCAATAGGCATGGGTCTCCCCAGCCTGAGAATACCAGCTCCTAGCTGTTAGTTTCATCATGGCTGGGTATCAAAATTGGGGGGATCGGACGTTGGTTTTTAAAATATATTTAAATAATTTTTTTTAAAAAGCCGCATGTAGTCCCTCATATTTTGATATACAGCCAAGATAATCACACGGCTGGGGGCTGCAGCCTGTATGCTTATCTGTGCTGGCTATCATAATATGGGGGGGCCCTACACCAAGTTTTATTTCTTTTTACACCAATAGAGATGCACACACAGCGCCTCTGATTGGTTGCAGTCAGACATGCTGTCACACAGTGTGGAGGCGCAACTGACTGCAACCAATCAGACACACGGAGACTGCCGGTTGGCGGAAGAAGCAGTGCATATGGATGAGATTAATGTGCAGCCCCGGAAGTAGCGTTACATCCACACAGAAGACTCAGTAATTATAACACACTTGCTCCAATCGCCCTATTCTTTTTACTGCCATTTAAAAGCGCCAGATTCTGGTCTCCATAGACTTATATGGGGATCGGCATCTGGCCAGATATCCGGGATCAATTCCAGGCCGGAGCCGGGTTTTTTTTAAAACCCGGTTCGACCCGCTGATCTACCTATCACTAGTTGTAATGCTTTTACATTTTCTGGAGGATCCCATTCTAATACAGCGCGGACCTTATAAGGGTCCATCAGGAAACCTGAAGATGACATCGGACACCCCAAAAATTGCACCCCTTGTACGGCAAATACACATTTTGAAAGTTTAGCATACATTTTATTAGTCTGTATTATCTGTAATACCTGCCTGCCATGTACCTGATGCATCTCAAAACTGGGCGAGTAAATCAAAAGATCATCACAATATATCACCACAAATCTGCCCACCAGATGTCGAAAAATGTAAAAAGACGAAATGTTAAAAAACGGCGGGAGCATTACTCAGACCAAATGGCATGGCAATATTCTCATAATGCTCTTCAGGAGTATTAAACACTGTCTTCCACTCATCCCCTTCCCTGATTATAATCAGATTATAGGCCCCCCTAAAATTCAATTTGGAGAACCATTTAGCACCAACAATCTAATTAAATAAATGAAGAATCAGCGGAAAGGGGTAAGGGTCCTAGATTGTAATCCAATTTAATTCACAAAAGTCTAAACAAGGATACAGACCCCCATCTTTCTTCTTAAAAATGAAGAACCCTGCAGTCATGGGAGAAGAGGAGGGTCTAATAGCAAGGGTTTCAGTCATATAATCTTTCATAACCTGCCTGTCAGGGCCAACAAGATTGTATAATCTAGTTTTGGGTAGTTTTGATCCAGGAAGCAAGTTAACAGGACAATTGTCATGATGGGTCGTATAATCTTGACACCCTTTTTCTGAGAATATATCCTCAAAACCCGGACAGAACAAAGGGTAAGGTTTCGGTGGAGATGGTAGAGAGAAGGGTATTCAGACAGTTATTCTTACATAAATCATTCCACCTAACAATCTCTCCCTGAACTGAAAATCAACCACCGGATTGTGTCAAACCAGCCAGGGAAGGCCCAGTACTATAGGAGTAGGAAGGTCTTCAAAAAACTAGCCAGAAATAAGATCATTGTGAAGGGCCACTATGCAAAGGTATACGTTATGCATAATTTGCGTAAAATACTGACCAAGAACCACAGAGTCGATACCAAATATGGGAATGGGTTTCACCAGAATACTACAAGAGACACCATGGGTCTGGGAAACTGAGAATCCATCATATTGGCCCCCGTCCAACTATCCAAAAGGACAGAAATTATTTAGTTATGCGTAACTTTGACAACCTCTGCAGGTAAGACAAACAGAATACACATGTGGAGGAGATATATACTCCCAGGTTGTAATCACCCACACAACTTGGGGTCAGACGTTTTCTGATATCTTTTTCAGTTTAAGTACGCAGGGACAGGCACCAATAAAATGGCCCCTCGACAGCAAAAGAAACAAACTCCCATCTTACGGTGAACCACAGGAGGCCACTGAGGAGAAGCCACTCCTAACTGCATGGGTTCATCTGGCCATATAGGAGGGCTTTCACTCCTAGAAGGGTTCTACTGCAAAAGGGCTCAACACAGGTCTAACCCTAGGGCGCCTATCAATCCGGATGGCTAATATAGCGGCTTCTAAAAACTCAGGAGTTCTGTACAAAAGAAGAGTGTCTTTTAACCTTTCAGACAGGCCCAGACAAAAATGGCTTTAAGAGCGGGGTTATTTCACCCATCATCAGTGGCCTATGAACAAAAATCCTCTGATGACCGATCCCCCTACTGAAGCCTACGCAGCTTGGACTCAACAAAAAAACTCCTAATAAAATTGTATACTTTGTTTTTATATCAATTAAAAAAGTAGTATTCATACAACCAGAAAGTGTGCATAAAGTGTTAGATACACAAGATGGAAGGTGTAAGGGTAATTGTATCTAGGGACTTTACAATTACCCTTACACTTTATATCTTGTGTATCTAACACTTTATGCACACTGTGTGTTTCTGGTACCAATTAAGGGTGAGTTATATCCCTTAGGGTCCAGCATCTGAATCTACGGGTTTATTTACCATTAAAGTTAGGGTGCTTAAAGCCCCATTGCTAGGCAGGGACCAATTAAGGGTGAGTTATATCCCCTAGGGTCCAGCATCTGAATCTACTGGGTTTATTTACCATTGATCTGCACAGCCCCCTAGATACAATTACCCTTACACTTTCCATCTTGGGTATCTAACACTTTATGCACACTGTGTGTTTCTGGTTGTATGAATACTACTTTTTTAATTGATATAAAAATAAAGTATACAATTTTATTAGGAGTTTTTTTGTTTGCTCTAACAGCTGATAGCCCTAATACTATATCCTTTTTGGTCTTTTGCAGCTTGGACTCGGCAAGGAAGACTTGTTCTGCATCATCATAAATTAGGCCCAGGGCCACAAAAAACTTGTTTACCAACCGATGGGATTGAGAGTCGGCTGGAATGGAGAAGCCCCAGAACTGAGAATCTCCTTGAAGAAGTGAGGTAACAATCCCCACCTGCTATTCCTCACTCCCAGAGGAATTAGGACAAAGCCTGAAGTAGAGTATACAAGCTTCTTTGAACACCAAAAATGTATCCCTTTCCCAGAAAACCTATCCGGGATGGCTATCTTGGGTTCTGGTTGAGTTTGGATGGCTAGTGCTGCAAAACCCATGACCGCAGATCTATCACTTCCAGAGACAAACTCTGCATCTGTTTTGCAAGAGCCACGACTGGATTCAAATTAGAATCCTGGAAAATATGGGCCAGTTATAATGTCAGAACAGGGCAAAAAAGGATTCCTGGCGTGCGCTGCAAAAAAAGGGAAGACACCAGGTGAATGGGTGAAAAAGTGGCCCTGACAATAGGGAAAGGGATAAGGGATAGGGATGACCCCTAAACACTCACCTGAGACTGAACCCTGTACTTCTTACCGTCCCTAGACGGGTCCTTCCCACCGTGCACGATCACATGCCTAAGCCCTAGCTGACCCTGAGCTAGCCCTGGCTAGTGAGCTGGACAGCAAGACGCTAGTCCTACTACTCAAATAAAACTACACTTGCATAGAGACAAACAAGTGGAAATAAAACAACAAACGAAACTACACAGCTTCAACATCGTTATATTCCGAGTAACTGCCCTCTTAGCATGTTAGGACGCTCACAGGGACGTACTAAGATACTATTCAATGCAGCGTCACCAGCGGTGAGGTGCATACCTGTGTTTGCTGTGACCGCACTTCTATCCTATGGATATGCTATGAACGCCTGAATTAGTAATACCCCTTTACAGTGGTTTTCCTGGCATAGCAAAGCTGGTCGTCCTAGCAGTTTAAAAGAACTGGAATATTGTTTGTGGTTCAGTAACAGTAAAGCAAAAATAATTGAGCTGCCCTGTTCTGGTGTCCAATAAGGTTCTCCATGGCAGATAGACCACGGCAGTTTTCACTTCTGTGGCCAGCATCTTTGGCCCGGCAGCCTGGCATCTTCGACATTTACTAGACCCCACAATGTCACTCCCCAACGCAAGTTATAATGTTTTGTGATGCCTAGTGATTAGTGCCTAAAAAACACCAGATTCACCCAGGATGCCAGGAGAAGGCTGCTGGACACATATGTGAAGCCTGCCCTGGTACTTACTAACAAAAATTAGGGTGGGAGTTGTTTAGCAGCATGATTCAATGTTTGGTCTCACCCTAAAGTTCCCCATACACATTAGTCTACTGTCGGCAGGACCCACCAATATCTACGTGTTTAGCCAACACTGGAGGCGCCGGCAAATGAATTGTCGGGGAGATGTCATTCGGGTATGTCTGATTTCAGACTGGTGATCACTGTGTTCTCCTGGAGTTAAACCACTAGCAGAGATGTTTGTCAGCAGCTTTCTTATAGAAAACACCAGAGTCCACGGCCAAATAAACGCCTATGTATGGTAGAAGTTGCCGAGAGGGCTGTTGGCCAAACAATGCTTCTTTTGTCCAACAGCCTGCATGTGTATAGCTGGCGTAACACTCCATTTTTTTCACTAAAAATGATAAATTGTAGTGTTTAAAAAACAAAATCACTAAAAGTCGAATGTGATTAGAAATAAATAAAAAATGATAAGGCAGTGATGTGCAAACCTAGTTCCCATAACAGTGGTCTTTATTACACAGAAGTACAATTGGCAGCACTGGAACCAATTATTCTGTTCCTATGGACCGAATAAATATTAGATACTGGAAGGAGTTGATAGGCTGCTTTCACACTTCGTTTTTTTAACATGCGTCATGAATTTTTTTTTGCTCTAAAAGCGGATCCTGTTTTTACAAAGAAAAACGCATGCAAACGCATGTGTTATTTTGCAGGATCCTGTCACTTGAAGTTTATGGGCGGGCATTGAAGTCATGTGATCGGGAGTGAGGGGAACTGAACGTGATAGACTAGGAGTCGGCATCTGACAGCTGTGGACGCTGGTAACCAAGGGAAACATCGGGTAACTAAGCAAAGTGCTTTGCTTGGATACCCGATATTTACCTTGGTTACGAGCGTCCGCAGCTGCAAGAAGCCGGGCTGCCTGCTCCCTGCACACGTAACCAAGGTAAACATCGGGTAACTAAGCGAAGCGCTTTGCTTGGTTACCAGATATTTACCTTGGTTATGAACGTCCCCCGCTCTCAGGCGAGGGAGAAAGAGAGGAGAGAGAGAGAGGGAGGGGGAGAGAGGGAGGGGGAGAGAGAGACTGATCACGCCAGGCTTTTTTCTGGGCATGCTCAGTAGAGCAAGCAGGATCCTGTCTATCAGCATGGCAGCGTTCAGATGCGTTTGCGTACAGTATAGTTAGGATCCAGTGGTACAAGTAGCATTTTTGAAAAAAGTTAAAAAACTGCAAGTCGCTGGAACCTCACTATAACGCACGCAAACGCATGTTGACGCGAGTCCATTGCAAATGCATTGAAATGAAAACGCATTTGCACTGGATCCGTTTTTGCATTAAAAAAACGTTCATGACGCATGTTAAAAAAAACGTAGTGTGAAAGCAGCCTTATTGTCTTGATGTCTCTTGCTGTGATGGATCTGGCTTTTCTGCTGCAGTGATCAGCCATCACTGATGGAGGCGCTGGTGCTGCTGACACCCAAATTGAATGAATGGAGCAGCAGCGCACATGATACACCACTGCCTGATTCAGATCAGTGGGGACTGGATCACCCACCCATCAGGTGGATAAATAACAATTCATACCGGAATACTCATTTTCTAAAGTTTGTTTTCAACTAATTAAAACTTAACTTTCTAATATTCTTCCAGCATCATCCTATATAAATGTCAGCGTGCCATCAGTGATACACCCATGAGCTTAAAAAATGAAAATATGCTTCTTACATGCTTACGTAGCTATGGCCAAAATAAAATATTGTCTATTTACTGACAAGTACAACTGAGAGTAACAAGATTCATAACTTTACAATGTCCAAAGCATGAGCTTTACTTACAGTTAGGTCCAGAAATATTTGGACAGTGACACAATTTTCGCGAGTTGGGCTCTGCATGCCACCACATTGGATTTGAAATGAAACCTCTACAACAGAATTCAAGTGCAGATTGTAACGTTTAATTTGAAGGTTTGAGCAAAAATATCTGATAGAAATTGTAGGAATTGTACACATTTCTTTACAAATACTCCACATTTAGGAGGTCAAAAGTAATTGGACAAATAAACCAAACCCAAACAAAATATTTTTATTTTCAATATTTTGTTGCGAATCCTTTGGAGGCAATCACTGCCTTAAGTCTGGAACCCATGGACATCACCAAACGCTGGGTTTCCTCCTTCTTAATGCTTTGCCAGGCCTTTACAGCCGCAGCCTTCAGGTCTTGCTTGTTTTTGGGTCTTTCCGTCTTAAGTCTGGATTTGAGCAAGTGAAATGCATGCTCAATTGGGTTAAGATCTGGTGATTGACTTGGCCATTGCAGAATGTTCCACTTTTTTCCACTCATGAACTCCTGGGTAGCTTTGGCTGTATGCTTGGGGTCATTGTCCATCTGTACTATGAAGCGCCGTCCGATCAACTTTGCGGCATTTGGCTGAATCTGGGCTGAAAGTATATCCCGGTACACTTCAGAATTCATCCGGCTACTCTTGTCTGCTGTTATGTCATCAATAAACACAAGTGACCCAGTGCCATTGAAAGCCATGCATGCCCATGCCATCACGTTGCCTCCACCATGTTTTACAGAGGATGTGGTGTGCCTTGGATCATGTGCCGTTCTATTTCTTCGCCAAACTTTTTTCTTCCCATCATTCTGGTACAGGTTGATCTTTGTCTCATCTGTCCATAGAATACTTCTCCAGAACTGAGCTGGCTTCATGAGGTGTTTTTCAGCAAATTTAACTCTGGCCTGTCTAATTTTGGAATTGATGAATGGTTTGCATCTAGATGTGAACCCTTTGTATTTACTTTCATGGAGTCTTCTCTTTACAGTTGACTTAGAGACAGATACACCTACTTCACTGAGAGTGTTCTGGACTTCAGTTGATGTTGTGAATGGGTTCTTCTTCACCAAAGAAAGTATGCGGCGATCATCCACCACTGTTGTCATCCGTGGACGCCCAGGCCTTTTTGAGTTCCCAAGCTCACCAGTCAATTCCTTTTTTCTCAGAATGTACCCGACTGTTGATTTTGCTACTCCAAGCATGTCTGCTATCTCTCTGATGGATTTTTTCTTTTTTTTCAGCTTCAGGATGTTCTGTTTCACCTCAATTGAGAGTTCCTTAGACCGCATGTTGTCTGGTCACAGCAACAGCTTCCAAATGCAAAACCACACACCTGTAATCAACCCCAGACCTTTTAACTACTTCATTGATTACAGGTTAATGAGGGAGACGCCTTCAGAGTTAATTGCAGCCCTTAGAGTCCCTTGTCCAATTACTTTTGGTCCCTTGAAAAAGAGGAGGCTATGCATTACAGAGCTATGATTCCTAAACCCTTTCTCCGATTTGGATGTGAAAACTCTCATATTGCAGCTGGGAGTGTGCACTTTCAGCCCATATTATGTATATAATTGTATTTCTGAACATGTTTTTGTAAACAGCTAAAATAACAAAACTTGTGTCACTGTCCAAATATTTCTGGACCTAACTGTATAAGAAACTAGCAATCCTTTTCAAAGGCATCTGTCACCACCGTGTCCTCTTTATGGGCAGCCTAAGGTAGTGACAGACACACTCATTTCAGCTTCTTTGTTGTGTCTATCCTGTAGTTCCCGTTTATTAGTTGCAGGGCTCGTGAGCCAGGAGTCTTCTCAATTATGTGTCTGACTGAGGAGTCCTCTGTATCCATGAGCTGTGAGCTAACCCCACCCCTCAGGCACTGATTGACAGGTTTCTCCTTACACAGAGTAGTAAGAAGAAAGTTGTCAATCAGGTGTGGAGGGCAGGGTTATCCCATCAGATCTTGAATACCATGTCAAAGCTGTAACAACTAAAGGTACCGTCACACTAAGCAACATCGCTAGCAACATCGCTGCTGAGGTACGACTTTTGTGACGTAGCAGCGATGTTGCTAGTGATGTCGCTCTGTGTGACATCCAGCAACAACCTGGCCCCTGCTGTGAGGTCGCTGGTTGTTGCTGAATGTCCTGGGCCATTTTTTAGTTGTTGCTCTCCTGCTGTGAAGCGCACATCGCTGTGTGTGACAGCGACAGAGCAACAACTAAATGTGCAGGCAGCAGGAGCCGGCTTCTGCGGACGCTGGTAACCAATGTAAATATCGGGTAACCAAGAAGCCCTTTCCTTGGTTACCCGATAATTACCTCCGTTACCAGCGTCCGCCGCTCTAACGCTGTCAGTGCCGTCTCCCTGCTCCCTGCACACGTAGCCGGAGTACACATCGGGTAATTAACCCGATGTGTACTCTGGCTAGGAGTGCAGGGAGCCAACGCTAAGCGGTGTGCGCTGGTAACTAAGGTAAATATCGGGTTGGTTACCCGATATTTACCTTAGTTACCAAGCGCAGCATCGCTTCCACGCGTCGCTGCTGGCTGGGGGCTGGTCACTGGTGAGATCTGCCTGTGTGACAGCTCACCAGCAACCCGTGTAGCGACGCTCCAGCGATCCCTGCCAGATCAGGTTGCTGGTGGGATCGCTGGAGCGTCGCTTAGTGTGACGGTACCTTAAGTGTAAATTCCTTCAGAAATCAGTCTGACAGATTCCCTTTAAAGGGTTTCTCCAGTTAAAACGTGGACCGGATAGGTTATAACTGGCTGATGTATGCGTGCATTACCACTGTGACCCGCATAGATCAGAGATCTATTACACGTATGTGACATATAGGGCACTGTCACGGGAACCTGGTTCCCGTGACAGTGCCCTATATGTCACATACGTGTAATTGGCGCCATACCGATATAATTTACAAATTAATGGTCCCTGCCCTTGAGCAGTGTACCAGCCCTCCACAGGTGCCCCCCAGCGCTGGCATAAGGCGAAGGTCCTGATCATACACATTATATACAGTGATCTAGTGGATCCCTTCTCTGACTTCCTTGATAATCCCTTGTATATGACAGTAACCTGCCAGTCACTGCGGCTCCAATCCATTTTTCCCCATAAGGATAAGCAGCGCCCAGCAGCCATTTATCCTCACTTTCCTACATACCTGTCTCTGTCCAGCCCGGGATGATTCAGTAGCTGGCACTGTGCTGGCAGCTGGACGCCATGCCCACCGTCCCACCACTCACTGTGGGCACAAGTCACTGAGTGCAGTCACAGCACAGGGTGAGGGAGGACCACCTACTTGTAGGCAGGGCTGAGAGTTTCAGGTTGGCAGTGCCCTAGACATGGGCGCAGTTCTGCTTACAGCTGGCGTCTGCAGTGAGGGTCTCCACAGCTGCACAGGCACAGCAGTAATGCCCCAGCACAGTGCCAGCCGCGGGCACTGCGTGGTCCCGGCACAGGGCACACACCCCCCGCTACTCCTCCTCCTCAGGCCTAGACGCAGGCACGCACATCGGATACACGGAGCAGAGCCGCCCCTGCTGCACACATGTGAGGGTCTCCTCAGGGCTGACAGCAGAGGGGGCACCCTGCGCTCCTCCCAGCACACATGACAGGAGGTGCCACCCTGCACCCACCACACCTAGCAACACAGCTGACAGGACGCAGGGAGACTAATGGCTGCCACCAAGGGCAGGGGCCCGGGGGTGGCCGCAGCATCTGTGAACCCCCCACCCACGGGGGCGGACCCTGCACCCCAGCAGGGCGCAGACAGGGTGCCCAGCGGTGCCTAGGTGAGTGCATGTGCTGCGTGGCCGCGGCTGGCACTACTCACTTCATGCCTCCAGCATGCACACGATTCGGGGTGCCCGGCACAGAGATGCCAACCTAACGGGTAGTTGTCTGCAGCCCTGAGAGCCCGCACATGTGTCCGGAGCAATGCACCGGGGCAGCCCCTGCACGCTGCACTGGTCAGTGGGTATAGGTGGGCACCCGATCTGGGGGTGCACCGATCAGGGGCACTCACCGATATGGTTGTCTTCGATGTGCTCGATCAGCTCGGCCAGGGTGGTAAAGTGGAGTCCACAGCCTCCGAAGCGGCAGGCATTGGAGAAGAAGGAGGCAGCAGCGATGCCTGTCATCATGGTGTGGTCATTGAGGTCCCGGTGGGGCTGAGAGTGGGGAGCCGGACAGAGATGGAGGGAGAGGAGGATGGCAGCCGGTGCTGGAGCAGGGAGGGAGGGATGGAGAGCGAGAGGGGGAGGAGGCAGCACAGGCGTCGGGAGCGGAGGAGGCGGCTGCATGGAGCAGCTGAGAGGAGGGGGCAGCCGGGACGGAGGAGGAACCCCAGCAACCTCCACAGCTGGACGGCAGCGGGCAGCCTGGTGACAGCTCCACCTGACAGTGCGCAGCCTGGTGACAGCTCCACCTGACAGTGCGCAGCCTGGTGACAGCTCCTCCTGACAGAGGGCAGCCTGGTGACAGCTCCTCCTGACAGAGGGCAGCCTGGTGACAGCTCCACCTGACAGAGGGCAGCCTGGTGACAGCTCCACCTGACAGTGCGCAGCCTGGTGACAGCTCCACCTGACAGTGCGCAGCCTGGTGACAGCTCCACCTGACAGTGGGCAGCCTGGTGACAGCTCCACCTGACAGTGCGCAGCCTGGTGACAGCTCCACCTGACAGTGCGCAGCCTGGTGACAGCTCCTCCTGACAGAGGGCAGCCTGGTGACAGCTCCTCCTGACAGAGGGCAGCCTGGTGACAGCTCCACCTGACAGAGGGCAGCCTGGTGACAGCTCCACCTGACAGTGCGCAGCCTGGTGACAGCTCCACCTGACAGTGCGCAGCCTGGTGACAGCTCCACCTGACAGAGGGCAGCCTGGTGACAGCTCCACCTGACAGAGGGCAGCCTGGTGACAGCTCCAACAACTACACCTGACAGAGGGCAGCCTGGTGACAGCTCCTCCTGACAGAGGGCAGCCTGGTGACAGCTCCACCTGACAGTGGGCAGCCTGGTGACAGCTCCACCTGACAGAGGGCAGCCTGGTGACAGCTCCAACAACTACACCTGACAGAGGGCAGCCTGGTGACAGCTCCTCCTGACAGAGGGCAGCCTGGTGACAGCTCCACCTGACAGTGGGCAGCCTGGTGACAGCTCCACCTGACAGTGGGCAGCCTGGTGACAGCTCCTCCTGACAGAGGGCAGCCTGGTGACAGCTCCTCCTGACAGAGGGCAGCCTGGTGACAGCTCCTCCTGACAGAGGGCAGCCTGGTGACAGCTCCAACAACTACACCTGACAGAGGGCAGCCTGGTGACAGCTCCTCCTGACAGAGGGCAGTCTGGTGACAGCTCCACCTGACAGTGGGCAGCCTAGTGACAGCTCCTCCTGACAGAAGGCAGCCTGGTGATGTCGCACCCCAGGGCTTTGGGGTACTCGGTCCCGGGCAGTTTATCTACTGGGACAGTTCACTGGGTGGCCGTTGCCTGGTTCCGTGACCCTGGAGGTCACTTAAAGGGGTTATGTACAGGGGAATAATAATAAAGTTTTTGTTGTGACTCCACCTATGATTAGGTAGGGGGCCGCCACTTCAGGGTTCTTCTCACCAGGGGTCGATGTCGATTGCAGCTAAGATGGAGTCACTCCCCACAGGCGGAGTGGTTGCCCCAGGAGAATGGCCGGTTGGCTGGTAGTGGCTGTGGGCGCCGAGTGCGGGACGGCGTTGCCGGTAAATAATGGAAATGAGGCAAGAACTCCGGTTCAGGTGTTTTACTCACTGGTTAGGAGATTGCCCGAGAGCATACTAGTTCACCGCTGGTAAGTCTCTGGTTATCCGGTGCAAGTTTCAGGCAGTTACCGATGTCAGTGTAAATGTCCTGTTTGTCGTCGCTATCCAGCGACTGGCAGAAGGAACCTGGGCTAAGCTCCAGCTCACAGGCCCCAGGCTCCACAACAGAGAAATAAGCTGTGCATCGTCCCACCAGCACTGGTGCTCTCCTGCACCCAGTCTGGTCTCATGGGACGTCCCTCCGGAAAGCTCACGATGTGTCATGGTGGCTACCTCCTCTTATACCCCAACTGGCACCCGCTCCCCAGTGGTTGTCCTGGTGACTAGGAAGTCCCATACTACTGAATGGCTAACTCTCCCTGTCCACCCCAGTCCACTACCCCCTGTGGGGAAGGCACCTAACTGCATGTGTAACATGTCTGCTGTGAGCACCGGCAAACCACCTGTCACTTACCCCAGATGGATACTGCTCCTTAACTCAGTTGCAGTACCCTGTGGCGACCAGAGCCTCAGGGACGCCACATACCCCGGCAGCAAACGGCAGCACTCCCGGGCTGCAAATACAAAGAAAAAAACTCAGTGCATACTGGAAAATATTGTTATGCTCAATAACTGTAAAACTCCTCCCTTTCGGGAGGCAATATCAAGATTTCAACATTCTGGTTTTCAATTCCAATTGCAACCTGCAAAACAACACACTTATGCAGCATGCCTGACTTTAATTTTTCTTGGCAACTGGAAGTGCTGGAGGGCTGCGGCCTGGTCCTTCTCAGCTGGGTCAGGCGGTGATGCGGCCTGGTCTGGCCGGGTCAGACGGTAATGCGGCCTGGTCCTTCGTGGCCGGGTCAGGTGTCAGCGCGGCCTTGTCAAGGGTGGATACCAGCAGACAGGTCGTTGCGACCAGGGCAAGCGGCGCCCGGTTCTCATGGGCCCGCATGGTCGCCACCGCCTCCATCATACCGGCTCTCCACTCCTCTATTTGCTGGAGCTGCTGTGCCCACATCACGCAGCAGAGCCGCTGGACCTCTTCCTCCAACCTCTCTGCAGTCCACCTTTCAGATCGACCTGGTGCACTTCTCTCTCTCGGAGCATTCTCCTGCAGGGCTCCGGTTCCCTGTACTGGCTTCACTTCTGCATAGCTTGGTGACTCCCAGGAGGTGGGGTTTCTTTTCGCATCCTTTTTACCACTGCTGTGGCGCAGTCAGTTTTTCACAAAAAAATGGCAGTTTCACCAATCACAAAAACAGTCCGTAAGGCGCACGTTACCTGGTGTTAACGGGTCTAGTCCAATCCTGTTCACAGCACCAAGGAAAGCCTGTCACTCCCCAGGGCTATGGGGTACTCGGTCCCTGGCCTGGTTTTCACTGAGGAAGTGTCACGGGTGTAATGGCCGATGCCCGGTTCCGTGACCCGGGGGGGGGGGGCGCTTTTAAAAAGGGGGTATTTACAGGGAATATTTAATAAAGTTTTTGTCGTTACGCCATTTGCGGGTTGCGGCTATAGAGATGGAGCCGCCACTGCATAGTCTTTCACCACTGGGGCTGATGTTAATGGCAGCGTGGATGTTGCGGCCCTCCGCAAGTAGGGCCACGGCCGGACTGGCCATAGGGCAATTCTGGCAAATGCCAGAAGGGCCGGTGCCCGTAGTGAGCTGGTGCCTGTAGTGGCCGCTCAATCTTCAGTCACTGCCGCTCTTCTCCGCAGTGTGCGCTGTGCTGTGTCGGCCCTGCTGTGCGATTCTGCGCCCGGCATACACACTGCTGAGGAGAGGGATGGGGACCGCAGCTCTCTCCTTCCTGATCAAATGTATTTGCGTCTCTCAGCCGTAAATACATTTGAACAGTGTAGCGCGGCGCTCTGGTCTGGGCTCTGACGTGCATCAGCGTGATGAGATCAGCACCTTGGTGATGTCATCACACTGCTGCGGGCGCCACAGACACACGTCGGGCAGTGGTGAGCACTTCATGGAGGAGTGGAAGATGAACTGTACTGGAGAAGGGGAGAACAATCGTGAAAGGGACACAGCTTTCTAAGAGGTAGTGAGGTAGTGGGGTGAGTACTTTATTCAAAGTGGGTAGTGTGTGTGTAGGATATTTTACAAAAGGGCACTGTGGGGGGCAAATATTTTGCAGAGGCAGTGTGGGAGGGGTATATAATGAGACTGGCAGCTTGGGGGGATATTAAGGAGAGCGGCGTGGGGGGTATATTAATGAGAGTGGCAGCGTGGGGTATATTAAGGAGAGTAGCACTGTGGGGGTATATTAAGGAGAGTAGCACTGTGGGGGTATATTAAGGAGAGTGGCAGTGTCGGGGTATATTAAGGAGAGGGGCAGTGTGGGAATATATTAAGGAGAGTAGCACTGTGGGGGTATATTAGGAAGAGTGTCAGTGTGGGGGTCTATTAGGGAGAGTGGCAGTGTGGGGGTCTATTAAGGAGGGTGGCAGTGTGGGTATATTAAGGAGGGTGGCAGTGTGGGGGTACATTAAGGAGAGCGGCAGCATGAGGCTATATTAATTAGAGTGGAAGCATGGGGATATATTAAGGAGAGCGGCAGCATGAGGCTATATTAATTAAAGTGGCAGCATGGGGGTATATTTAGAACATTGACAGTGTGGGTATATTAAGGAGAGCAGCAGCATGGGGGGTATATTAAGGAGAGTGGCAGCGTGAGGGAATATTAAGGAGAGTGGCAGCATGGGGGGTATATTTAGGACATGCAGCGTGGAATCAAAAACTGCTGCCGCGAGGAGGTGCAACGTGCGATCCAAAAACTGCCGCCGCGAGGAGTGCAGCGTGCCTTTTAGAGATCATTTAATCTTCAACTTGTTTAACTGTTCTCAATAATAATTTTAACCAGGGGTGTCCAAACCTTTACATGCCACTGTATATTCTTATACATAGGGGCAGTATTACAGTACTTATATTCTTGTACATAGGGGGGCAGTAATATAGCAGTTATATTCTTGTACATAGGAGCAGTATTATAGCAGTTATATGCTTGTACATAGGGGCAGTAATATAGTAGTTATATTCTTGTACATAGGGGCAGTATTATAGTAGATAGAGTCTTGTACATAGGGGCAGTATATTCAGTATATTTGTATATGAGCAGTATTA
The DNA here is from genome assembly GCF_048569485.1 of Anomaloglossus baeobatrachus. Classification (NCBI taxonomy): domain Eukaryota; kingdom Metazoa; phylum Chordata; class Amphibia; order Anura; family Aromobatidae; genus Anomaloglossus; species Anomaloglossus baeobatrachus. Next base: position 470,694,467 of record NC_134358.1, on the reverse strand, counting down.
TTTTAATTATTGTCTTGTGCACTTATGCAGTAAAACAGAAGTATTTTGACTGTCCCTATGAGGGCAACCATAATGTAACCATTAATAGTGCCAGTGACCCCCCTCCCCCCCCCACCCCCACCCCCGGAACCTCACTCGCTGAGTAAATAATGAAGCTTGCTGAGTAAATAATGGAGCCTCACTGAGTAAATAATGGAGCCTCACTGAGTAAATAATGGAGCCTCGCTAAGTAGATAATGGAGCCTCGCTAAGTAGATAATGGAGCCTCGCTAAGTAAATAATGGAACCTCACTCGCTGAGTAAATAGTGAAGCTCACTGAGTAAATAATGAAGCTCGCTGAGTAAATAATGGAGCCTCACTAAGTAAATAATGGAGCCTTACTGAGTAAATAATGGAGCCTCGCTAAGTAAATAATGGAGCCTTGCTAAGTAAATAATGGAGCCTCGCTAAGTAAATAATGGAGCCTCGCTAAGTAAATAATGGAGCCTCGCTCGCTGAGTAAATAAAGGGGCCACACCAACTTGCTATGTCATCATATTATGAGGTCACAGAAGTCAGAGACTATAAAAAGCCATGCGGCTATCATTTATCCTCATACTCCTGGACCGGACCGCTGAATGAACGCAGTGGACGTCGGCGGCGACGCAGAGCCAGGAGGACCCCCATAAAGCACCACCCCGGCCATAGGACAGGTAAATATCTATATACACGCTTGTGTCGCGGGCAGGGGTGCGCTGCTCGACCGCGCTTGCGGCTCGGGTCCGGCTGCTGCTGCTGCTCGGTGGCTCAAGTGGTGGGCCGGATCCCGGGACCTTGAGCGGCGCTCCTCACCCGTGAGTGAAAGGGGTGGTCTGTTGGGGTTTGGGATGTCGGTTTGTGACGCCACCCACGGTGTGTGGTGAGGTTGGGGCACCACCGCTGCTCTGTACGGGGATCCCGGAAGCGATGACAGGGAGCAGCTGGGATGTTTCTCTCCCCTCCGTGGGTAGGGGGATTTTGGTAGTCCCGGGGCCCGGAGTTGTTGACTGTAAGGTGGATTGCGGGGCTTGGCCAGGTGCAGGGTCGCAGGGGCAGCGCAGTGCCAGACGGCACGGTGGTACTTACTCAGCCAGTAACGTACACGGAGTCTCTGGTAAAACAAACGGCTGGATGGAGTCCCACAGACGGCTGCGACGGTCACTCCCGGTAGGTTGGCGGTAACTGTCTCTCCCTGCACCGGTGTTGTGTTCTCGGCCCCGATGGCTTCCCACCGGTAACCCGCTCCCCAGCGGTATATTTGCTGGAGGAGCCCCTTTTGCCCGCAGGCGCTGGCCCTGGGAACTCTAGCTGTGGCGGTAGCTGTATTTCCCTTCACGGTTGAGCGGTTGCCTTTAGTCGGGTCTTTGCTGCTGGGAAACCGCGGAGGTTCCCGTCGCTGATGGATTTTACCGGTTTAACGGCGACTCCAAGCCTGGTCGGGGTCCGTAGGCCCTGCCGAATGGTGCTGGCCTCTCTTCGCGCCCCGGTCCGGTAACGGTGGGCCACCGCCCATCCCCGGTCCTTACGGTTGTGCGTCAAACGGCCTCGCCTGCAGACGGTCACCACCGTCTGCCAACCTTGCTGTTTCTGTGCCCGGGCCATGTACCCGGACACGGTCAGACTGCTCCTTTGCCACTTCACTCCTTCACTTTCACTCTCCTTAACTACACTCTACTCTTTTCCCGCCTCCAGGACTGTGAACTCCTCGGTGGTAGGAGCCAACCGCCTGGCTCCACCCCACCTGGTGTGGACATCAGCCCCTGGAGGGAGGCAACAAGGATTTTGTGTGTGCGGCTGATGTGCCTAACCGGGGTGTGGGGTGTGTTGTTGCAGTACCTGTGACGACCTGGCTTGTCCAGGGCGCCACATTCCCCCTTGGTTAAACGCAGACCGTCCGCGGGCTGCTCGTCCATCACCGGTTTTATTTTCACAACTGAAAAAGTAGAAAAACATGTAAAACACAAGCATCACTTCATAAAACTTCCCATAACGGGAGGCACTTTCTTAAACATTACTAACATTTTTATTAATGGTAACTGCTTCCGCTCTCCCCCCGCCCAAACAACCTGGCCCTGATGCTGCCCCTAAGAAAATGAGCAGCACCCCTTGCCCCAGTCCAGAACCAAATTGCCCGAGCGGGTATGGTCTCTTTCAGGGGACCCGCGTCCATGGGGACCCCTTAACCCCCGGAGGATTGCCATCGGTTACGGTAGTGGCGGGCCTGGGCCATCCATTTCCTCCAGGCCCATCCTCCCAAATCAGCCTCTCCGGAGGCGGTCACGGTAACAAGCCAACATTTTTATTTACATGCCACAAGTTTGTGGTTGCCCTGCAGGTTCTCGGGCTTGTCCGTAAGTAGTTCCTTACATAACGGTTGCAGAAGGTCCCTACGGGGACTAGTTGCCGGCAACGGCCGGTTCAATCACGGTGTTAATCTGGTCACAGTTCGGTTGATTCCTTTCCTTATCATTCAGTTACATTCAACAACATACAATGGTGCTGGTGGTCCCAACGGGGACAACTTGCGGTGGGGGACTGCTGCCATCACTGCGACTCTACTCCACCTGGCAGGGGAGGGGGCTGGGTTGGTGCTTGAGGCTCCTGGCCTCCTCTCAGCCTAGCGTCCAGGGCAAACCAGCCCCTCTCCCCGCAGTGCCGGGTATAGGTGACAAGGTCGCCGGGGAGCAAGTTGCGGCCTGGGTGATCTTCCGGCAGGTGGTCATTTACGTCCCTTCGGGCTATAAAAACCTCGGCCTCCAGGCCCGGTTCGAAAATGAAGCCGTATCCCCTACGGATGTCGAACCTCCTCACTTTCCCCTCGTATCTCAGGCCCCGCACTCGGAAGGTGGCCCTGCGGAGGTTCTCTTTCTCTCTTATTGTGCGGGCTACCAGCTCCGCCTTCCTCTTCTCCCTCTCCGCGATTTCTTGGCCCAGCGGTGTCGGCTCCCTGTCCCAGTAAGGGGCTGTTGCGGGCCCCTGCGCACAGGTCGGGCCCCGCGAGACCTCTTTTACGCTGCCTATTACTGACGTTCGGAGTGGGAGGTCCCGCGGTGTCATGGCCTGGGGTGCTGCTTCACAGCAACGACCCGGCGCAGCCTCAGCCGAGGCGTGGGGGATGGGTACAGGGATCCTCACCCGCTTGACCTCTGTCTCTTTCTTCACGGGGCAAGCTGCCGGAGTCGGTTTGGGCCTAGGCACGGTCACTGCGTGTGCCTCTGGGACATCTCCGCTAACGGGCTCGGCTCTTGGTATCTTCCAGGGGAGCGGTTCAGGACGGTCACGGGTTTCTGCTGCAGGTCGGTCCGCCTGGGCGGATTGGCAGGGTACTGCTACCGGTTGCGGTGGTAGCGGGCCTAGTGGCGGGGCAGCAGCAGCCAACACGGGCAGCGGGGGAGGCAGCAGGGCGAGCGGGTGCAGACCGGGCTCCTCAGCCGCGATGGCCGACCCTATAGGGATACAGGGGCGTGGGTCGCTTACCTGCTCTTCTAAAACTTCCTCCACCTTGCGTCTCCGTATGGCCGCCACCACATCCGCCATGTCTGCCTCCCACTTCTCCAAGAGGAGCTGCACTCTGATCTGCAGTCGGCTATGCAGCTGAGCAGTCCGGACCTCCACCCACGCCGCGGTGCCGGTTGCGGGGGCTACGGTGTTGCTGGTCAGACGGTGCATCGCTGCGGCGGCCTCTTCCAGGAACCAAAAGATGGCCGCATGGTCCTGGCGTCCCTGCGTTTATAGCCGCGGTCTACATGCGGCCGAACGCCATCCGTGCCCCCTTGGTTTCTTTCCGGCACCTCCTCTTCAGGGGCGGGGCTTCGGCTTTCGCGCCTCCACTGCTCGGGAAGATGCTCGAGCGGGGACTTTTCGCGCCCAAGATGGCGGCTTCTGAAAATTTTCGGCCGGACCCTCCAGCGGAACACAAAGCGCACCTCTACAAGATGGCAGAGCGGTAAGATCCTGTTCGTGATGCCAAGTTGTCGCGGGCGGGGGGTGCGCTGCTCGACCGCGCTTGCGGCTCGGGTCCGGCTGCTGCTGCTGCTCGGTGGCTTGAGCGGTGGGCCGGATCCCGGGACCTTGAGCGGCGCTCCTCGCCCGTGAGTGAAAGGGGTGGTCTGTTGGGGTTTGGGATGTCGGTTTGTGACGCTACCCACGGTGTGTGGTGAGGTTGGGGCACCACCGCTGCTCTGTATGGGGATCCCGGGAGCGATGACAGGGAGCAGTTGGGATGTTTCTCTCCCCTCCGTGGGTAGGGGGATTTTGGTAGTCCCGGGGCCTGGAGTTGTTGACTGTAAGGTGGATTGCGGGGCTTGGCCAGGTGCAGGGTCGCGGGGGCAGCGCAGTGCCAGACGGCACGGTGGTACTTACTCAGCCAGTAACGTACACGGAGTCTCTGGTAAAACAAACGGCTGGGTGGAGTCCCACAGGCGGCTGCGACGGTCACTCCCGGTAGGTTGGCGGTAACTGTCTCTCCCTGCACCGGTGTTGTGTTCTTGGCCCCGATGGCTTCCCACCGGTAACCCGCTCCCCAGCGGTATATTTGCCGGAGGAGCCCCTTTTGCCCGCAGGCGCTGGCCCTGGGAACTCTAGCTGTGGCGGTAGCTGTATTTCCCTTCATGGTTGAGCGGTTGCCTTTAGTCGGGTCTTTGCTGCTGGGAAACCGCGGAGGTTCTCGTCGCTGACGGATTTGACCGGTTTAACGGTGACTCCAAGCCTGGTCGGGGTCCGTAGGCCCTGCCGAATGGTGCTGGCCTCTCTTCGCTCCCCGGTCCGGTACCGGATGGGCCACCGCCCGTCCCCAGTCCTTACGGTTGTGCGTCAATCGGCCTCGCCTGCAGACGGTCACCACCGTCTGCCAACCTTGCTGTTTCTGTGCACGGGCCACGTACCCGGACACGGTCAGACTGCTCCTTTGCCACTTCACTCCTTCACTTTCACTCTCCTTAACTACACTCTACTCTTTTCCCGCCTCCAGGACTGTGAACTCCTCGGTGGGAGGAGCCAACCTCCTGGCTCCACCCCACCTGGTGTGGACATCAGCCCCTGGAGGGCGGCAACAAAGATTTTGTGTGCGGCTGATGTGCCTAACCGGAGTGTGGGGTGTGTTGTTGCAGTACCTGTGACGACCTGGCTTGTCCAGGGCGCCACACTTGCCTGTGGACAGAATGTGTAGTAATTATGGCTTCTTCTTGTCTCAGTTCACAGGCGCAGAAGGCGCCATCACAGACGGTGAAGAGGTCTCCAAACAGCGACGCCACGTCTCAAGACTTCAGCAAACACAGGATGAATCCAAAAGACTTCTGAAGACTCCACCAAAACCGTAGTGAATCCAAAATATCGCTTAAAGGCTTTACAAAACCCGTGCTGAGTCCAAAATACTTACTGAAGGCTTCACCAAACCCGTGCTGAGTCCAAAAGACGCTGGATGCCACTGAGATATCTGTTAATAAACATAAGGAGCAAAAACTCTTCTGTTCTGATTGTTTTTTTTTTTAGTTAAACGCCTCAATCTTTTTGTGCTTTCTCTAAGCTGGGGTCTTAAAGGGGGCCAGGGTTCTTGTACACATGTGGTATCTTAAAGGCAGCCGGGGTTTTTCTTGCAGGCATGTGGGATCTTAAAGGGGGGCCGAGGTTCTTCTTGCAGGCATCTGGGATCTTAAAGGGGGGCCGAGGTTCTTCTTGCAGGCATATGGGATCTTAAAGGGGGCTAAGGTTCTTCTTGCAGGCATATGGAATCTTAAAGGGGGGCCGAGGTTCTTGCAGGCATATGTTCCTGCATAGAGACCACACTGATCAGCTGCAGTACACCACACATCAGAAGATATGGCTGGCATTAGGCTCCTATCGGTCCAGGGTCTATAATCAGCTCATATCTGTAAATACAAAGTGACAAATATTAAAACCCCATTGTTAAACTTTTTATTAAAAAAAAATAAATCTCCACAAAGTTGGATGCAAATATATGATTAGTGATGGGTAGGACCACAAACACCCGGAATCAGTGCATCCAGCAGGGTTTGAAAAAAACAAAACAAACAAAAAAACAAATAATTAAAGAAGAATTATAATAAAAACATCACATTCAAAAATATTCCAACCAGGTTTAAAAAAACAAAAACAAAAAACAACCTAAGAAACAAAATACAATTAAAGAGAATAAACAGAAAATAAAACAAAAACCTCACATGCACAAATATCCTGGATCAGTGAATGCAACCCGGTTTTAAAGAAAAGAAAACAAACCTAAAAAAACAAAAATACAAACAAAGAAAATAAGCAGAAAATTAAAAATAATGAAATAAAAACATCACCTGGGATCAGTGAATGCAACTGGGTTTAAAAAAAAAAAAAAAAAAAAATCACAATTCGAAGAAAATAAACAAAATAAAAAAAAAATAAAATAAAAACCTCACAGTATATCCGGGATGATTGGATTCAACTGGGTTTAAAACCCCCCCACAAAAAAAAAAACAGAATTAAAAATAAAAAAACAGAGACCTCACATGCACAAACATCCAAGATCAGTGAATCCAACCAGAGTTAAAGAAAAAAAAAACAAAAACATAATACAATCAAAGAAAAAATTAAAACCTCTTTTTTTTTGTACTTCATACAAACATCTAAAATATTATAGAAAAACGATGGAGGAAAAAAAAGTGAAATAGCCTTTGTTTTTTTTCTTCCCAAAAAGGGTTGAAGTGTACACTTCCTTGTGTGATATATGTCTCATTGTAGATAAGAGAAGAAAGGGTGATGCGCTGGGTGATACACGGTGATAAGGGAGATTAGTAATGCCCAGAGGCTGCTTACCTTGGAGGGTTGCGCACCCGTGCACAACCCCGGTTGATGCAGTCAGAGGAAAAACAAAGTCCTGCTGGAGCCTGGAGCTGTGTGTGATCACAGGGAGCAGTGTAGACTGACTCCTTCCGGTTGGATCATGTGACCGCGGACACCTCAGTGTGTGGGAACACAGGTCTCCGCAGTCAGGACAACCTGGTAACCGCAACAGCCAAGGAGCGATTATCTTGAAGTAATTAACGGGGATTCACTGCTCCCAGAGCTGCTCCTGCCGTAGATCCCTCAGGGGGATAAGGTGAGTGGGAGTAACAAATTAGCGGTCAAATTAGGAGCGCTAGGAGATAGGAATCTGGGATGACAAAAAAGGTTTTTTTGAAATAAAAAACTTTTTATTGAACTAAAATACCCTCTAATGGCCACAACACGTTTCGACAGCTATTTTGCTGTCTTCATCAGATGATTAGAGGGAATGGACTATTGGGGTAACATATATAGCTAAAAAACAAAGATGATTGGGTGGTATAACTAATCATTATTAAAGCCAAAATTTAACCATTAAGATCCAGGTCAGCATTTCATAAAAAAACACAATTAAAACAAGCAGAGATGACAAAACACAAGGCGAAAACATTTTGCTGCCCCAGAAAAGTCATCCGAGAATTATTAAACAAATTCTGGTTAATTTGAGAGGTGACCCCATACTCTCAAAAAGTTTACCAGATAAACCCCTGATCATGTTTAGAAAGAATAAATGTTTACGTAATATGTTAGCCCCCAGCAACATATCAAGAAGTAATATTTACAATAAAGAAGGGGATCCCTGACGATAGCAATCGCGACAGAGACAGTTCGGGCTGTTACCCTTGCGGCGTGCCGAAGTGCCTCTGCTGTGATGTCATCGCTAAGGGTGAAAAATCCTTTTCCTCCAACACAACGGGCATGACTTACGCCATCAACCATAAGTTGAATTGTCAATCCATGTATGTAATCTACCTATTTGAGTACACGTGTGGCCTTCAATATGTGGGCCGCACGGTGCAGACAATGCACGCCCGACTCAATAAACATAGGCATAATATTCAGACAGGCTACCAGCTTCATAGCATGTCCAAACATTATAGCAACTTCCATGGTAGAGACCCTAAATATATGAAACTCATTGCTATAGATAGGGTAATTGATACTGACCCCGATCGGTTTAATAGTTTAATAAAAAAAGAGAGCTACTGGATCTTCAAATTGGGGACGTTGGCCCCTGAGGGGCGTAACCTCACCATTGACAATGTCACAAAACATTAGTTCAAGATCTTTGATTAATTAAATTTGACCAGATTAAATTCAAGTAATTTTGGCTCCCCTCTCCAATTGCTTTTATGGCACTATTGGGATACCGTGTTAATAAGGTGTTTGTTAGCGGGGTGCCGATTGTATGGAATCAAATTTCACAGTAAAGCTATCTGGGCAATACGTGCTCATCCGTGTGCGGCAACCATGCGCATGTGTGGGCACGTTTTCGCCTTGTGTTTTGTCATCTCTGCTTGTTTTAATTGTGTTTATTTATGAAATGCTGACCAGGATCTTAATGGTTAAATTTTGGCTTTAATCATGATTAGTTATACCACCCAATCGTCTTTGTTTTTTAGCTATATATGTTACCCCCATAGTCCATTCCCTCTAATCACCTGATGAAGACAACAAAATAGCTGTTGAAACGTGTTGTGGCCATTAGAGGGTATTTTAGTTCAATAAAAAAAATTTTATTTCAAAAAAACCTTTGTCATCCCAGATTCCTGCCTCCTAGCGCTCCTAATTTGACCGCTAATTCGTTACTGCCACTCACCTTATCCCCCTGAGGGATCTACGGCAGGAGCAGCTCTGGGAGCAGTGAATCCTCTAATTACTGACAGCTCCTCGCTCCTTGGCTGTTGCGGTTACTGGGTTGTCCTGACTGCGGAGACCTGTGTTCCCACACACTGAGGTGCCCGCGGTCACGTGATCCACCCGGAAGGAGTCAGTCCACGCTGCTCCCTGTGATCACACACAGCTCCAGGCTCCAGCAAGACTTTGTTTTTCCTCTGACTGCATTACCCTCCAAGGTAAGCAGCCTCTGGGCATTACTAATCTCCCTTATCACCGTGTATCACCCAGCGTGTCTCCCTTTCTTCTCTTGTTATCTACAATGAGACATATATCACACAAGGAAGCGTACACTTCAACCCTTTTTGGGAAGAAAAAAAAAAAAGGCTATTTCACTTTTTTTTCCTCCATCGTTTATCTATAATATTTCAAATGTTTGTATGAAGTACAAAAAAAAGTGAGGTTTTAATTTTATTTTCTTTGATTGTATTATGTTTTTGGTTTTGTTTTTTTTCTTAAAATCCGGTTGGATTCACTGTTCCTGGATATTTGCGGATGTGATTTTTTTTTTTTAATTTTCGGTTTATTTATTTTTATTGCATGTTATTTGTTTTTTGGGGTTTTGTTTTTTTTTTAAACCTTGTTGGATTCACTGCTCCCAGGTATTTTTGCATGTGATGTTTTTATTTATTTTATTATAATTTTCTATTCTCTTTGATTGTATTTAGTTGTTTTTTGTTTTTTTGGGTTTTTTTTTAAAACCGGTTGCATTCACTGATCTTGGATGTTTGTGCATGTGAGGTCTGTTTTTTTTATTTTTAATTGTTTTTTTTGGGGGGAGGAATTGGTTGTGGGTTTTTTTTTTTAAACCCAGTTGAATCCAATCATCCCGGGTATACTGTGAGGTTTTTATTTTTTTTTTTAATTTTGTTAATTTTCTGTTTGTTTTTTTTTTTTTAAACCCAGTTGCATTTGCTGATCCCAGGTGATGTTTTTATTTCATTATTTTTTAATTTTCTGTTTATTTTCTTTGTTTGTATTTCGTTTTGTTAGGTTTGTTTTCTTCTCTTTAAAACCGGGTTGCGTTCACTGATCCAGGATATTTGTGCATGTGAGGTTTTTGTTTTATTTTCTGATTATTCTCTTTAATTGTATTTTGTTTCTTGGGTTGTTTGTTGTGTTTTTTTTTTTTTTTAAACCTGGTTGGATTTACTTATTTTTGAATGTGATGTTTTTATTATAATTCTTACTTCCTTAATTATTTGGTTTTTTGTTTCTTTGTTTTTGTTTTTTTTTTCAAACCCTGCTGGATGCACTGATTCCAGGTGTTTGTGGTCCCACCCATCACTAATCATATATTTCCATCCAACTTTGTGGAGATTTTTTTTTTTTTTTAATAAAAAGTTTAACAATGGGGTTTTAATATTTGTCACTTTGTATTTACAGATATGAGCTGATTATAGACCCTGGACCGATAGGAGCCTGATGCCGGCCATATCCTCTGATGTGTGGTGTACTGCAGCTGATCAGTATGGTCTCTATGCAGGAACACATGCCTGCAAGAAGAACCCTGGCCCCCCTTTAAGATCCCACATGCCTGCAAGAAGAACCCTGGCCCCCCTTTAAGATCCCACATGCCTGCAAGAAGAACCTCGGCCCCCCTTTAAGATCCCACATGCCTGCAAGAAGAACCCCGGCCCCCTTTAAGACCCCACATGCCTGCAAGAAGAACCCCGGCCCCCTTTAAGACCCCAGCTTAGAGAAAGCACAAAAAGATTGAGGCGTTTTACTAAAAAAAACCAACCAGAACAGAAGAGTTTTTGCTCCTTAGGTTTATTAACAGATCTCTCCAGCGGCCTCCAGCGTCTTTTGGACTCGGCACGGGTTTGGTGGAGCCTTCAGTAAGTATTTTGGACTCAGCACGGGTTTCGTAAAGCCTTCAAGCGATATTTTGGATTCACTACGGTTTTGGTGGAGTCTTCAGAAGTCTTTTGGATTCACCCAGGGTTTGCTGAATTCTTGAGACGCGGCGTCGCTGTGTGGAGACCTCTTCACCGTCTGTGATGGCGCCGTCTGCGCCTGTGAATTGAGACAAGAAGAAGCCATCATTACTACACATTCGGTCCACAGGCAAGCGTGTATATAGATATTTACCGGTCCTACGGCCGGGGTGGCGCTTTATGGGGGTCCTCCTGGCTCTGCGTCGCCGCCGACGTCCACTGTGTTCATTCAGCGGTCCGGTCCAGGAGTATGAGGATAAATGATAGCCGCATGGCTTTTTATAGTCTCTGACTACTGTGACCTCATAATATGATGACATAGCAAGTGGGTGTGGCCCCCTTTATTTAGTCAGCGAGCAAGGCTCCATTATTTACTTAGCGAGGCTCCATTATTTACTTAGCGAGGCTCCATTATTTACATAGTGAGGTTCCATTATTTACTCAGCGAGTTTCATTATTTACTCAGCGAGTGAGGCTCCATTATTTACTTAGCGAGGTTCCATTATTTACTCAGCGGGCTTCATTTTTTACTCAGTGAGCGAGGTTCCTGGGGGAGGCTCACTGGCACTATTAATGGTGACATTATGGCTGCCGTCATAGGGGCAGTCAAAATACTTCTTCTATTTTACTGCATAAGTGCACAAGACTATAATTAAAATAATACTGCTCCCCATATAGAAATATACTGCCCCTGTGTACAAGAATATAACTACTATAATACTGCCCCTATGTACAAGAATATAACTACTATAATACTGCCCCTATGTACAAGAATATAACTACTATAATACTGCCCCTATGTACAAGAATATAACTGCTATAATACTGCCCCTATGCACAAGAATATAACTGCTATAATAGTGCTCCTATGTACAAGAATATAACTGCTATATTACTGCCCCCCTATGTACAAGAATATAACTACTATATTACTGCCCCTTTGCACAAGAATATAACTACTATTTTACTGCCCCTATGCACATGGATATAAGTACTATAATACTGCCCCTATGTATAAGAATATACAGTGGCATGTAAAAGTTTGGACACCCCTGGTTAAAATTATTATTGAGAACAGTTAAACAAGTTGAAGATGAAATGATCTCTAAACGGCATACACACTATATAAGTTATAAGCTATATAAGAATATACAGTGGCATGTAAACGTTTAGACACCCCTGGTCAAAATTATTATTGAGAACAGTTAATCAAGTTGAAGATGAAATGATCTCTAAAAGGCACGCTGCACTCCTCGTGGCGGCAGTTTTTGGATCGCATGCTACACCTTCTCGGGGCGGCAGTTTTTGGATCGCACGCTCCACCTCCTTGCGGCAGCAGTTTTGAGATCGCACGTTGCACCTCCTCGCGGCAGTAGTTTTTGGTTCCACGCTGCACCTCCTTAATATACCCCCCCACACTGCCACTCTCCTTAATATACCCCCCACGCTGCCACTCTCCTTAGTATACCCCCCACGCTGCCACTCTCCTTAATATACCCCCCATGCTGCTGCTCTCCTTAATATACCCACACTGCCAATGTCCTTACTATACCCCCATGCTGCCACTCTAATTAATATACCCTCATGCTGCCGCTCTCCTTAATATACCCCCACACTGCCACTATCCTTAATATACCCCCACACTGACACTCTCCCTAATATACCCCCACAGTGCTACTCTCCTTAATATACTCCCACACTGCCCCTCTCCTTAATATACCCTGGCACTGCCACTCTCCTACGCACGCACAGCAGTGTGATGACGTCAGCAAGGTGCTGATCTCTTCACGCTGATGCACGTTGGAGCCAAGACCCGAACGCCGCGCTACACTTTTCAAATGTATTTATGGCTGAGAGACGCAAATACTTTTGATCAGGAAGGAGAGAGTTGCGGTCACCATCACTCTCCTCAGCAGTGTGTATGCCGGGCGCAGAATCACACAGCAGGGCCGACACAGCACAGCACACACTGCGGAGGAGAGCAGCGGTGACTGAATATTGAGCGGCCACTACAGGCACCAGCCCACTACAGGCACCGGCCCTTCTGGCATTTGCCAGAATTGCCCTATGGCCAGTCCGGCCCTGGCCAGGCCCCAGGAGACAGATGATGGTTCAGGTGCAGAAAGAAGGTAGGCCACACAAAGGGATTGCAGTGTAACTGGTTCTTTACTCACTGAGCTGTTGCTTGGAACCCGATGGAGGCTGGTCCTCACCACTGGTCCCCTTAGTTCCAGTGCTGGTGTGGTGACCTGGTGGTTTCTTTCCCTTGCACCTGTCTCTGGTTGTGGGTCCCCATGGCTTGGAGCGTCTGGGGGTCCCCTCCTGGTTGTCTTTCAGTCTTAGTCCGTATGGCAGGTAACTTGAACCCTTTTGGGACAGATCTCTTTTCTCGTTCCCCGGTCCTCCCGTTATTACTGTGTCCCAGACGTTATGATCGGTGAGGCCCTGGATGGTCCCCTCACCGTGCAGGTCTGCCTGGAGCGTTTTCTTGACCTAGGGCTCTGTACCTCGTCGGTGCTATGGTTCCGAGAGTACTCCACCGTACTCCTTCTGCAACCACATGCCTCTGCCTGACAAGTCACTGTTATACTCTCCCGTCAGTACTGTTACGTCTGCCTCCTTTCACTTCTACTTACTGATTGTCTGACCCTGCCTCCCTGGTTGTAGTCTAGTGGACTGGATCGGTTGCACCCCTAAGTGGCCATCCATTGGGTCCAATCCTAACCCGTCACCAGTTTCTGGAGGGTGGGTAACAGGGATTATAATGAATGTTTTGGTGTTACCGGCACTGGTCTTCTGGGTCCCATCTTTGACAGGATGCCGTTCTTTGTAGCTCCTGATGGCTTCAGGGGCGCTACAGTGATAGCTCCAGCAACTCCATCTGACAGAGGTCAGTCTGGTGACAGTTCCACCTGACAGTGGGCAGTCTGTTGAAAGCTGCAGCCTCCACATTTGACAAGAGGGCAACCTGGTGACAGCTCCAGCCTTTCCTGCTGACAGAGTGCAGCCTGGTGACAGCTCCAGCAACTTTACCTGAGAGATGACAGCTTGGTGACAGCTCTGGTTCCTCCATGTGACAGCAGAGTGCCTGGTGACAACTTCACCAACTCCCCCTGATGAGACAGCTTGACGACTGCTCCATCAACTCTACAATAGGATAACGAGTTGCACACAAGTCACAATGTACACCGTATGCAGAATTATTAGGCAAGTTGTATTTTAGATGATTTTTTTTTATTATTGATCGACAACTATGTTCTCAATCAACCCAAAAGACTCTTAAATATCAAAGCTTAATATTTTTGGAAGTTGGAGTGGGTTTTTTTTTTAGATTTGGCTATCTTAGGAGGATATCTGTTTGTGCAGGTAACTATTACTGTGCAGAATTATTAGGCAACTTAATAAAAAACAAATTCCCATCTCACTTGTTTATTTTCACCAGGTAAACCAATATAACTGCACAAAATTTAGAAATAAACATTTCTGACATGCAAAAGCAAAACCCCAAAAAATTAGTGACCAATATAGCCACCTTTCTTTATGATGACACTCAACAGCCTACCATCCATAGATTCTGTCAGTTGCTTGATCTGTTTACAATCAACATTGCGTGTAGCAGCCACCACAGCCTCCCAGACACTGTTTAGAGAGGTGTACTGTTTTCCCTCCCTGTAAATCTCACATTTTAGGGACCACAGGTTCTCTATGGGGTTTAGATTAGGTGAACAAGGGGGCCATGTCATTATTTTTTCATCTTTTTGACCTTTACTGGCCAGCCACTCTGTGGAGTAGTTGGATGCATGTGATGGAGCATTGTCCTGCAAGAAAATCATGTTTTTCTTGAACGATACCGACTTCTTCCTGTACCACTGCTTGAAGAAGTTGTCATTCAGAAACTGGCAGTAGGTCTGGGAGTTGAGCTTCACTCCATCCTCAACCCAAAAAGGTCCCACAAGTTCATCTTTGATGATACCAGCCCATACCAGCCCATACCCTCCACCTTGCTGGCATCTGAGTCCGAGTGGAGCTCTCTGCCCTTTACTGATCCAGCCTCTGGCCCATCCATCTGGCCCATCATGAGTCACTCTCATTTCATCAGTCAATAAAACCTTTGAAAAATCAGTCTTGAGACATTTCTTGGCGCAGTCTTGACGTTTTATCTTATGTTTCTTGTTCAAAGGTAGTCGTTTTTCAGCCTTTCTTACCTTGGCCATGTCCCTGAGTATGGCACATCTTGTGCTTTTTGATACTCCAGTAACGTTGCAGCTCTGAAATATGGCCAAACTGGTGGCAAATGGCAGCTTGACGCTTGATGTTCCTCAATTCATGGGCAGTTATTTTGCGCCTTTTTTGCCCAACACGCTTCTTATGACCCTGTTGGCTATTTGCCATGACATGCTTGATTGTTCGGTGATCACGCTTCAAATATTTGACAATTTCAAGACTGCTGCATCCCTCTGCAAGACATCTCACAATTTTGGACTTTTCAGGGCCTGTCAAATCTCTCTTCTGAACCATTTTGCCAAAGGAAAGGAAGTTGCCTAATTAAGCACATCTTATATAGGGTGTTGATGTCATTACACCACACCCCTCCTCATGACAGAGATGCACATCACCTGATTTACTTAATTGGTAGTTGGCTCTCAAGCCTATACAGCTTTGAGTAGGACAACATGTATAAAAATTATCATGTGATCAAAATACTCATTTGCCTAATAATTCTGCACATGGTGTATATGAGAATGATGAAAAGCAAAACTGCTATGGGAATACTAGACTTAAAAATACAATGAACTATCTGAAAACGTGAAAAAACATGACAAATGGAATATGCATAACTGCTATGAATAATAGGAATATAAGAGATGTTTAGCCATTGTATTATCAATGCAAAAGAGCCCCAAACCAACGCCAAGGAAATATCTATTTTTGGGGTCCCTAGACTATATGTAACCTCACCTGCAGTTAAAAAACTTGCTCTGTATGGGAAGCAAAGTACCAAGCTATATATGTGAAGTCAAACAAATGGCCGTGGGTGGGGCAGGGTTCTCAGACAAAAAGTGCATACTAACTAAAGAATGTATGTCTGGAACACCAATGGTGTGAACATGGTGCAAGACTCAAAAAACATAACTATACAATAGGATAAAGAGTTGCACACAAGTCACAATGTATATGGGAATGTTGAAAAGCTAAACTGCTATGGGAATACTAGACTGAAAAATACAATTAACTATCTGAAAAAGGGAAAAAACATAAAAAATGGAATATGCATAACTGCTATGAATAATAGGAATATAAGAGATGTTTCGCCATTGTATTGATCAATTGAAAAGAGCCCCAAAACCAACGCCAAGGTAATCTCTATTCTTTCAGATCCCTAGCCTATATGTAACCTCACCTGCAGTTAAAAAATTTGCTCTGTTTCCATAGCAGTTTTGCTTTTCATCATTCCCATATACATTGTGACGTGTGCAACTCTTTATCCTACTGTATAGTTAAGTTTTTTGAGTCTTGCACCATGTTCACACTATTGGTGTTCCAGACATACATTCTTTAGTTACTATGCACTTTTTGTCTGAGAACCCTGCCCCACCCACAGCCATTTGTTTCACTTCACATATATAGCCTGGTCCTTTGCTTCCCATACAAAGCAAGTTTTTAACTGCAGGTGAGGTTACATATAGCCATATAGGTTAGGGACCCCAAAAATAGAGATTACCTTGGCATTGGTTTTGGGGCTCTTTTGCATTGATCAATACAATGGCGAAACA
Organism: Anomaloglossus baeobatrachus; assembly: GCF_048569485.1. Taxonomy (NCBI): domain Eukaryota; kingdom Metazoa; phylum Chordata; class Amphibia; order Anura; family Aromobatidae; genus Anomaloglossus; species Anomaloglossus baeobatrachus. The sequence continues at coordinate 470,678,025 of NC_134358.1, read as the reverse complement.
TCTCTTATATTCCTATTATTCATAGCAGTTATGCTTCTTCCATTTTTCATGTTTTTTTCTCTTTTTCAGATAGTTCATTGTATTTTTCAGTCTAGTATTCCCATAGCAGTTTTGCTTTCATCATTCCCATATACATTGTGACTTGTATGCAACGCTTTATCCTATTGTATAGTTATGTTTTTTGAGTCTTGCACCATGTTCACACCATTGGTGGTCCAGACATACTTGCTCCAGCAACTCCACTTGAAAACAGACAGAGTGCCAGCCTCTTTATCTGCCTGGTTGCAGCCTGGTGACAGCTCCAGAAACTCCACCTAAAGGAGAGTAGCTGTCATGTGGTGGAAGGGGGTAACAAGACCAGGGCTCCTAAACTGGACCTCAGGCTACGGGGGTACTAGCTGTCCCTGATCCCAGAGATATGTCTGATGGTGATGATGTCTGAGCTGCCTTCCTACTACCCCGGCTCCTGACCAGCCCTCATGTAGTACCCCCTCACTCCCTACCCCGGGGGGGGGCTGGGACAGGAGCGTGTAAACACCAACAGTGATAGACTAGCAGAGGAAACCAAAACTCTATCACACAGCATGCTCACATAGAGTTATCAGACAAATGACAATGAGGAAAACTAAAGCAGGAATGAAATAACCAGATGAGTTATTCCACTGTACACCAAACGACAAGCTGTAAATCACCAGACTGGAAAACAACAGCACACAGACCGGTTTAGCAGAAAGCTATAGACAGCGCAGGAAGACAAATTCCTCCATCTTAAAAAGACGGGGCATACCTGTGATAGGTCTCCCACAACAAGGGATTCAAAAGGTAACTAACAGGCTAGAAGAAATTAACTCTTGCTAGTTCAATCACTAATAAACACACAGCTGGTCGAAGCCCAAGCGTGCCTGTGCAACTAAGGCTGGTTTCATACATCTGGCATTTCACCGCTTTGCCAGATCCGTCACACTCCAGTACAGTACAATGGCATCGCAGCAAGCTCTGGTCACATGCTACGGTCACACACACACTTCTCCCTGTGATCTCCCTGCAGCTGTGCTCCCCTGCATCTGGCTGACATCATATCACACACACACACACACACACACACACACACATCCATCAGACTCACTCACACACAAACACACACCCACCCCACTTCTTCCCACCCACCCCACAATCCCAGCAGCTGTGCTGCACGCCGTGCTCCTCTGACTCCTGCCGACACTCACAGATCTGATCGCTTACGTTCACACACAGTCACACATCAGACAGTATACACACACACATCTGTTCGCATACACTCACACACACACCCCACTTCTCCCTGTGCCCTCCGGTGGGCGGTCCCAGCAGCTGTGCTGCACGCCGTGCTCCTCTGCCTTCTGCCGACACTCACAGATCCGATCACATACACTCACACACACAGCATACACGCACACATCCGATCGCATACACTCACACACACACACACTGACGATATCGCACATACGCGCTCACACACTCACAACATCCGGAGATACCACATGCTTCCGGCCATGTGATCCTCCGGCAGGTCCTGGAAGGCCACTGCACACACAGTATCGCCGACGAGAAGTAAGCAATATCACTGGATGTTGTGAGTGTGTGGATGCGATCTGATGTGTGTGTGAGGTGTGTGTGTGTGTGAGAGTGAGTGAGTGTGATCTGATGTGTGTGCGTGTGTGTGTGTTCCGCCGCGGCAGGACCTTGATGCGCTCACCTGCTCCCGGTCGGCGTCTGGTGAGTATGATCGGGGGTCTTCTTTCTTCTGTCTTCTTTCTTCTGGGGATGCCCGCTGCCTATAATGAAGTGTCCTGCAGTGTCTTTAACTCTTTCACCGCTGCATGACACTTCATTATTGAACGTAGCTATGTCTTATTTTCAGGGGATGTCTTATATTAAAGCTTCCCTGAAAACTCCTGGGATGTCTTATTTTCAGGGGATGTCTTATTTTCGGGGAAACACGGTAGCAGCATAGCTCAACGGCATCAGGCGGTCGACTCTTTACTTTGAAATATCTGGGAAATGTGAGTCCAACCGCTGAGGAGTTGTGGACGGTAAGCTCTGGAGACCGAGTTTCATCAATGGTTGTCTCCACTCAACCAGCAGCCAGGGAAGGCCGTGTGCGACAATGATGCAAACCTGGGTACGGCCCTTCGCTGTGACAATGTGACACACGTGCCTTGTATGGCTCACGTGTTGAACCTGGTTATCCAGCAATTTTTAAACCACTATCCCGGCCTACATGGCCTTCTGCAGAGGGCATGGTGTAATGCGGGCTTTACACGAGACGACTGATCGTGCGATGCATCGTCGGGGTCACGGTTTTCGTGACGCACATCCGGCATCGTACACGATGTCGTCTCGTGTAACACCTCCTAGCGACGCAGTATTGCTCACAAATCATGAGTCGTGTACTCGTCGCTAGGTTTCATAAAATTGTTTAACTAAAATGGCACCGGTTGTTCGTTTCCGTGGCATCACACGTTGCTCCGTGTGACACCACGGGAACGATGAACAGCAGCTTACCTGCGTCCCGCGGCTCCCACCGGCTATGTGCAGGGAAGGAGGTGGGCGGGATGTTTACATCCCGCTCATCTCCGCCCCTCCACTTCTATTGGCCGGCTGCCGTGTGACGTCGCTGTAACGCTGAACGTCCCTCCCACTCCAGGAAGTGGATGTTCGTCGCCCACAGTGAGGTCGTCTGGAAGGTAAGTATGTGTGACGGGGGTTAAACGAGTTTGTGCGACACGGGCAGCGACTTGCCCGTGACGCACAAACGACGGGGGCGGGTACGATCGATCGTGCAATTTCACTTCAATTTCACAATTCGTCTCGTGTAAATCAGGCATAACCCCTGCCTGGATCCACACACTCAGACAGGCTGTAAAGGATAGGCTAGAGGGAAGCCACTCACCAAGCTGCACCCCTAGAACCCTGAAACCCTTTAACCCCTATACAGGGATTTGGAATTACACAGGGCCCAAGGTGATCAATACCTGTGGAAGGCTGCAGTCCAAGAGAGTAGTAGTCAGGCAGGGTCAAACCATGAATTGAGGAACATGAACAGAATCGGACGGCCAGGACTTAATCAGAAAACAAGCAGAGGTCAAATGCGGATCGGGCAACGAGGTACATAAACAGCAGGCAGGAGACGTAGTCAGGAAACAAGCGATAGTCAGCACACAAAATCACAAAACAGAACTGGGCGGAACAGGAACCAGAAGTTCAGAACTATGTCTGGCAGTGGTCAGCAGACAGGAGGGGCCTAAAAAAGGGTGTGGTGTCTTACCATTGGTTGTAGCTGAATGATGGTACTTCAACTGTGAGACAACCACCACCTACAGTCAGCCAGTGGTACTGCAGATCTCAAGGTAACCCAGCCCAGTGGCTGAGCGGAACCTGCGGCCACCGACGCCGCTGGCATCGACTCCTCTCCCATCACCAGCACTATCTACGAAAGGAACACAGTGTCACCTGGCGATTGGAGTACAAGTTGCTGAAGCGGACTCCGTGGTGACTTAACAACCATGTGCGACAATGAGGTAAACCTTGGTGCGGCCCTTCGCCAGGGCAATGTGACACACATGTCTTGTATGACTCACGTGTTGAACCTGGTTGTCCAGCAATTTTTAAACCACTATCCCGGCCGACATGGCCTTCTGCGCTATGTGCTCACTTCCACCGTTCACATCCCGCAGCTGAACAACTTGCATCGCTCCAGAAGTCTTTCGGTCTGCCGGTTCACCGCCTGAAATGTGATGTGCCGACACGCAGGAATTTGAATATGCACATGTTTCAGGGTCTGTGGCAGCACCGCAGAGCCCTGCTGCAATATGTTATGATGTATAGCCTGGGCTAAAGTGATCCAGAGGTGGGGCAGATCACGCTGCTGTAGTAGTCTCAGATCAAGGACCTATACACCCTTCTTCACAGTTTACAAATGGCGACGAATATGTTTAGCGCTGACGTTGCCATTATCAGCATGACAATTCCAGTCATCTACATGCTGGAGCACACTCTAAACAGTATTCATAGTCAGGTGGTGGGACAAGAGGAAAGGGAGGAAGTACAGGAGGATTCATATGCGGAAGGAATAACAAGATCTACAAGGTCCACAAGGTCAGCAGCATGAAGGCGGCAGGCATGGGACGGTGGGGGAGAGGGATAAACAAGGGCGCATAGTATCAGCCAAACTGTTGAGGAAGGTGCAGGAGCCCAGGAAGAAATGGAGGACTAACTGGCGATGGGCATGGAAGACTCAGCAGATGAGGGAGAGCTTGCTCACATTTCTGTTGTGTGAGGTTGGGGGGAGAGGGCAGAGGAAGGAGGCATGATTCTCACCTCGCCGCCACCAACACAGCAAGGACTTGGTCCTCCTGGATGCGCAAGACACATGAGCGCCTTCTTGCTGCACTACCTACAACATGACCCTCGGATTGTCAGAATTCGAAGTAATGCTGACTACTGGGTTGCCACACTGTTAGATACCCGGTACAAGACAAAATTTGGCGAAATAAGTCCTGCCATAGAAAGGGACGCACGTATGCAGGAGTATTAGCAGAAGCTGGTACGCAATCTTAGATCAGCTTTTCCACTAAACACCAGTGCTGCACAGAGTGAATCTCAACGCTTTGTCATGGCTAGGAGGAAATAGTCTTTTACTTGTCCACATCTGAGGGACCGAGGGATGGCTGCTGTGCTGAGACGGCGTTGAGTAGGGTGTCCCTGCAGAGTTGAAAATTTGGTCATATACAAAATGAGTGGCAAAAGGTCATATGCTGGTGGAAAGGGGAACAGGTGTGTTGGAAAGGAGAAAAAAGTTTGTGTTTGTGGGTTTGGTGGTTAAGCAAAAGTAACATCTGCTGAAGAAACACCATCTGTCACGGGCGGACTGGGAGATTAGGATAAGGTGGTATATATCCCAATCGCCAGTCGGGGTCCACTGTGCTCCCAGATGGAAAAGGAGATGCTGGCAACCCGGAGGATACAGAGCTGGGTTCCTCTGAAACTAATAGTAGCCTGAACCGAGTTAGACAACACTCGGATCTGGAGACTGTGAACCTTGTTAGCGTCACAGGGTCCACAGCCCAGGAACTCCCTGTTAACAACACAGGGGCCATTGGGTACGCTGTCTGTGTGCGTAGGGGGCACACCTGTGGACAGCAGGCGCAGCAGCAGCAGCCCAGTTAATGCCATGGGGCTGCACTAGCAGGACTGGTAGGACAGGAGCTGGTCGTAACCGTTCTGCGTTACCAGGTGTGGTGGCGTCCTGCACCGATACCCTATCCCTGCCTACCTCTGGCCTAAAGCCGGAATGGGTTCAACACATGAAGGTGTGCTCTGTCTGAGTGTCGCGGGCGGAGGGGACACGCTCGCCACGCTCAGATCCGGGGCTTCTGCTGCTGCTGCTCGGTGGCTCGAGCGGTGGACCGGACCCGGGGACTCGAGCAGTGCTCCTCGCCCATGAGTGAAAAGGGGGGTTGGTATGTTTAGGGAGATTGTTTGTGACGCCACCCACGGGACGTGCTGATGTTGGCACCACCGCTGCTGATAACGGGGATCCCGGGAGAGATGGTAGGGTGCAGCTAGGATGTTGTCCCCTCCGTGGGTAGGGGGGTTGGTGATCCCGGGGCCCTGTGGTGTAACGGGGAGGCCGGATGGCTGGGGTGCAGGGACTGCGCGGTGCGGTGCCGGACGGCACTGGTGTACTCACTCAGACAATCACTGACAGAGTAGTAGGTAAACCAAAACGGCCGGATGGACGGGTCCCGCAGCCGGCTGCAGTGTTGTTGTTGTGCTCTCCCCGGACGGCTGATGGTGGCTGTCTTTCCCTGCACCTATGAGAATGTTCTTGACTCCTGTGGTTTCCCACCGGTAGTCCGCTCCCTGGCGTATAGATGCCGTAGAAGCCCGTTTTGCCTGCAGGCGCTGGCCCTTGGATCTCTGGCCTGTGGCGGTGGCTGTATATCCTCTCTGGGTGGACGGTTGCTTTCAATCGGGACTTGGTTGTTGGGAAACGCCTGGGGTTCCTGTCACACTCGGATTTGACTATTGACGGCGGCTCCAAGCCTGGTCGGGGTCCGATGGCCCTGCCTGTGTGCTTAGCTTCACTCCGTTCCCCGGTCCGGTACCGGCGGGCCGACGCCCGACCTCGGTCCTTACGGCTCTGCGGAGTTCCACCAACTCCTGCAGACGGCCACCACCGTCTGCCAACCTTGCTGTCAGTTCCTGGGCTCCGACCCAGACACCTGAAGTGTTCACTCCTCTCACTTTCACCTCCAAAACTAAACTGACTGCCTTTTCCCGCCTCCAGGCCTGTGAACTCCTCGGTGGGTGGGGCCAACCACCTGACTCCGCCCTACCTAGTGTGGACATCAGACCCTGGAGGGAGGCAACAAGGGTTTTTGGTTGACTGTTGTAACTGCCTAGGGTGGGGGTGTGTATGTTGGTATGTATGTGACTACCTGGCTAGTCCAGGGCGTCACATGAGCATAATAGAAGACTGCGCACCTCCTTATTGTCTCCAGCCCCTTTTATAACCTGCGTCCGCCCCAACCCAGGGTGGACCACAATGCACCTCCAGGAGCCAAAAGCAGAGTGCCACGTCACCAGTGACATAACCAGCGGCCTATCCGGAACCGCCACTTCAATGATGGCAGCCACGCCCCAAACACCTCACCAGTCATCGTCTGACGAACAATAATGAGGTGCCACATCATAGGGGCGGGCCTCTGCGAGCCAGTCCGAGTGGCCACATCATCAGGACACCTGATGCCCTGTGGCCTATCTGGGTCTGCCACCTCACGACAGGGCCAGTGAGTTCCTTACCGGATCTAGCCTCTGATGCACTAAGTGCCTGAGCATGCTCAGTAGCCTCAACAACAGTCTCAGAAAAAAGAGACTATCAGCTTCAGCATGCTCTGTAGGCACAACACAGGACTTAGACATGGCACAGAGTCCAAGTACCTGTGCAAAGAGGCTTTTCGTACTAAGTGTGGGAGCATGCTCAGTAGCCCAAACTGAGGACTTAAGGCCACTTTACACGCTACAATATATCTTACAATGTGTCGGCGGGGTCACGTCGTAAGTGACGCACATCCGGCATCGTAAGGTACATTGTAGCATGTAACAGCTACGTGCGATTGCGATTGAACGGTAAAACGTTCATCGCACGCACGTCGTTCAATTCCTAAATATTGAACGTTAGGTTGTTCATCGTACCCGGGGTAGCACACATCGCAGTGTGTGACACCCCGGGAACGATGAACAGATCTTACCTGCATCCAGCGGCTCCCGGCCGGCAATGCGGAAGGAAGGAGGTGGGCGGGATGTTTGCGTCCTGCTCATCTCCGCCCCTCCGCTTCTATTGGCCGGCTGCCGCGTAACGTTGATGTGACGCCGAACGTCCCACCCACTCCAGGAAGTGGACGTTCGCCGCCCCCATTGAGGTCGTATGGACAGGTAAGTACGTGTGACGGGGGGTTACTCGTTTGTGCGACACATTCAAGAAATTGATCGTGCCACAGATACGATGGGGGCGGGTACGATCGCATACGATATCGTATGCTGGATCGTATGGTGTAAAGCAGGCTTTAGCCTCAGGAATGGCACAGTCAGGCTGAGCATACTCACTAGGTGAAACACTGGACTTAGGCTGTGGCTGAGGTAAATCGGCACATGCATGTGCACTAGCCACCTCTCCACACTTAGACGTGGGGGAGGAAGCAGCCAGCTGGACGACCCGAGGCATGGGCAATAATGGCAGCTGACACCTGGGCGCAACTGGAACCGCAGCAGGCTGTTTGCGGCTATGGCGGCACCGATTCGTAACACCAACTACCAGCCAAAATAACATGTCTACTTCTTCCTGTGGATAATCTGATATGATCCCTTTTTTCACGGTCAAGATCATCACTACTAAATGTAGATGAGGCACAAAAACAGCAGGTGCTTCAATTGATCTCAAGTGCTCCATCAAGTGGCCTCTCCTCCACCTCAACTTCAATATCCCAAATACTCCATTCCTCTGTGGTGTCAACCCAATCGGACTTGCTTCCTAACAGCTCTCAAGTTTCCACCAGCCCTGCTGAGTATGGGGTAACAGAGATGGTTGAGTCTGCAGAGCTGTTCAGTCACACTATAGCCTGGGAATCGGAGGTCTGCTGCAAAGCTGCAGTGAGTCCAGACAAGGAAAGGATCTGCACTGATGCCCAGAAGCTTTGTGAGTCAGATCCATGCCCCGATGAAGAAGGTGCTGACTCCTGAGCATAATGTACACCCTCATTTCCAAACTTTAAATCCTCCAGGTGGAGACAATGGGGAACATGCTGATGAGACTAAGATACCTGATTGGAACGACAACTTTACTATTCGGTCAGGGCAGGAAGAGGTTTGCTCGGAGGAGTCAGGACAAGGGGGGTGAAAACACACAGAGTGATGATGAGGTTGGAGACCCCACTTACTTTCAAACCAAAGTCAGCCAGTCGATGAGGTCAGCAGAAGAGGTGGAGGAGGATGCTACTGACGACGAGGTTATGTTGCGTCTTCCTGGACAGAGACAAAGTACTGGAAGCATGTCAACAACTGAATCCTCAGCCACAACTCTGCCTCTGAGTAGAAGTGGTGGTGGCTCTGCAGGTCGCATGGGCTGTAAGCCTTGCCTAGCCTGGGGCTTTTTTTACATCGCAAAAGATTACCCAAGTCATGTCATCTGTAAGATTTGTCACCAATCTCTAAGTAGAGGCCAAAAACTCACTGCTTTGAGTACTTCGTCTATGAACTGTCACATGGATATGAAGTGACAGCGTGAGGGTGTATTGATGAGCTTTATCCACTGTGAATGCAACATGCTTATTTGCCGTTTATTGCATGCATTGTTGCAGACTACCCACAAGGCGCTGCTGTTTTTTTGCATCTGCCTTTGACCGTTTGGTCAATATAGCAATAGCAAAACAGTCTTCGGCTGTGGACTTGGAGAGCAGAGGAGGTGCTGTCTGTGAAGTGAAGGAAAAGCTAAATATGTGCGTTACAGCAAGGAGCCACCGCGGAAACACTTTGGTGAATTGTGAGGAGACTCGTGTTGGAGTTTGGTGAGGAGGACTGTAACACCTGTGAGCAGCATCCTGTGCTGGAGACCGACATTCTTCCGGTGCTGTCTATACTGTTTACCGGGAGAGGATCATAAACTCTGTATTTATGGCAACTGGACACCACAGTACCCGGGTACGGTAGGCTGGGACCAGACAGTAATGCGTGCATGCAACACTTTGTTTTCTTAGCAAAACACATATCTGTTCTGCTTCGGACGACTATATAGACAATAAGACTTGATGCTTCTGCTCTGTTAATTTGTCAGTTGCAGTTAAAATCATAGAGTGACAGCGACACATGTTTGCATGGACTGTTGCTTCACAAGATTTCCACGACTGTGTTGCTGAGCTGTGTGGTTTGCCTTCACACTGTTATCATCTGCCTTATCTGTGAGGCTTCAGCTAGGGGGGGGGGGTAATGGGTTTTGTCTATGTTTAGGTAGATAAGTTGTAAGCTCTTGTGATGGTAAGTCGTGTTCACACACACACACACACACACACACACACACACACACACACACACACTTTCTCCTGCTACGCAGAGGGATTACCAGGTAGTAGGCAACTGTTTAGACAGTCCCTTGGTTAGGCAAAGGTTGGTGAGCAGGGGGTATAAATCGCCATTACAAGTGTCGCAGCATCGGGGTGTAGGCTTTTGGAATTGTGAATAGATTGTTCTATTCTTTCAGTTTTATGCATGGTTCTTATTGTTTGTTTTTGGAAAGTTAAACAATCATTTATCAACCCAACTGCCTAGAGTCCTTTTCCTAGTGTGTGGATTTGCTGTATACTGGGGAACCCACCCTGTATATTACTTTAAATGAAGCATAAGTCGCAATGGGAAGTTCACTGTGCTACAATGCGGCCTAGCGGGGCTGTGCAACCACCGTCTGGCCCATCAAGTGCATCTGCGTGCTCTTCATCCTCTGTGACTGTGGGGACAGCAGTCATACATGCTTTTTGACGCTGACCTTCCACCCCTTTACCCACTACAGGCAGTGTGATTGGCAGGTCGTCAGCTGTTTTTGAAGTGGAAACAGCTGCTGGTGTTGAGCTCTCTCAGACATCAAGAGAACCACCTTTGGATGAAGGCAACATTATATCCACGCCTGCACCGTCGTCACAGATTGCCTGGACTACCTGCAGTTAAAAATTGCATTGCAGAAATGGAGAGGAGTGTAGAATGCGCAAGTGGTGTACCTTGCTTGACAGGAGAGGAACCCTAAGGTAGTATCCCTGACAATTTTACTATGGCCCTAAAAGTGTCAGCACTGTTTGCAATTAAAATTGCGTAGCAAAAATGGACAGGTGGGTAGAATGAACAGGTGCTGTAGGTAGCTGGACAGCAAAGGAACACTAACTTAGTATCTCAGACACTTTTAGTATGCCACTAAAAGTGTCAGCACTGTTTGCAATTAAAATTGCGTAGCAAAAATGGACAGGTGGGTAGAATGAACAGGTGCTGTAGGTAGCTGGACAGCAAAGGAACACTAACTTAGTATCTCAGACACTTTTAGTATGCCACTAAAAGTGTCAGTGTGGCGCCCTGGACAAGCCAGGTCGTCACAGAACTACACCAACACACCCCACACCCCGGTTAGGCACACCGAAGTCAAACACAAAAATCCTTGTTGCCGTCCTCCAGGGGCTGATGTCCACACTAGGGGGTGGGCCAGGCGGTTGGTCCCGCCCACCGAGGAGTTCACAGTCCTGGAGGCAGGAAAAGGAGTGAGATGAGAGATAGTTTGGAGTTTGAGGAGTGAGGAGTGAAGTGGTAGAGGAGTAGTCTGACGGCGTCCGGGTGTGTGGCCCGGATGGTACAGCAAGGTTGGCAGACGGTGGTGATCGTCTGCAGGAGAGGCTGATTGGAGCGAACCGTAAGGACCGTGGACAGGCGGTGGCCCGACGGTACCGGATCGGAGAGCAAAGAGAAGCCAGCACCATCCGGCAGGGCTTACGGACCCCGACCAGGCAAGGAGTCGCCAAAAGAACGGTCAAATCCGTTAGTGAAGGGAACCTCCGGGGTTTCCCAGCAGTCAAGACCCGATTGAAGGCAACAGGTCACACCGTGAAGGGAAACACAGTCACCGCCAAGGCTACAGTTCCCAGGGCCAGAGCCTGCGGGCAAAAGGGGCTCCTTCAGCATCCATCCAAGCTGGGGAGCGGGTTACCGGTGGGAAGCCATTGGAACCGTAAACACAACACAGGTGCAGGGAAAGGCAGTCACCATCAACCTACCGGGAGAGCTACCGCAGCCGTCTGTGGGACCCGTCCATCCAGCCATTTGTTTTACCGGAGAATTTGCATTCATCATTGGCTGAGTGAGTACCACCGTGCCGTGCGGCACAGCGCTGCCCCCGCGACCCTGCACCTCACCAGGCCCCGTAACCCGCCTGCCACCCATCCCTACCCCTTACCGGGCCCCGGTACAACCAACCCCCCTACCCACGGAGGGGAGAAACAACATCCAAGCTGCTCCCTGTCATCGCTCCCGGGATCCCCGTCCAGAGCAGCGGTGGTGTCACCAACCTCACCACAACCGTGGGTTGCGTCACGGACAATATCCCTAAACCAAACCACCCCCTTTCACTCACGGGCGAGGAACGCCGCTCGAGTCCCCGGGATCAGGCCCACCGCTCGAGCCACCACCGAGCAGCAGCAGCAGCCGGACCCGAGCAGTGGGTGAAAGCAGCGTCCCCTCCTCCGCCAGCGACAACTTGGCGTCACAAACAGGATCTTACCGCTCTGCTATCTGGTAGAGGTGCGCCTTGTGACCACCGGAGGTGTCTGGCCGAAAAATTGGAGAAGCCGCCATTTTGGGAGCGAAAAGTCCCCGCTCGAGCGTCTTCCCGAGTAGTGGAGGCGCGAAAGCCGAAACCCCGCCCCTGTAGAGGAAGAGCCGGAAAAAGACTAAGGGGGACGGATGGCGTCTGGCCGCATGTAGCCGGAGGCTATAAAAGCAGGGACGCCAGGACCCTGCGGCCATCTTTTTGTTCCTGGAAGAGGCCGCTGCAGCAATGTACCAGCCGTCCCGCAGCACCGAAGCCCCCGCGCCTGGAACCGCGGCGTGGGTGGAGGTCCGGACCGCCCAGCTCCAACAGCGGCTGCAGATCAGGATGCAACTCCTCTTGGAGGAGTGGGAGACCGACATGGCGGAAGTGGTGGCGGCCATACGGAGACGCAAAGTGGAGGGAGATTTGGAAGAGAGGGTAAGTGACCCACGCCCCTGTACCCCTAGTGGGTCGGTCATCGCGGCCGAGGGGCCCGGTCTACACCCGCTCGCCCTGCTACCTCCCCCGCTGCCCATGTTGGCTGCTGCTACCCCACCACTAGGCCCGCTACCACCACCACTGATAGCGGTACCCCGCCCATCCGCCCAGGCGGACCGACCTGCAGCCGGGGCCCGCGACCGCTCGGAGCCGCTCCCGTGGAAGGTGCCGAAGTCCGAACCGGAGGCACCTGTGGAGACTTCCCCCGAACCGGTGCTGACAGACCGCTCCGTGCAGGAGGTCCAGCGAGAGACGATCCCTGTGCCCATTCCCCACGCTGAGGCCGCGCTGGGTTGCCGCTGCAGGGCAGCACCCCAGGCCATGACACCACGGGACCTTCCCCCAGATTGCCAGTCCTGGACAGCATGAAGGAGGTCTCGCGGGGCCCGACCCGTGCGCCGGGGCCCGCAGTAGCCCCCTACTGGGACAGAGGACAGACCCTGCTGGGCCAGGAGATTGCAGAACGGGAGCGAAGGAAGGCGGAGCTGGTGGCCCGCACGATCCGAGAGAAGGAAAGCCTCCGCCAAGCCACCTTCAGTGTCCGGGGCCCGCTCTATGAAGGGCAAGTGAGGAGGTTTGACGTCCGTCGGGGCTACGGTTTTATATATGACCCGGGCCTGGAGGCCGAAGTCTTTGTGGCTCGACGGGACGTCAATGCCCATCTGCCGGAAGACCAACCGGGCCGCAACCTGATGCCGGGAGATTTGGTGCAGTACACCAGGCACTGCGGGGAGAGGGGTTGGTTCGCGCTGGATGCGAAGCTGAGGGGCAGTCAAGAGGCCCGAGTATCTGCCCAGCCCCCTCCCCTGGCCGACACCGTGGATCTGGAGTAAGTCAGCGGTCCAACGTTGTTAGAAGGTTGTCCCCGTTGGGACCGTCAGCGCCGTTGTTGTTAAAAGTTTGTGAATGATAAGCGAAAAATAATCAACCGAAGAAGTTTACCTGATTGAACCGTGATTAAAACGGCTGTTGCCGGTAACTGTTGTCCCCGTAGGGACTGTCTGCAATCCTTGCGTAAGGAACTGCTTACGGACAAGCCCGAGAACTTGCAGGGCAACCACAAACTTAGTGGAATGTAAATAAATATGTGTTTTGGCTTAGACCATTACCGCCTCCGGAGAGGCTGATTTGGGAGGATGGGCCTGGAGGAAAGTGATGGCCCAGGCCCGCCACTACCATAACCGGTGGCAATCCTCCAGGGGTTCAGGGGCTCCCCATGGACGTGGGTCCCCTGAAAGAGACAGAACCCACTCGGGCAGCCTGGTGATGGACTGGGGCAAGGGGTGCTGCCCACTTCTTAGGGGCAGCATCAGGGCCAGGTTGTTTGGGTGGGAGAAGAGCGGAAGCCGTACCGTTATAAAATGTCTGTGATGTTTTTACATGTTTTTACTGTTTTACTCTTTTGCAGTTAAACAAAAATAAAACCGGTGATGGACGGGCAGCCCACGGACGGTCTGCATTTTACTAAGGGGGAATGTGGCGCCCTGGACAAGCCAGGTCATCACAGAACTACACCAACACACCCCACACCCCGGTTAGGCACACCGAAGTCAAGCACAAAAATCCTTGTTGCCTTCCTCCAGGGGCTGATGTCCACACCAGGGGGTGGGCCAGGCGGTTGGTCCCGCCCACCGAGGAGTTCACAGTCCTGGAGGCGGGAAAAGGAGTGAGATGAGAGATAGAGTTTGGAGTTTGAGGAGCGAGGAGTGAAGTGGTAGAGGAGTAGTCTGACGGCGTCCGGGTATGTGGCCCGGACGGTACAGCAAGGTTCTCAGACGGTGGTGATCGTCTGCAGGAGAGGCTGATTGAAGCGAACCATAAGGACCGTGGACAGGTGGTGGCTCGACGGTACCGGATCGGAGAGCAAAGAGAAGCAAGCACCATCCGGCATGGCTTACGGACCCCGACCAGGCTAGGAGTCGCCGAAAAACCGGTCAAATCCGTTAGCGAAGGGACCCTCCGGGGTTTTCCAGCAGTCAAGACCCGATTGAAGGCAACAGGTCACACCGTGAAGGGAAACACAGTCACCGCCAAGGCTACAGTTCCCAGGGCCAGAGCCTGCGGGCAAAAGGGGCTCCTTCAGCATCCATCCAAGCTGGGGAGCGGGTTACCGGTGGGAAGCCATTGGAACCGTAAACACAACACAGGTGCAGGGAAAGGCAGTCACCATCAACCTACCGGGGGAGCTACCGCAGCCGTCTGTGGGAGCCGTCCATCCAGCCGTTTGTTTTACCGGAAACTTTGCATTCATCATTGGCTGAGTGAGTACCACCGTGCCATGCGGCACAGCGCTTCCCCCGTGACCCTGCACCTCACCAGGCCCCGTAACCCGCCTAAAACCCATCCCTACCCCTCACCGGGCCCCGGGACAACCAACCCCCCTACCCACGGAGGGGAGAAACAACATCCAAGCTGCTCCCTGTCATCGCTCCCGGGATCCCCGTCCAGAGCAGCGGTGGTGTCACCAACCTCACCACAACCGTGGGTGGCGTCACGGACAATATCCCTAAACCAAACCACCCCCTTTCACTCACGGGCGAGGAACGCCGCTCGAGTCCCCGGGATCCGGCCCACCGCTCGAGCCACCACCGAACAGCAGCAGCAGCCGGACCCGAGCAGTGGGTGAGAGCAGCGTCTCCTCCTCCGCCCGCGACATCAGCACTGTTTGCAATTAAAATTGCGTAGGAAAAATGGGCAGGTGTGTAGAATGAACAGGTGCTGTAGGTAGCTGGACAGCAAAGGAACACTAACTTAGGCTGCTTTCACACATCCGGTTTTAGCAGAGCCGGCCAATCCGGCTCTAAAACCTATGCAACGGATGCGGCGACAATACCGCATACTTTGCATAAGTTTTTGACATGCGGCCCGTCCGGTTTTTGCCGCGTGCGGCACGCTACTGAGCATGCGCAGTGGAAAAATCGCATGCGGCGGCCGGATGCGGTGTTTGCCGTATGCATTGCAAATCGCGCCGGATGCGGTGCAATGCGTTTTTTTTTGCCGGACAAAAAATTGTGCCAGGCAACGTTCCATCCGGCCGTCGCATCGGCTAAATCTGCCGCATGCGGCAAAAACCGGTCCAAACGCAAGCCCATGCGGCAGAATCTGGCACTAATGAAAGTCTATGCAAAAAAAACGCAACCGGCAGCAAAAAAAAAAACGGTTGCGGTTTTTCTGCAAAGCACCGGATTGTGCCGCACAGGAAAAACCGTATGTGTGAAAGCAGCCTTAGTATCCCAGACACTTTTAGTATGCCACTAAAAGTCTCAGCACTATTTGCAATTAAAATTGCGTAGCAAAAATGGGCATAAAAATAAGAAAAAATTCTTCTGACCTATCCTCCGTTCCCACAGTGTGCTCTTCGATTCATCTATTGAACAGCAGACCCCGTGACAATCGCGACCGGTGCCCACAGAAGTTAGTGCTTCATTTTATTTGAATGAACTACTGGCACTGCGTAGAGCTCTCTACAGCCCTAAACTAATGTCAACCGTTGGCCAATCAGAGTCCAGTGCTTGACGTCATATCACTACATCAGCCACTGGCCTGCTGTGATTGACCTACGGCTGCCTTAGGTATAGTTCTTTAGAGAGCTATTGAAATTAAATAAAGTGCTGACTACTGCTGGCAGCGGCTGCGATCGTCACGGGGTCTGCGGATCCGCGGCCGCAAGAAGAAGCCTGAGGAGCCGCATGTTTGAGACCCTTGATGTATACTGTCTTTTAATATGAATACGGAAGCCTTTTGAAGAAGGGAGGTGTGAGTGCATTGATTTTGTTCTTCATTCAATCTACTTGGCAAGTGTCACTGGTGTGAAACGGTTGACAGACAACCCTATGGTGTCCGGCTGCAGGAGGGCGCTGCGTTTAGCTGCACAAACTGCTCCTTATATTCTTTTTCATTCCTGATGTGAGGTGTTTGTGTGTGTTCTCTGTTGGGGTTTACTCTCTCCCCTTTAGGACCCTACGGTGATCTTTTTCTTTCAGCTGCTAATTTTTATTTCTCATCCTAAGTATCTTTATATAATTGCATTTCCCCTTGGTATGTTGCTGGTGATAGAGTTAAGTTTCTTTACGGTCCTGATTGCAAACAGTCGCCTTGTAATCATCTGGAGAAACGTTGTCTGTTGCTGTTCCTCTCCCTAGTCATCTAGTCCCTTTTTGCCACTCGGTATTTCCCCATACCTAGTGTGACAGTTAAGGCTGCTTTACACGTTACAATTTATCGTGTGATCACATTTGCGATCGCACCCGCCCCCATCATTTGTGCGGCACGGGCAATTTCTTGCCCGTGTCGCACAATGCTGTAACCCCCTGTCACACATACTTCCCTTCCAAACGACATCGCTGTGGGCGGCAAACATCCACTTCCTGAAGGGGGAGGGACGTTCTGCGTCACCGCAACGTCACACAGCGGCCGCCCAATAGAAGCGGAGGGGCGGAGATGAGCGGGACGTAAAGATCCCGCCCACCTCCTTCCTTCCGAATTGGCGGCGGCCCCAGGTAAGCTGCAGTTCATCGTTCCCGGGCTGTCACACGGAGTGATGTGTGCTGCCTCGGGAACGATGAACAACTGGACGTTCGATTTTTAGAAAATGAGCGACGTGTCAACGATGAACGAGAATGTGAGTATTTCTGCTCGCTCATAGCTGTCACATGCTACGATATCACTAACGATGCCGGATGTGCGTCACTTACGACGTGACCCCACCGACATCTCGTTAGATATATCGCAGCGTGTAAAGCCCGCTTAAGGCTATGTGCGCACATGTGCATTTTTCCTGCGTTTTGGCTGCGTTTAAAACTGCAGCGTCTCAATGTCAAAAAGAATGCGTTGTGCTTCCACAGCAAAGTCTTTGAGAAGTCAGCAAATTCTATGTGCACGTTGCTTTTTATTAGGCAGCGCTTTGGATGCCAAATATTTGTCAAAATTGATGCGTTTAAAAAAGCAGCATGTCACTTCTTTTGTGTGTTTTGGTTGCATTTTCCACCCATTGAAATGAATGAGGTGTGTCAAAACGCAACCAAAATGTTTAGCTGTGCGTTTGCACTGCATTGTCGTTGCGTTCTGCATGGTTTTTGACAAACAAGACGCAGGTCTTTCGGTCTCTCTCTCTCGGTTTCGGTCTCTTTCTGTCGGTCGATCTCTCTCTATCAGTCGCGCTCTCTCTCTGTCTGTCGGTCTCTCACTCTCACCCTGTCTCTCATACTCACTGATAACTGGCGCGGCGCTGCACAACTATCACACTGCTCCGGCGGCTTCTCCTGCTTTAGAAAATGCCAGCCGCTTATTATTCCATCTCGTATTCACTGCTTCCCCCACCCACCAGCACCTATGATTGGTTGCAGTCAGACGAGCCCCAAAGCTGAGTGACAGCTGTCTCACTGCAACCAATCACAGCCGTGGGTGGGCGGGTCTATATCGTGCAGTAAAATAAATAAATAATTTAAAAAAAATGGCGTGCATTCCCCCCCAATTTTGTTACTAGCCAAGGTAAAGCCACACAACTGAGGGTTGGTATTCTCAGGATGGGGAACCCCACGTTATGGGGAGCCCCCAGCCTAAAAATATCAGCCAGCAGTCGCCCAGAAATGCCGCATCCATTAGATGCGACAGTCCCGGGACTCTACCGATTGCCCTGGTGCGGTGATAATTGGGGTAATAAAGAGTTAATTCCAGACTTATGGTTATGATTAAGGGCGTCAAGCCAGAAAAGCGTAAACGTCTGTGCACTTTCTGATTTGCACGAATTAAAACCACCATTAGCACTCAGCTGGACAAGTCTCCTTTTCATAAGGAGTTAATGGCAGCCCATAGCTGCCACTAAGTCCTAGCTTAGTGATGGTAGGTGTCTATGAGACACCCCCCATCACTAAACTGTATAAAAAAATAAATACAAACACCAAAAAACCCTTTATTTGAAATAAAAGACAAAAAAACACCATCTTTCACCACTTTATTAATCCCAAAACACCCCTCCAGGTCCGACATAATCCATACGAGGTCCCACGACACTTTCAGCTGTGCTACATCGGAAGCTGACAGGAGCGGCATAGAGCACGACTGCTAACTGTAAGCTCCACACAGCAACTGAAGTGAGTCACGCTGTCAGCGGTGACATCACTCAGGTTACCCGTGGCCACAGCTGGAGTCCTTCAACTGTCTCCGGTGGAGGACTTCAGCTGTGGCCGCAGGTAACATGAGTGACGTTACCGCTGATTGCGCGGCTCATTTCAGTCACTCAGCTGATTTGCGGTCACAGGTGAGTCCATCACTTGTGATCCCAAATCAGGCAGCGACACAAAAGCCGCACGATGACAGTGAACTTGGGTGAAGCTCTGACGTCACTGCCGTGGACTCCTGTCTCCTGACACTGACCTCATAGGTTCATCTGAGTTCATGACAGCACACAGAGACAGAGCCGCGGGATGGCAATGAAGTCAGGTGAAGTTCATCAGAGTTAATTCTCATCGCGCGGCTCTGTCTGTGTCTGCTGTCAGTGGGCATGTAGGAGAGCTGAATTGCCATACTCACCGATCACCGGTGCAGCGCTGCACAGATGTCACAAAGCTCCAGCAACTTCTCCAGCTTTTAAAAATGTCAGCCACTCATTATTCCATCTCATATTCACTGCTTCCCCTGCCCACCGGCGCCTATGATTGGTTGCATTCAAACAAGCCGACACGCTGAGTGACAGCTCTCACTGCAACCAATCACAGCTGTCGGTGGGCGGGTCTATATTATGCAGTAAAATAAATAAATAATTTTAAAAAAACGACGTACGGTCCACCCCCAATTTTGATACCAGCCAAGGTGAAGCCAGATGGCTAAAGGCTGGTATTCTCAGAATGGGAAACCCCACGTTATGGGGAGCCCTCCAGCCTACAAATATCAGCCAGCAGCCGCATCCATTAGATGCAACAGTCCCTGGACTCTACCCGGCTCATTCCGAATTGCCCTGGTGCGGTGACAATCGGGGTAATAAGGAGTTCATGGCAGCCCATAGCTGCCACTAAGTCCTAGGTTAATCATGGCAGGCGTCTATGAGACACCCCCCATGATTAATCTGTAAGTTAAAGAAAATAAACACATACACCCAAAAAATCCTTTATTTGGAATAAAAGATAAAACACCCTCTTTCACCACTTTATTAATCTCCAAACAGCCCTCCAGGTCCGACGTAATCCACACGAGGTCCCACGACACATCCAACTCTGCTACATGGAGCTGACAGAAGTGGCCACAGACCACGTCCGCTCTCTGTCAGCTCCACGCAGCAACTGAAGTGAGTCGCACTATCAGCGATGACATCACTCAGGTTACCCGCGGCCACTGCTGGATCCTCCAACTGTGACAGCAAGTCACCCGAGTGACTGAAGTGAGCAGTTAGTGGTGCCCTCACTCAGGTGATTTGCAGTCTCGTGTGGAGGACTCCAGCTGGCCACGGGTAACCTGAGTGACGGCACCACTGATCACGCGGCTCGCTTCAGTCACTCAGGGGAGTTGTGGTCACTGATGAGTCCTTCACCTGTGACCGCAAATCAGGCCATGGCACACAGACAGAGCGCACGATGACAATGAAGCCGGGTGACGTTCATCTGAGTTCATTCTGATCGCGCGGCTCTGTCTCGCAGCCAGCCATGCTCTATGGGGATGTAGCAGAGCTGAGTGGCACCCGATTTTCACCACAACCCCTTTCCAAAAGCCAAAAATAGGAATGTAATCCACAGACCAATTGTTTTGTGCGTGTGTGTTCTATTCTAAAACCATTCCATTTAAAAGCACTTTGGGTCCTTTTTTAAATGCAAAAAGGCTGACGGCACTCCCAACATGCAGTGTAGACAGGTGCAAAACTGAACATGACATGACAACAAAAAAAGAGAATTGCCCTCTGAAATGATATGCCTTGATGTGGCTACTGGGCAGATATAGAAATGACCATTTTTGTATGCTAAATATCTCAATTTTTCCTATATTTCCTTAAGCTGTAATGCATGTCTGTTCTTACATTCATGGCTTGCATGTTTTAGCGTTTCAGAGTGCAACTGTCTTTTTTTTCTAAGCATATGCCCCATAGCCTGGAAGAGCTTATTTACATATACGAAAAATATGGAATGGTCTGAAATAAGACATTGAATTGCAGATTTCAAAGCATCATTTTATTCAGCTTCCTACGACCTACATATCCATATAGATGGCTTATGAGGGTTGCTCCTGCTGACAGATTTCCTTTAAGCTCATATCGCACAAAATAGTTAATAAATAACATAGGCCACATATCTATTTTACATCAGCACCATATTTGAAACATATTTTTTTTGTTAAGGAGTTATTAGGGTTAATATTTTATCAGCAATTTCTAATTTTGCCAATAAAATTTACAAAAGCAATGTCTATAGGGACCACATAACATTTGAAGTGAATTTGAGGGACCTATGTGCCAGAAAATACCTGAAAGTGACACCATTTTAAAAACTACACACCTCAAAACCACATTCAAAAAGTTTAACCCTTTAGGTGTTTCACAGGAATTAAAGCAATGTGTTAGGAAAAAATGAAACTTTTACTTTCTTTCACAAAAATATTACATCAGCCCTCAAATTTTGCATTTTCACAAGGGTACCAGAAGAAAATAGATCATACAATTTGTTGTGCAATTTCTTCTAGAGTGACCACTTTTTGGAAACTACACCCTTTAAAGAGTTTATTTTGCATTGTGATGAGAACCTTGAACACACATGTGTTTCACAAAAGCCATGAAAATTAAAAAATACAATTTTCCCTCAAGCATGCTACTTTTACCCCAAGTTTTTGGAGAAAATAGACCATACAGTTTGTTGTGCAATTTTTCCTGAGCATGCCAATACCCATATAATATATTGTCAAAGACTAGATAGATCAGCTATGTTGAGTCTGACTATTCTGTAAAAGTTGTGTTCATTTATTGTACGTTTTGGAGTTTTCCTTACCATCTAGTTTTCTTAGGGTACTTTCACACTTGCGTTCAGCGGAGTCCGTCACTATGGAGAATAGCGCAGTCCGTTAACGCATTGTGCTATTCTCCATAGACTTGTATGGATGACGCACTGTAACGCAAGTGTCGGCGTTTCATCCGCCGGACGACGCAGCGTCGTTATTTGGACGCTGCATCAGGCGGAAAGAACACAGCATGTAACTTTTTTTGAGCAGCGGAATCCTTTGGATTTCACTGCGCATGTTCTCTCTGGCTCCCTGCACCCGTAACCAGGGTACACATCGGGTAACCAAGGAACCCTGGTTACGTGTGTCGTACACACTTCCGCGCTCGGCTCCGCCCCCTCCAGCACTCCGTATGTATACACACACACACACACACACACACAATCGCACACACACACACACACACACACACACACACATAAACTCTCACACTCACCTGTCCCCCAGCAATGCAGTCCCCGCGGCACTGACGTCCTCAGCCATAGCCCCGCTCGGCTCCACCCACTTCGCACTTCGCCCCCCGCTCCCGCCCCCGCACACATTGTTGGCGACCGAACGATTAGCTGATCACCCGGCGGCCGGCTACTGTGAGTGGTCAGCTGATCACCCGGCGTCCGGCTACTGTGAGTGATCAGCTGATCACCTTGCGGCCGGCTACTGTGAGTGATCGGCTGATCACCCGGCGGCCGACTACTGTTAGCGATCAGCTGATCGTTCACAATAGTCTGCCAACGGTAAAACTGTAAAAAAACCAAAACGGATTGCGTTGTTTTGCAGCATCCGTTGCATCCGTTGTGCCACTATATGCAACACATCCGTTGCATCTGTCACACAATGCAATGCAACGGATACCGTTAAACGAAAGTGTGAAAGTAGCCTTAGCTGGCAATCACCTCTTCAGCAAACTCCTGTTTATTTCTCTTCTATCTGCAATTACTTCATGGATAAGACCTGCTGATTAATCCTTTGTCTGTTGTAAACGTCAAAAAGTCTTCCCTGGTTTTCTTCACACTACAAACTCTACTTTAGCATTTATCTTTTCTCCATACACAGGTGTTAAGTTTACCTGCTTATTAATGGAACTGGTGCAGGATTCAGGCTGATACCAGGATACAGGATACACAGGCAAGAGGGATCTGGAACACGGACAAGAACACAGGCATGTTGGATCGAGGAACACAGACAGGATGGGTTTGGACTTCAGAAGACACAGAACTGGTTACAAGCAGGACTGGAGCTGGATACAGGTACACCAGAGCAACAGGCTGGACCAACACAAAGATACTAGGATAGAGATCTAATGAGTTGCTCAGGCCCCTCCCTGCATGGGAGAGAGCCTTCAATACCTGGTGCCTCCCAGCAATAGGCTAGGAACACCATTGAAAGGTGTGCGTGCTTCCCTTTAGAGGTACAAGGAGCGCACTCACACCCTAGGCTGGAGATTAGCTAACCCTGTTAAGCCGGCGCAGGGCCTGGGATCTAGGGACCTCAGAGGGAGTCGGCGACTGAAACACACGTGGGCAGCAACTCAGGAGTGCACAGGACCACGCAATAGGTGGGTGGCGATGTGAGCGAGCAGAGGATCGGGACACACATGGATGGTCATGCGGAAGTGCAGGGAACCGGGCAAGTTGAGTACACGCCCAAGGACAAATGGGTGGTTGGAGCGGTAATGGCAATGGTGTCCCTGCTGGGCTGGGGGAGAGAAGAGTGCAGGGACGTAGACGCTTGGACGCATCTGGACGCGACGCTGCATATTTAGGGAGAGGGATGCTAGTATTACAGTTGGACTGTAAGATGGTGGTCGTGATCCTACCCCTGAAGACACCAAATATGTTCTTAAATATATATAATGTGATAAGGCATAAGGTGTAATGCTAAGTAGTTTATAATGTACTAGAAGGTGGCCCGATTCTACGCATCGGGTATTCTAGAATTTACGTATTGTGTAGTTCATGTATGATTTTTGTTATATATATATATATATATATATATATATATATAGATGTTGTTGTGTGTAGTTACCAAGTGTTTGTGTAGGGGCTGTACATGTTCTGGGTGTTGTCTGGGTGTGACGGGGGGTGAGAGCGGTGTTGTATGTGTGTTGCGTGTGTTGCGTTGTTTGTGGAGCGCTGTGTGTCTGTAGTGTTGTGTGTGTGTTGCGCGGTTTGTGTGTGTGGTGTGTTTTGGGGGGAGGAATGTTTTGTACAATGTGTGTGTTGTGCGGTATGTGCGTATATTTGTGTGTGCCGCGGTATTTGTGTGTTGGGTGTTGTGTGTGTGCAGCGTTGTCTGTGTGTGTGGGTGTCTGTGTAGGGCAGTTGTTTGTGGTTCCCAGTGTGTGTGTGTGGTGTGTTGTGCAGTGTGCGCGTGTGTGTGTGTGTGTGTTGGGGGGAGGTGTGCACTTCCCATCGTGCTCCATCCCCCATGCAGCGCACTCCCCATCGTGCTCCATCCCCCATGCAGCGCACTCCCCATCGTGCTCCATCCCCTATGCTGCGCAACCCCCATCGTGCTCCATCTCCCATGCTGCGCACTCCCAAACGTGCTCCAACCGCCATGCTGCGCACTCCCAAACGTGCTCCATCTACCATGCTGCGCACTCCCAAACGTGCTCCATCCGCCATGCTGCGCACTCCCAAACATGCTCCATCTGCCATACTCCGCACTCCCCATCGTGCTCCATCCCCTATGCTGCGCACCCCCATCGTGCTCCATCTCCCATGCTGTGCACTCCCAAATGTGCTCCATCCGCCATGCTGCGCACTCCCAAACGTGCTCCATCCGCCATGCTGCGCACACCCAAACGTGGTCCATCCGCCATGCTGCGCACTCCCAAACGTGCTCCATCCGCCATATTCCGCACTCCCCATCGTGCTGCATCCCCCATGCTGCGCACTCCCAAACGTTCTCCATCCGCCATGCTGCGCACTCCCAAATGTGCTCCATCCACCATGCTGCGCACTCCCAAACATGCTCCATCCGCCATGCTGCGCACTCCCAAACGTGGTCCATCCGCCATGCTGCGCACTCCCAAACGTGCTCCATCCACCATGCTGCGCACTCCCAAACGTGCTCCATTCGCCATGCTGTGCACTCCCAAACGTGCTCCATCCGCCATGCTGCGCACTCCCAAACGTGCTCCATCCCCCATGCTGCGCACCCCCCATCGTGCTCCATCCCCCATGCTGCACCAGCATCAGCCTCTCTACCCGCAGCATCAGCCTCTCTGCCCGCAGCATCAGCCTCTCTCCTCCCAGCATCAGCCTCTCTACCCGCAGCATCAGCCTCTCTCCTCCCAGCATCAGCCTCTCTGTCCCCAGCATCAGCCTCTCTCCTCCCAGCATCAGCCTCTCTCCTCCCAGCATCAGCCTCTCTCATCCCAGCATCAGCCTCTCTCCTCCCAGCATCAGCCTTTTCTGTCCCCAGCATCAGCCTCTCTCCTCCCAGCATCAGCCTTTTTTGTCCCTAGCATCAGCCTCTCTCCTCTCAGCATCAGCCTCTCTCCTCCCAGCATCAGCCTCTCTCCTCCCAGCCTACCCCAGCCTCAGCCTCCCCCAGCATCAGCCTCTCTCCTCCCAGCATCAGCCTCTCTCCTCCCAGCATCAGCCTCTCTCCTCCCAGCATCAGCCTTTCTCCTCCCAGCCTACCCCAGCCTCAGCCTCCCCCAGCATCAGCCTCTCTCCTCCCAGCATCAGCCTTTTCTGTCCCCAGCATCAGCCTCTCTCCTCCCAGCCTACCCCAGTTTCAGCCTCCCCCAGCATCAGTCTCCCCCAGCATCAGCCTCTCTCCTCCCAGCATCAGCCTCTCTCTTCCCAGCATCAGCCTCTCTCCTCCCAGCCTACCCCAGCCTCAGCCTCCCCCAGCATCAGCCTCTCTCCTCCCAGCATCAGCCTCTCTCCTCCCAGCATCAGCCTCTCTCCTCCCAGCATCAGCCTTTCTCCTCCCAGCCTACCCCAGCCTCAGCCTCCCCCAGCATCAGCCTCTCTTCTCTCAGCCTCCCCATCCCAGCCTTCCCCAGGATCAGCCTCTCTCCTCCCAGCCTCCTCCAGCATGCCGTGCTCCTCTGCCGACACTCACAGATCCGATCGCATACACTCACACACACACACACACACACACACACACACCCGATCGCATACACTCACACACACCCGATCGCATACACTCACGCACACACACATTGACGATATTTCACATACGCGCTCACACTCACAACATCCGGAGATACCACATGCTTCTGGCCATGTGATCCTCCGGCAGGTCCTGGAAGCTCACAGCACAGTATCGCCGCCGAGAAGCAAGCGATATCCCAGGATGTTGTGAGTGTGTGGATGCGATGTGATGTGTGTGTGTGTGTATGTGTGTGTGTGTGTGTGTTGTTATGTGTGTGCGTGTGTGTATGTTCCGCCGCTGCAGGACCTTGATGCGCTGGTAACTATGCTACCATGGTTACCAGCGTATCTCGTCCCCCACTCGCACGGGAGCCCACACCAGCATACGCCGGCCAGCCCCAGCAATGCGAGGGTATGTGTCGGCTGGTTTGGCGGCATACGCTGATGTGGGCTCCCAGGGGTACAGTACTCACCTGGGAGTCGTGGCTCCGTGACCGTGTCGGTTCGGGGAATGCGTGGGGGGGCGGGGCCAGAGCTAGCGTGCATTGCATGAGGGGGGCGGGGCGTGGCCGAGCTGCCAATGCCTGCAGGGTGCCGGGGCGAGAGGCCAATCTGTGGGGGGGCGGAGCCTGGGTGAGTGGCCGGCCAATCCGTGTGGGGGCGCAGCCTGGGCGAGCGGCCAATCTGTGTGGGGGGCGGGGCCATGGCGAGCCCAGCGGCCAATCAGCTTTGTGTCACCGTAAGGACACAATTTTGGAGCAAGACAGACAGACAGACAGACAGACAGAATAAGGCAATTATATATATAGATAATGCTTAATAAGATATTAGTATTATAGGTATGCAGGCGAAAAGTTAAATCTGCCCAGTGACAGACGGGTGACAGTTGGGATTCTAGGATTAGCCAATAGGGGAGGAGCTCATGCTGAGGAAGAGAAACGGTTTCTGTGGGAATGTCAGTTAGAGCCCAGCCTGTGACAGGAACAGACCTCAGGTCTGCGGAGCAGCAGAGCCGCATGACATGGGTGTCATGAAAAGAGGGAGATCATTACATAGAATAGTGTGACAAAGGAAAAGAGGGAACAACCGAGAAAGAGAATGAGGTGACCATGACACAGAGTGGTCTAGTGGAGGCGGGTCAGTGCACTGACCAAAGGAACAAGTGACAGAGAGATACGGGTGTTGGTGCAAGAAAGAGCAGGACAAGGAACGAAGTGAGTGTCTTAAGCGAGTGTCCCTTAGGCGTCTTCAGTAGCTTATAGCTCAGTCCAGCCATATTGGCAATATTCCTCTAGAAGGGAAAAAACGTGGAACTGCTTGAGGAGGAGAATAACTTCCAAGGACTGTGATGTGGTTCTAGGCTGGGTAGTACTGGGAAGAAAAGGACTTATGGAGTACTTGGAACACCTAAAGTGAAGAATGTGTGCTTAATGATCCTCTGTGATATTGAAATGTCCAAAAAGATTTGTGTCCACTATCTTTTGTATGTTGTTGTTACCAAGTTATAGTAGTGTTCAGTAAAACTTTGTTTTTATGAACTTTTGGTCTCCCTCAATGAACTGTGTACCATCTGGTCCTGGCCAGCCAAAACCATCGGCAACATGTGGCCTGCAAAGGCGTATCGCCTCCGTAGTGAACACCACACACCCATCCAGGACCTCTATTTTCATGTAGCGTGCCGGGGTGCGGTAGACAATTGCATCGCCCACGACTACCACCCCAAGCCACGTTACAGGACCACAGCCTGTTTTGTGTTGGTCCAACTGTTGAAGGATCTCTTGTATTTCTTTCTTATTTTCTGTATTCCTGCTTCACTTCTATTCAGGTGTGTGCATTTTCTCGTTTGGTTTGCTGAATCATATTTTGGGAGTGGCTATGTATACTCACTACTTACATGCCTCAGTGCTGGCTATATTTCTGGATGTATAGTTGTGTGAAGTTCCAACTCTTCGGTTAAAGTTAACTTACTGATACATTGCTATTCCCTGCAGTTTTCTTGTGTGAATCTCTTCCCAGTTATCTGCTATCTTGTTTCATTTAGATTTGGGAGGGTACCCACGTATTCTATTTGGTTTCTTTTATTCCCTCATTCCTGTAAAACTGTGTTTGCATATTCCTAGCTCTGTGTCTTGTTTTAGTTTTTCTGGTTACATAAAAACATAAAATATCAACATATCCTTAGTCCTCACACTGTTTGGTAGGTATATTTTACCATATAAAAGCACTGTTTCTGTAAGAGCATTACCCTATGAGTTAGAGATACAATATAGGGTCTATTCACCTGTTTAAAAAGTACCTATCACTAAATATCTATTTGTAAAAAAAAAAAGTAATTGAAGGTATGTGCTTACTTGTTTTAAATAGATATACCAAAAAGACTAAAGGGCGCTTTACACGCTACAATATATCTTACGATGTGTCGGTGGGGTCACGTCGTAAGTGACGCACATCCGGCATCGTAAGTTACATTGTAGCATGTAACAGCTACGTGCGATTGTGATTGAACGGTAAAACGTTCATCACATGCACGTCGTTTATTTCCTAAAAATTGAATGTCAGGTTGTTCATCGTACCCGGAGTAGCACACATCGCAGTGTGTGACACCCCGGGAACGATGAACAGATCTTACCTACGTCATGCGGTTCCCACCGGCAATGCGGAAGGAAGGAGGTGGGCGGGATGTTTACGTCCCGCTCATCTCCGCCCCTCCGCTTCTATTGGCCGGCTGCTACGTGACGTCGCTGTGACGCCGAACGTCCCTCCCACTCCAGGAAGTGGATGTTCGCCGCCCACATCGAGGTCGTATGGACAGGTAAGTACGTGTGACGGGGGGTTATTCGTTTGTGCGACACGTTCAACAAATTGAACGTGCCTCACATACGATGGGGGCGGGTATGATCTCATACGATATCGTATGCTTAATTGCAAGGTGTAAAGCAGGCTTTACCCGCACATACAATAGGTGTGAACAGATGCCAGCTGAAAACACAATATAACTACAAAAATACATTCAACTGCAGTCTTAACTGCTAACAATGAATAAGAGAACTCTGTATTGCATTTTTGCAGTAGGAACATTTGAAAAAAAGAGATACTTAGCTTATGGTTGGAAATGGCAGCTACTAGTAAGTAGATTACTTATAAGTTCGGTGTTCGCACCGAATACAGACTTTACAAAATAATCAGTGTTCAACCGCTTGAGCGAGCAGCTGTGGGCTCAGGTAAGCTCAGTCCTTGGGCGAGTGCGAGCTGCTTGTAGTGTTTGAATGGCTCATTCTTACTGATAGTTGTATTAGCATATAATAAAATAAAAAGAGGGCTTCATTTTTCATGATAGGTACTCTTTAAGTTTACTATTACCATATGTAAATATGTCTTCAAACAGATATGCCTGAAAATCCATTCTATGCATATAAATAGGGTATTTTCTGCAGTCCCACATAGATGAATGGGATAGTCAGACCTTTTTGCAAAAAATCTGACTTTTGTAAATGTATTCTTATTGTTCCATACAATACGTAATAGAGGCATGTGCATAAAGCCATGAGGTAAAATGAGAAATAATAAGATTAAATTAAAGTTGTGACTTACTTTAGCTACATAGTATAGTGAAGAAAAGCTGTAATTCTTTGCTTAAAGTGTAATAGTCATTCCTACAGCCGTCAGTTAACATTCTTAAGAACAGCAGTGTCACGACTCACGATTCTTCCTGGGCGTCTGTTAGGGCCAGGTGGACGGGCAGACCCAGGAGGTGGATCTACTGGGCCGAACTCCTTGATGATGGTAAGGGGTCCGGTAGCTGGAGCACTACAAGTAGCAGGGCATTCCGTGCCCACGAGTATAATGGAGAAGTCCCTGGGACCACGGAGTCACTGATGGTAGTCCGGGTGACGGAGCTCAGGTTCGGAAGCCGAGAAGATGTCAGGCGGAGTCCGGAACCGTTGGAGCGAGATGACGGGTCACCGCAGGGATCAGAGATGGTACGGAGTGTCAGGATGGCAGATAGACAGCGTTCGGGGTTCGGGATTCGGCAGGACCGGATGGCAAGGCAGGATCGGCTCTAGAAGAGAGAGAGGTGAGTATCTCACAGAAACACAAGGAGACCTGACTCCTAGCTTGGGAAACACGAAGAACAGGCCCCGCCCACTTGGACACTAAACCCCTTTATACCCTGTACCTGTGTGCTTCATTTCCTGTCAGTGGACGCTGGCCCTTTAAGAAAGGGTCAATGACCGCGCGCGCGCCCTAATGTGCATGCGCGCGGCCCGGGTGCCAGAAGCCAGAGCAGGAAGCTGTGAGGAGGAAGCAGCAGAGCCGGGCTGGGGCTGGGAAGCCGACGGGCGCCGGGAGCGGGGACCAGGGGGCCTGGGAAGCGCGGGCAATGGAGGCTGGAGAGCAGGGAGCGTGGCAGGTGAGCCGGGGAGCAGGGCAGGGGACCCGGGGAGCGTGACAGTACCCCCCCACGCCCCCCTCCCCGCAACCGGGACAGGAAGGCACGGATCAGAGGAGTGCCCACATTCTCCCGGGGCTCCCAGGACCTATCCTCAGGACCATACCCTGCCCAGTCCACCAGGAAGAACTGTCGACCCCGTACGGTCTTCATGGCCACGATATCCCTTACCGCATAGATGTCGTCATCGGCAATAGGAGGAGGAGCCGAACTGGCAGCAGCGGAGAAGGGACCAAGGACAACCGGCTTGAGCAGGGAGACGTGGAAGGAGTTGGGTATCCTCATCGTGACCGGGAGCTGTAGCTTGTAGGAGACCTCATTGATCTTGCTGAGAACTTTAAACGGCCCGATGTAGCGAGGTCCCAGCTTGTAGGATGGTAGCTTCAATCGGACGTACTTGGAAGCAAGCCAGACGAGATCTCCTGGAGAGAAACACGGAGGGTCTAGACGTCTCTTGTCTGCGTGTCTCTTCATCCGCAGGGAGGCACGTGAGAGGGACGCCTTAACCGAGTCCCAAATGGTTGTGAAGTCATGGGCTACAGCATCAGCAGCAGGGACATCCGAGGAAGAGGATACAGGCAATGGGACGGTAGGCTGAAGTCCGTAAACGACATGGAAGGGAGAGCTGGAGGAGGACTCACTGACGTGGTGATTATGGGAGAATTCAGCCCAAGGAAGAAGCGTGGACCAGTCGTCATGATGGGCGTTGACGTAGTGACGCAAGAAGGAGGTCAATATCTGATTGACCCGTTCCACTTGGCCGTTCGACTGAGGATGGTAGGCTGAAGAAAAGTCCAGAGTCACTCCCAGATGTTTGCAGAGAGCCCTCCAGAAGCGGGAGGTGAACTGAGTTCCTCTGTCGGACACAATGTGTGATGGAAAGCCATGCAAGCGGAAGATGTGATGTATATAGGCGTCCGCGAGTTCCTGGGCAGAGGGCAGTCCAGCCATAGGGACGAAATGAGCCATTTTAGAGAACCGATCCACCACGACCCATATGACTGTGTGTCCGGAGGACAATGGCAAGTCCGTAATAAAGTCCATCGCAATGTGTTGCCATGGAACTGAGGGTATAGGCAGAGGCAGAAGACGGCCATATGGCAGATGTTTGGGCGTCTTGTTCCTGGCACAAGAGGAGCAGGCAGAGACAAAAGAGGCGACGTCCGTGCGAAGGGATGGCCACCAGTAATGACGTACAATCGCACTCCAAGTTCTCTTCTGACCAGCATGACCGGCTGTTTTCGAGGCATGGCCCCAGTGTAACACTTTTCTCCTGTCAGTCTCAGAGACAAAGGTCTTCCCGGGCGGTATCTGGGCCAGGGTGACAGGAGCCACTGGAATGATTTTACTAGGACAGATGATGGGTTGAGATGTCTCCTCCTCCTGCTCCTTGGGCATGAAAGACCTGGACAAGGCATCAGCGCGTACATTCTTGTCCGCGGGTCGGAAATGGAGCTGGAAATCGAATCTGGCAAAGAACAAGGACCACCTGGCTTGCCGTGGGTTCAGTCGCTGAGCAGACCGCAGGTATTCCAGATTCTTGTGGTCCGTGTAAATAATAACGGGGTACACTGCTCCTTCCAGAAGATAGCGCCATTCCTCCAGAGCCAGTTTGACTGCTAATAGCTCTCGGTCACCGATGGTGTAGTTGCGTTCAGGCGCTGAGAAGCTCTTGGAGAAGAAACCGCAAGTCACCATCTTCCCGGAGGAGGACTTCTGCATGAGCACTGCACCGGCTCCCGAGGAGGAGGCATCCACCTCCAAGGTGAACTGGCGGTTTAACTCCGGACGGTGGAGTACAGGAGAGGAGGCAAATGCCTGCTTCAGAGAGCCAAAGGCGGCGTCGGCCGCAGGTGACCAGTCCTTTGGATTAGCCCCCCTTCTTGGTCAAGGCGGAGAGAGGAGCAGTCAGAGCAGAGAAGTGAGGGATGAACTGGCGGTAATAGTTGGCAAATCCCAGAAAGCGTTGGATTGCCTTCAGTCCAGAAGGAGGAGGCCAGTTGAGAATGGAGGAGACCTTCTTTGGATCCATCTGCAGTCCGGTATCGGAGATGAGGTACCCCAGGAAGGGGAGAGAAGACTGCTCAAAGACACACTTCTCGTACTTGGCGTACAGACGATTCTCTCTCAGTCTTTGTAGAACCAGCTGCACGTTCTCTCTGTGGGTCTGGAGGTCCGGAGAGAAGACAAGGATATCATCCAGATACACCACCACACAGACGTAGAGAAGGTCCCGGAAAACGTCGTTCACCAATTCTTGAAAGACTGCTGGTGCGTTACACAGGCCGAAGGGCATCACGCAGTATTCATAGTGCCCATCGCGAGTATTGAACGCGGTCTTCCATTCGTCCCCAGAGCGGATGCGGACCAGGTTGTAGGCACCTCGAAGGTCCAACTTGGTGAACACACGAGCTCCTCTAAGCCGATCAAACAATTCGGGGATGAGCGGCAGGGGGTACTTGTTTTTCACGGTGATTTGGTTCAATCCCCGGTAGTCTATGCATGGGCGTAAGTCGCCTTCTTTCTTCTTAACGAAGAAGAAACCTGCTCCAGCAGGAGAGGAGGATCTCCGAATGAATCCCCTTGCCAGGCTCTCAGTGATGTAAGTAGACATGGCCCTTGTTTCGGCTGGAGACAGTGGATATATCCGTCCTCGAGGTGGTGTAGTTCCCGGGAGCAGGTCGATGGCACAATCGTAAGGACGATGTGGCGGAAGTACCTCTGACTCCTTTTTATCAAAGACGTCCGCGAAGGACCAATAGGCCGAGGGCAGTCCCGGTAGGGACTCTGGAACCGGAGGTCGCCGGATGGGTTGTATGGTCTTCAGACAGTTCTCATGGCAAGAAGAGCCCCATCGGGTGATTTCACCAGTACCCCAGCTGACTGATGGTTCGTGTGTCCGTAACCAGGGAAGTCCCAGCAGGATTTGATGGGACATGTGTGGGAGGACGTAGAGAGCGATGTTCTCGGTGTGCAGGGCACCGATACGTAGTTCGACCGGCCTGGTGATCCAGGAGATGGTGTCAGAGAGGGGTCTCCCATCCACAGAGGCGATCACGAGGGGTTTGTCGAGTGGAGTAACAGGCACCTGGTACTTGTCCACCGTGGCCTGCTGGATGAAATTGCCTGCTGCCCCAGAATCGAGGTACGCCTCAGCCGTGAACCGCGTCTCTCCCGTTGTCCCTTGCACAGTCCATGTAACTGGGTCTGAGAGAGTCCCAGCACCTAGGGTGGCCTCTCCTACCAACCCTAGGCTTTGGAGTTTCCCGGCCTCTCTGGACAGGCGCGTAGCAGGTGTGTGCCCTCTCCGCAGTAGAAGCAGAGGCCCTTGGCGAGCCGCTCTGCTCGGCGTTGTTCAGACTACCGCACACGGTCGATCTGCATGGGCTCGTGGACGGAGACACCAGATGCCGCTGACTGGAGTACAGCGGGCTTCTGCGGAGGAGAGGAATGCCGTACCGGACGTCTCTCACGGGACACCTCTTTGGATCGCTCCTGAAAGCGAATGTCCACTCGAGTCGCTAGGGTAATCAGGGCATCCAGGGTGGATGGTACGTCACGACCAGCCAGCTCATCTTTGATTCCACCCGAGAGTCCTTCCCAGAAGGCGGCGGTTAGGGCCTCGTTGTTCCACCCGAGTTCCGAAGCCAAGGTGCGAAAACGGATGGCGTATTGGCCCACCGTCAGAGTCCCCTGACGTAACCGGAGAAGAGATGATGCAGACGCGGAGGCACGTCCGGGCTCGTCAAAGGTGCCACGAAAAGCCTGCAGGAACTCCTGGATGTTCTTGGTCACCGGATCCT
The DNA here is from genome assembly GCF_048569485.1 of Anomaloglossus baeobatrachus. NCBI lineage: Eukaryota > Metazoa > Chordata > Amphibia > Anura > Aromobatidae > Anomaloglossus > Anomaloglossus baeobatrachus. The sequence continues at coordinate 470,644,305 of NC_134358.1, read as the reverse complement.
CCCTTTCCCACAAGGGGTTCATCCACGCCAGTGCCTCACCCTCTAGATGGGACATGATGAAGGCGACCTTGGCTTGGTCGGAGGCAAACAAATGCGGCAGCTGCGTGAAATGGAGGGAGCATTGGTTTATGAATCCTCTGCAGGTCTTGGGATCTCCGGCGTACCGGGGTGGTGAGGCCAAACGAAGTCTGGAAGCATCCGAAGAGGCTGCCACGGGAGCTGGAGCCGTGGATTGACTAGTGGAAGCCCGAGATGCTGCAGATGTAACTGACGCTTGTAGCGTGTTCAGGCGGGCGTCCACAGAAGACATGAATTGCAGCATGCGGGTCTGAGTCTCACGCTGGCGTGAGAGTTCCTCCTGTAAAGCTGCTAGTGCTGCAGCGGGATCCATGGCCTGTTCTTACTGTTAGGACCAGGTGGACGGGCAGACCCAGGAGGTGGATCCACTGGGCCGAACTCCTTGATGATGGTAAGGGGTCCGGTAGCTGGAGCACTACAAGTAGCAGGGCAGTCCGTGCCCACGAGTATAATGGAGAAGTCCCTGGGACCACGGAGTCACTGATGGTAGTCCGGGTGACGGAGCTCAGGTTCGGAAGCCGAGAAGATGTCAGGCGGAGTCCGGAACCGTTGGAGCGAGATGACGGGTCACCGCAGGGATCAGAGATGGTACGGACTGTCAGGATGGCAGATAGACAGCGTTCGGGGTTCGGGATTCGGCAGGACCGGATGGCAAGGCAGGATCGGCTCTAGAAGAGAGAGAGGTGAGTATCTCACAGAAACACAAGGAGACCTGACTCCTAGCTTGGGAAACACGAAGAACAGGCCCCGCCCACTTGTACACTAAACCCCTTTATACCCTGTACCTGTGTGCTTCATTTCCTGTCAGTGGACGCTGGCCCTTTAAGAAAGGGTCAATGACCGCGCGCGCCCTAATGCGCATGCGCGCGGCCCGGGTGCCAGAAGCCAGAGCAGGAAGCTGTGAGGAGGAAGCAGCAGAGCCGGGCTGGGGCTGGGAAGCCGACGGGCGCCGGGAGCGGGGACCAGGGGGCCTGGGAAGCCCGGGCAATGGAGGCTGGAGAGCGGGGAGCGTGGCAGGTGAGCCGGGGAGCAGGGCAGGGGACCCGGGGAGCGTGACAGTGTCTTGGATGCAATAGGTGACTGCTGCACTATAGATTCTGGGTGTGCTGAGTTGTTGGTATGCTGATTGACAGCTCAGTTGTCCGGTCTACTGTAGTGCAGGGGCATGCTGAGCTGTTGATCTTATAAGTGACAGCTCAGTTGTCCAGTCTACTGTAGTGCAGGGGCATGCTGAGCTGTTGATCTTATAAGTGACAGCTCAGCCATTGAATCTGAGACTGGGAGGTTCTGGGTTTTCCAGGTGTGCCCAGTTCAGTTTGATTGCCCAGCTATTTAGCTGAGCAGTCAGTCCCAGAACGCTGCCAGACTTACTGTGTTTGCCCAAAAATAAGACACTGTCTTATATTATTTTTGGCCCTGAAAAATGCGCTAGGACTTATTTTCAGAGTAAGAAATGGATAAGGCCCAGCTCAACTGCTATCAGCCTGCATAGCCGCTGCCACCACTGACCCCAGGGACCCTGTCCTGATCTACATTGATTGAACTAAAGGCGCTCCGCATTACCTATTCACTTGTCTCCCTCTATTACATCATCATGCAATATTTCTGCAACTATGGGCACCTTACCCGAGACACTGTCTAAAGACGACAAACCGTCTAATCTCCCTCAACCTTACGATACGGAAATCCTTGATAAAGGCTTTCATTAGCTGAAACGTTGGCTTTGCTTTGGTTGAAGTGCACTGTTTTTTTGCAGAAAATCAATAAAACACAATTGTGCATACATTTGTTGCATTATGTCCTTTTGAGTGCTGGAGCTATTCTTTCTAATATTTTCGGTGTAAGGCTTATTCTAGGGGAAACATGGTTGGAAGTAAGTTTAACCCCACAAAAACGCAGACCCTCCCTTCCCAGGAGAGTCATACTTACCAGACCCCGGACGTCTGCATCACTCCCAGGTCCTCCTGAGATCTTAGGAGGGCGCTCCGAGCAGGTATGCTCCACAGGGTCCTCCCTTGCTTCTGGCTGACACACTCACACACATCAGATAATACACACACACACACACACACAGCAGGAATTTTGAGCCATTTTGGAGTAAGGCTTAAATATGAGCCGTACCCCAAAAATAAGCCCTAGTTGCGGTTCAAAAGTGAAGTGTTCATGCAGCTAAAAAAGTTAAAAAATACTGCAGGACACTTCATTATAGAAAGCAGAGACCCCAAAAGAGATAAGAAACAAGACAGAAGACCCACAATCATACTCAACAGATGCCAAACGGGAAGGACCTGCGATGGAATGCACACACATCAAATTGCACACCCACACACATCAGATCGCACACACAATCACAGATCAGCTTGCATTCACACAATATACGGTGATACTTGTTGCTTCCAGCCGGCAGGGGAAATGGGATGCAGTGCTGTGGAGTGTGAGGACCTGCGATGGAACTCATGGAGGACATGCAGTGGAACTCATCGATGTGTTCTATCGCAGGTCCTTCATGCATTCCACTGCAGATCCTGAACCCGGAACATTTGATTATGAAATAAAACAGTTTCTCCTCTGATTTTCTGTCTGTGAGGGATGAGAGGAGAAACAGTGGAATAAGTACTTTTGACAAGAGTTTTGTCACTGAGAGATCTTGTCATACTGTGAAAACACATACACAAATCAATAAATTCCCCCCTTTCCTAGTTACTCCCATCAGTTTATTAGCCAGTATGTAGGGTTAAATAGGCTAGGTGTTTAGTATAGTATAAGATGCTTAGATAAGTTAGATTATTTATAATTAATATAGTTTTATTCTTAAAATAATCTAAATTATTAATTTAGTAATAAATTGATTTCAATTGTTTTACAGATCAATTATTAGTAGTTCCATCAATTATTTGATTAATGAATTAGTAGTGTTAATCAAGTAATATCATTAATCAATTAGTAGTGTTAATTACAGTCATATGAAAAAGGTGGGCACCCCTATTAATGTTAACCTTTTTTCTTTATAACAATTTGGGGTTTTGCAACAGCTATTTCAGTTTCATATGTCTAATAAATGATGGACTCCGTAATATTTCTGAATTGAAATGAGGTTTATTGTACTAACAGAAAATGTGCAATGTGCATTTAAACTAAATTTGACAGGTGCATAAGTATGGGCACCTCAACATAAAAGTGACATTAATATTTTGTAGATCCTCCTTTTGCAAAAATCACAGCCTCTAGTCACTTTCTGTAGCTTTTAATGAGTTCCTGGATCCTGTATGAAGGTATTTTTGACCATTCCTGTTTACAAAACAATTCCAGTTCAGTTACTTTAACAAGATTCCTGGTGCCGGCATTGGCCACACAGCCCCAAAGCATGATGGAACCTCCACCAAATTTTACTGTGGGTAGCAAGTGCTTTTCTTGGAATGCTGTGTTTTTTTGCCTCCATGCATAACGCCTTTTTGAATGACCAAACAACTCAATCTTTGTTTCATCAGTCCACAGGACCTTCTTCCAAAATGTAACTGGCTTGTCCAAATGTGCTTTTGCATACCTCAGGCGACTCTGTTTGTGGCGTGCTTGCAGAAACGGCTTCTTTCTTTCTTCTTTCGCATCACTCTCCCATACAACTTCTCCCTGTGCAAAGTGCGCTGTATTGTTGACCGATGCACAGTGACACCATCTGCAGCAAGATGATGCTGCAGGTCTTTGGAGGTGGTCTGTGGATTGTCCTTGACTGTTCTCACCATTCTTCTTCTCTGCCTTTCTGATATTTTTCTTGGCCTGCCACTTCTGGCCTTAACAAGAACTGTACCTGTGTTCTTCCATTTCCTTACTATGTTCCTCACAGTGGAAACTGACAGTTTAAATCTCTGAGACAACTTTTTGTATCCTTCCCCTGAACAACTATGTTGAATAATTTTTGTTTTCAGATCATTTGAGAGTTGTTTTGAGGAGCCCATGATGCCACTCTTCATAGGATATTCAAATAGGAGAACAACTTGCAAGTGGCCACCTTAAATACCTTTTCTCATGATTGGATACACCTGCCTATGAAGTTCAAAGCTCAATGAGATTACAAAACCAATTTAGTGCTTCAGTAAGTCAGTAAAAAGTAGTTAGGAGTGTTCAAAACAAGAAATTGATAAGGGTGCCCATACTTATGCACCTGTCAAATTTAGTTTAAATGCAGATTGCACATTTTCTGTTAGTACAATAAACCTCATTTCAATTCAGAAATATTACTGAGTCCATCATTTATTAGATATATGAAACTGAAATAGCTGTTGCAAAAACACAAATTGTTATAAAGAAAAAAGGTTAACATTAATAGGGGTGCCCAAACTTTTACGTATGACTGTAATAGCGTTATTTAATCAGTTACATTAATCAATTAATTGGTTGCGTTAATCAATTTCTTATTTTTTCTAATATACACATACAAAAACTATATACAATATTAAATATACATAATTTGATAGGAGCATATTTTACAGTAAGATATAACTTAGGCTATGTGCCCACGGGGACATTGTCCTGCGGATATATCCGCAAGACATTCCGCAGGTGCTCCCAGAAATCTGCAACAGAACTTTCTCTGTTTCAATGCTGCGGATATACAGCGGAATGTCGTGCGGAAATGGTGCAGGCATTCTGCATTGAGGATACAGTACCATGGCTTCGGCACTGCATCCTCAATGCAGAACAAGTGCTGCAGTGATCGGGGTGCTCATACTTACCTCCATCATGCAGCACCTCGCTTTCCGGCGGCCGGGTCACTGTCAGGCAGCGTCTGGTTCACTGTGCTGGAGGTGGGCGGGCCTGAACTAGCTCTGGCTGTCACATGACCGGAGCTCGTGCAGGCCCCGCCCACCTCTTCCTTCCTGTACCTGGCTGGATCCACCGCACTGCTGCCGCTGCCGCTACACCGGACGGAGAAAGTGACTCGGGTCTCTATCAAGGCAGGTAAGTATATGGGACCCTGCGGAGAAATCCGCAACAATAATTGACATGCTGCAGATTTTTCCTCACGAAAATCCGCACGATTTCCGCTGCGGAAAAATCCGCAGCGTGGGCACAGCATTTCCCAAATGCCATAGAAATGGCTGGGGAGTAGCTGTGCTGCAGATTTCTGGAAAATCCGCGGCTTTTCCGCGAGAAATCCGTGGCAAAATCCGCGCATTTTCCGCAGCGTGGGCACATAGCCTAATACTGTAGAGTGTACATTAGTTATAAAAAAGTAGGAAAATGACATCTCAGTTTTAAACTGCAGAGGAGACGTATGCCCTTTTATGTTCTGACAGAGAAGAAAGTGTAATGTCAGATGGAGATGATGATTAGAGGACTTTAGTTGCAGCGACAGTGATAGCTCAGTAATGAGCAGTCATTCTGGTCCATCCTCAAAAACGACAAGGACCAGTACAAGAGAGGCAAATGGTGCTACTGGAGAAACGTCTCCAAATCAAGGAACAATGCCCAGTACAAGCAATGTCCCTGGTACTAATGAATTGGAGGATGCCAATGTACAAAATGCTGTGTCACTCGATGTAACATTTTCCAGATAAGAGGTTTTAGATTCGGCTAGTCCATTCATCCCTGATTTTAATGCTATCCCTGGTATAAAAGTGGAGATGGAAGATTTTGGACCAGTTACATTTTTTCATTTGTTCATGACAGGTTGCTAGAGCATATTGTCCTGCAAACAGATTTATACACTTCCCAATTTCTCACTCAGAATTCACAATTTTATTATGCTAGATCAAATTTATGGACAACAACTCATTTTCCTTATATTGAATTTTTTTAGGGCTTACATTTGCCAAGGGGTTTGTTAAAAAAACCAAGCAATCGGTCTTAGTAGTCCAACCGCTCTGTTCAAGTCTCCACTATATTTTCTGTTGTTCTTCTTAGGACACACTATGAAATGCTCATGATATTTTGGCATTTTAATGGCAATAGTCAATGGTTGCCCAGATATGCTGCAGAACATGACAGACTAAATAAAATCAGACCCATCATTGAAGAGTTGATAGAAGTGTCGTTAAGGCTGTACAGCCCAACAAAAAGCATTTCTATGAATGAGTCACTTGTAAAATTCATAGGAAGACTGCACCTCAAGCAATGTATTTCATCTAAGAGGGCAAGGCTTGGAAAAAAACTGAGAAAAAAAATGTGCGAGCGTTCTAGTGGATACATATCAGCTTTTCAAATTTTTGAGGGGAAAGATAGGCAACTAAAAATCGTTTGGGAGCTGATTAGTTCATTTTTACAAAAAGGCTATGAACTGTATGTAGACAATTACTACACTAGCATACTCCTATTTAAAAAACTGATTGATCTCAACATAGGGCTTGTGGGACCATTTGTAAAAACGGTCAGGGATTTCCACAATCATTGGTCATTGAAAAGCTCCAAAAGAGGCAGTCAGGAGCTGTTCGTAGTGGAGAGCTGCTTACCCTGAAGTAGAAGGAGCAGAAAGATATTTTTATCCTCAGCTCGATCCACACAGATACCACAGCAGGTATTGTAGAACTAGGGTCCACTACTGGAAAGCTAAAGCCTGTGTTGGTCATAGATTACAAAAAATAAATGGGGGGTGTGGACCTTCCAGACTATGTTCTACAACCATACCAGGTATCAAGAAAATCATATACCTGGTACAAAAAAATTAGTAATTTACTTGTTTCGGGTGGCCATATATAATTATTTTGTACATATACAGTGTGTCCACCCATATCCTGTCCACCGCCATTAACTTGAGAACGGCAGCAGTTATAGGCATAGAAGTGGTGTCTAGGTATAATAAAGTAGCCATGCGCTATACAATGAAACCACCTATTGCGCCACCTGGTGGAAAACAACGGTGTTAGCATTTTTATCTCGAAAACAGATAGAGAAAAAAAGTTAATTAAAAAATTGTAGGGCATCATCAATTCAATACGAATCGCCACCTTGCATACAGAAATGCTATGAAATGAAACCCATGACCCCCCAAAACATTGAATGCTGGTCACGCATATGGCGCTCATTTAACTTTGATGGCCACCATCAGCTGCAATGCCCATCTGGACTCTGAACAGCATACTGTATCTTGCTGCACATTGTGCTATATGGTAGGTGACAAGTTTGCACATGCATCTGTGATACGTCGTCGTAGGTCCTGTAATGTTGGTGGAGGGGTCGCATACACCTGCTGTTTGATGTGACCTCACAGAAAGAAGTCCAATGGGGTCAGGTCAGGTGAGCGTGGAGGCCACTCCACTCAGTCACCATTCCCAGTGACTTGTAGGAATGTCTCCATGAGATATTGATTCACATCCGCAGCATTGTGAGTATTACACGTTCTAATCATAGCATTTCTGTTTGCAAGGTGTTGATTCGTATTGAGTTGTTGATGCCCTACAACTTTGTAATTCACTTTTTTTCTCTATCTCGTTCTGTTTTCAAGATAAAAATGCTAACTCCATTGTTTTCCACCAGGTGGCGCTATAGGTGGTTTCATTACGGTTTCTATACCTAGACACCACTTCCATGCCTGCCACCGTTCTCAAGTTAATGTCGGTGGACAGGATATGGGTGGACATACTGCATAATGAAAATTTTATATTTAATAAAATTTTATAAAAATCTGCGCCACCTCATGTTATTAATAATAGTCAGAAAGGTGATAATAGATATACTAGACCAAAGGAAAAAATGTTAAATTTTTATTTACCCCTGATGGACAGTCATAAAGATCAATTTAATAAATTTGAATAAATCGGTACCAAAACTAGCACATTTATCAATATACAGCTGTAAAAAAATGTATTTAAAAACAATAGAATAACGTTACAGCCCCAGCCGGCTGCTACCAACTATAATTCACAATAAAAGATACATCTACATATATGTCTGTTTGTTGTAGCTATTTCACACACTCGCAGGCATGCCTGTAGAGCTAAAAACAATTTTTTGTATAAAAAACTTTATCAAAAAATATTTGAAAAAATGTTTGAAAAAAACTTTTTTACAGTCCAAAGTCCAAACAAATTCCATAAATATCAAAATATAGACCCATTAAAGATTTAGATCGTTGTTTAAATGCTTTGTTGTAATGTTATTGGTGGTTATCTTTAACACTGTTTGCACTTTCCAATATATCTGTTGTATGTCATCCCTCCGCATTTGTGTATTGTATGTATTGCGTCATTTGATGTCTTTCACGCCTGTGCACTTTCTCTTCCTTGTTGTGTGCTGTATATTGGTGTCTGGTGCTGTGTTTCTTGAGCTGTGTTCACTATGTGGTGTCTCCCCTGTGTGCTGTGTGTGTGTTTACACTTAATGGTCTCTTGTAAGCTGTTGTAACTATAATTGGAAGTGGTACATTGTTTTCTGCAGTTTGATGCGTGTGATTGTCCGTTCCCAAAGTGGACCATGCTGGGAGATGTAGTTCTCTCCAGTAGTTATATAACATGAACATGCTGGTAGGTGTAGTTACCTCCTGTCATTCTATAACATGGACATGCTTGGAAGTGTAGTTCTCTCCTGTAATTATATAACATGGACATAGTGGGAATTGTAGTTCTGTCCTGTGTTGATGTACTGGTCCTGAAGAAGAGGTCACAGACCTTGAAACGCGTAGACCCATGGAATATAAGAATGTTCTAAATTATCAACATCTCCTCTGCATTTATCTGGCGGATTGCGCGGGTTAAACCCCTTCTCCACTTTGATCTACAAACACGTGGGGCCGCTGCAGCCGCCATTATCTGATGCTATCTAAGGTGGTTGTGACCTCTCACAACCTAAATCGGTGAGTGTATTGTGATATATGCTAAACCGTATGTGTAACCTGGTAAAACCCTATTAGCGCTTCTTTTTTCTAGTTTTCAATATTATAACATGGACATGCCGGGAGGTGTAGTTCCCTCCTGTAGTTATATAATATGGATATGCTGGGAGGAGTAGTTCCTTTCCGTAGTTATTTAACATCGCTGGGCCAAGGTAGGGCGTGTGTGTGTGTGAAGACATATGTGTGTGTCTGTGTTCAGTGTATATGTGCCGCCCCCCGTGCTCGGCGTGAATCTGAAAAGATGGCGGCATGACCCTGAAAACTTCACAACGGGTCACCGCTGACTTCAACTTCAAGGCGCACTTCACTAGGGAAGTGAATAGGTAAGTATCCTGTTCGTGACACCAAATTCGGAGGTGTGCCGCCCCCGTGCTCGGCAGCTACTGAGACGCTCGGGTCCGGGCCTTCCGGTGGGTGGCTCGAGTGTCTCCGGACCCGGGGGTCCTGCGGTCACTCCGATAAAGAGGGGGTCTGGCGGTGTGGGGACATAGGTGTACGGCCGGAGCCGTGTTGAGTTTGAGACGCCACCCACTGGATGTGGTGAAGGTGGACACCACCGCTGCGGTGACTGGGCACCCCAGGGAGATGTTGCGCAGCAAGTTGTTAACCCCTCCGTGGGTAGGGGTGGTGGCCCCGGGACCTGGTGGGATTGGGCTGGTGCAGGGAGATGGGCGGCTGGAGGGCACTGATTTACTCACGATTAGTAAATACACAAGTCTCTGGTAAACCAAGCTGATGGTGGTCGGTGCCCGCAGCCGGCTGTAGTTTGGTCCCCCACCCGGTTGGTGGTCTCTGTCTTTCTCCTGCACCTGTTTTGTGATGGTGGACTACCTGCGCTTGCAACGTCAGGAGTCCACTCCCCGGCTTGTGGTTGTCAGAGGAGGCCTTTGCCTGCAGACGCTGGCCCGTGGGATCTCTCTGCCGTGGTGGTGGCTTTCTATCCCCCTCGTTGGGCTGTTGTCTTCTTTCGGGACTTTGGGTGGGAAAGTATCAAAAACGAAGAAACTTCAGCTCTCCCCTCTTCACTCCCAAATCTTACCTCCGGTGCACGGAAACACCCTGACCTGGGTGAGAACACATGAAGAAAAGGAGAAATTCCAGCAACTTCAGGAGAAAGTAGAATTTTCTTAAAAAACAGATTCTTTATTGATCATAAAAATATTAATATTCCATCCAAGCAAGACAAAAAATAGAGAGGCAAGACAGAGGAGCTGTTTCCTACGTGTTTCAACCTGAATAGGTCTTAATCATGGAATGATGATTATGATCAATAAAGAATCTGTTTTTTAAGAAAATTCTACTTTCTCCTGAAGTTGCTGGAATTTCTCCTTTTCTTCATTTGGGTGGGAAAGGACCTAAAGTCCTAGCCTCAATCAATTAATTAGCTAGTCGTCAGTAGCTTCTGGACCTAGCTTCAGGGTCTGAGTTCCCCCTTTGTGCTCCGGCTTCCGGGTCGGTTCCCTGGGTCGGTACCGGCGGGCCACTACCCTGTCCCAGTCCACCTCGGTTCCAGCGAGCCGTCTTCCCGGCTCCTGCAGACAGAAGCCTCCGTAGGCCTCCTAGCCAAAGGCACCAGGGCTCCTACCCCGTCACCTGTCAGTGAGTTGCAGACCTAAGACACAGGCCTGCCTCTAGACTTGAACTTCAGGACTAGACTCCCAGACTAAACTAAACTTTGTTTCCTAAATATCCAGGATATGATGTCACTAGTTGTCGAAGCAGGTCAGACCCGTCGAAGCACTAGACTAGAGTGCGAAACGGCCGTCGTTTGACGTGCTGCTCCGTCCTATCCCCTCCCCGCTTGCCACAGCATGTATTACCTGCACATGCGGATAAACTTGCACCTGCTTTCACAGCAACTATCGGTGAGTGCTTTCATTTTTTCTACCATAACTTACCTTGGATTATGCTGATGCTGTTTGAATAAGCACCCCGTAGCTGTGAACACTTCTCTTCATGACCAGTATCTCTGCTGCTATAAGTTTATCACGTTTTAGCGGTAACGCTATATATGAATAACGGCTGAAGCCCGGTGCATCTCCATACATAGAGTAGTGCCCTGTCCTCCTTACTTTACTAAACTTTGTTTCCTGCCTCAGGCTCTCTGAACTCCTCGGTGGGCGTGTCCAACCACCTGGCCACGCCCACTTGTGTGTCCATCAAGCCCTGAGGGAGGTGACTAGGGTTTAAATGGTTGGCTGCTGTCACCTTGTTAGGAGACTGGTGTTGTGCGGGGCTCTATCTGTGACTACCTGGCTAGTCCAGGGCGTCACACTCCCCCTTGGTTAACCACAGACCGTCCGCGGGCTGTCCGACCACCACCGTTTATTTTTCTAAACTGAAAAAGATAAAAGATTTTAAAACATGTACAAGCATACTAACATATTTACATTTCAATAAGACTTTGTATTCATCCCTTGCGGGAGGCATTTTGCTTAAACGTTTCAAACATTTTTATTAACCGGGAACGGGACGGGACCGGGTCCTTTTCATTTTTCCCACCCAAACAAACCTAGCCTTGATGCTGCCTCTAAAAACCAGGTCAGCACCCCTTTTTACTAGTCCAGGAAATGGGTTCGGGTCCGGGTGTTGCCCACACGGGCTGGGTAATAAGTTCCTTACCCAGCAGTCTCTGAGAGGCCCCACGTCCAGGGGACCCCTGACCCGGAGGGTAGTCACCGGTTTCCATGGTGATGGGACCCCGGCCTACTCTGCCGCAGGCCCTTCCTCCAACCAGCCTCTCCGGAGACTGTAGGACATGAAAAGGGTGGTCCAGGGGCTATTTACAAGGCCCAATAGTTTTTGGGTGGCCTGCAAGTTCTCGGCCTTCTCTTTATTTAAATGGGGTAAACTGGAACAGGGGAGTCAACAAAGTCCCAACGGGGACGGGCAGTCAGGTAGCCGGGAACCGCTATCTCTTTCTTATAAACGCGGGCATGCACATCCACTCTCCTGCTCAGGAGCCAGGCCCACTTGGGTGCCCCCGGCGCCGGCTACGACCGGCCTCTCATACTGCCGTGGGCCCCACCGATCAGTGGCCTGCTCTGCCTCTCTGCAAGTGTACACCAGCTGCTCCATAGCTGGGATGGGGTACTTGGGAGCGGCCAGCACCGTGGCCAGGGTAGACTTCCGCTCGGGTGCTGCCTCCGTTGTGGCCGGGCAGACTGCCGGGGTGGACGTCATCACCGTTGCGGCCAGGCTCGGGGCCAGATGGGATGTCGTCCGTGGTGCTGGAGCGATGGTAACGGCAAGGCCTGAGGGCCCAGTAGCTGGGTCCTCCCCCGTAGATGGTACGGGCTCCGCTGCCATGGACTGAGGCAGCAAGTCGGTCGGGGCGTTGGCTGCGGACACAGGTGACGAGGGAGACGGTGTGGCGGATGGGAGCAGGCCAGGTCCCTCAGCCGAAACGGCAGGTTCCTGGGGAACACAGGGGTGTGGGTCACTGCTTACCCGCTCCTCCGAGATCATCTCCACTTCGTGCGCCCGGACAGGAGCAGCCAGGCCCTTCATCTCCGACGTCCACTTCGCCAGCATGAAGTGGGCTTGGGCCTGGATCTTCCGACACATCCTGCCGCGTTGGTGTCCAGGAACGGGTTTCTGCAGAGTCCTGGCGTCCCTGCACTTATTAGCCACGGTTACATCAGCTCTTCCCGCTTCTCCCCCTTGGTCTTTTCGTGGCACTCCTCCAGCCGGCCGGTAAGTATTGTTTTGCGACTTCCGGCTTTGCGGCACGGCTGTGTTCCCAGGGGGCGGGGCTTCAATTTTCGCGCTCTTTTCGCGGGGAAGAAGGCTTTGGCGTGAATCTGAAAAGATGGCGGCATGATGGCGGACCCTGAAAACTTCACAACGGGTCACCGCTGACTTCAACTTCAAGGCGCACTTCACTAGGGAAGTGAATGGGTAAGTATCCTGTTCGTGACACCAAATTCGGAGGTGTGCCGCCCCCATGCTCGGCAGCTACTGAGCCGCTCGGGTCCGGGCCTTCCGGTGGGTGGCTCGAGTGTCTCCGGACCCGGGGGTCCTGCGGTCACTCCGATAAAGAGGGGGTCTGGCGGTGTGGGGACGTAGGTGTATGGCTGGAGCTGTGTCGAGTTCGTAACGCCACCCACGGGATGTGGTGAAGGTGGACACCACCGCTGCGGTGACGGGGCACCCCGGGGAGATGTTGCGCAGCAAGTTGTTAACCCCTCTGTGGGTAGGGGTGGTGGTGTCGGGACCCGGTGGGATTGGGCTGGTGCAGGGAGATGGGCGGCCGGAGGGCACTGATGTACTCATGATTAATAAACACACAAGTCTCTGGTAAACCAAGGTGATGGTGGTCGGTGCCCGCAGCCGGCTGCAGTCTGGTCCCCCACCCGGTTGGTGGTCTCTGTCTTTCTCCCGCATTTGTTTTGTGATGGTGGACTACCTGCGCTTGCAACGTCAGGAGTCCGCTCCCCGGATTGTGGTTGTCGGAGGAGCCCTTTCCACGCAGACGCTGGCCAGTGGGATCTCTCTGCCGTGGCGGTAGCTTTCTATCCCCCTCGTTGGGCTGTTGTCTTCTTTCGGGACTTTGGGTGGGAAAGGACCTAAAGTCCTAGCCTCAATCAGTTAATTAGCTAGTCCACAGTAGCTTCTGGACCTAGCTTCAGGGTCTGAGTACCCCCCTTTGTGCTCCGGTTTCCGGGTCGGTTCCCCGGGTCGGTACCGGCGGGCCACTACCCTGTCCCAGTCCACCTCGGTTCCACTGAGTCGTCTTCCCGGCTCTTGCAGACAGAAGCCTCCATATGCCTCCTAGCCAAAGGCACCAGGGCTCCTACCCCGTCACCTGTCAGTGAGTGGCAGACCTGACACACAGGCCTGCCTTTAGACTTGAACTTCAGGACTAGACTCCCAGACTAAACTAAACTTTGTTTCCTGCCTCAGGCTATTTGAACTCCTTGGTGGGCGTATCCAACCACCTGGCCATGCCCCCTGGTGTGTCCATCAAGCCCTGAGGGTGGTGACTAGGGTTTAAATGGTTGGCTGCTGTCACCTTGTTAGGGGACTGGTGTTGTGCGGGGCTCTATCTGTGACTACCTGGCTAGTCCAGGGCGTCACATATACATGCATTGTGTGTGTGGGAAGAGCGGTAATGTCACCGCTACTTGCACAGGCACAGTTCGTGCAGTTTGAACTGCGCCTGCGCAACTGACACTGCCGCGGTGCATGCCGGAATAGGGTGATAGACACAACTGTCAATTATGTATGTAGATACGTATTTGGTATTGCTCTGTCTGTAAAAGTCCAGTTTGTAAAAATATAAAATTAGTTAAAACCAATCAATAAACGCCGTAATGAGAAAAAAAATCAAAATGCTAGAATTACAGATTTTCAGTGAGCACTCGTTCGTTAAAACCCCCACAAACAAATAAAAACTGATCAAAATGTTGTATCTACCTTAAAATTGGTATCAGTAAAAATGTCAGCTCATCACACAAAAAGCAGCTCTATTATAGCTCAATCGACAGAAAAATAAAAATGTTTTAGGTCTTGGAACATGTTGATATGTACAGAACAAATTCAGAAATTTGATAAAAATTTTTAGTTTGTAAGTTTGGTATTACTGGATGTGGAGAATCATGATTCAGGGTATTTTTTCTACCACAACATGAATATTGTAAAACAAAACCCCCCAATATAATGGCAAAATTGCTTTTTCACACTTTCACTTCATTTGGATTATTTTTCACTACAAAATGGATGCGCCATTCAAAAATACATCTAGAACTCGTATGTCTATGTGGACAGAAAAATCAAAAAGTTCTGGCTCGTGAAGGTAAGTGAGAAACAAAAGCGCTTAAACAAAAGAGTAATAAGTTTACAAAGCTGCATAATTATCTAAATAAGGATTGTGGTAAAATGTTACTCAATTTCTACACTGTGTACATGATCCATCCACGCTTGTTACTTAAGGGGCATATGCTTAAGGCTATGTCCGCACTTTGCGTCGTCGTAGTTGCAGTTCAAAACGCATATTTTGGCAGAAATTGTCTTTTCCAAAGTTTGGTCGGATCGCAAAAACGCAGTAAATACGCATGCGTTTTTACCGCGTTTTGACAGCTTTTTACCTGCTTTTTAGTTGCTTTTAGTCAGATGCGTTTTGATTACAAAGACACTGGTAAATTAAGTTTAAATATACAAACAATATGAAAATAATGGAAAAAAAGATAACCAATATCATGATTTAAATCATACAAAAATTAGATCATTTTAATATAATATTAACTATTTGTTAATAATTATGTTAAAAATAACAAAAAAATATGGAATTTCAATCTTTTAATTGTCGGACTATGTGTGTGTGTGTAAAGAGACATATCATTCCATTAATATTAAGTTCAAAGAACATGCGTTTTCAAAGTCCAAAACGCATGTTTTCTGCATGCAAAAAGCATGTAAAACGCTAGAATTTTGACATTTGATGCGTTCTGACATTTCTCATTGACTTCAATGATATCAAAATGCAGCCAAAATGGCAAAAACAATTGACATGTTGCTTCTTTGAATGCCGAGTTTTTGCCCAAAATTATGCAAATTAAATGCAGCTTTTAGAAAAGCAAAGTGCGGACAAGAAAGCTCAATGTTCTTTTGACTTTGCTTGAAAAGCAGAACGCAGACATTTTGGCATGAAAACGCTGAAGTTCCAAACGCAGCTGAAACGCAGGTAAAAATGCAAAGTGCGGACAGAGCCTAAGGCAGGCTTTGCACACTACGACATCGCAGGTGCGATGTCGGTGGGGTCAAATTGAAAATTACGTACTTCCGGCATCGCATGCGACATCGTAGTGTGTAAAGGTTCGATGATACGATTAACGAGCGCAAAAGCGTCGTAATCGTATCATCGGTGCAGCGTCGGCGTAATCCATAATTACGCTAACGCGACGGTCTGATGTTGGTCCTTGCTACTGCGGCAGCACACATCGCTGTGTGTGAAGTCGCAGGAGCGAGGAACATCTCCTACCGGCGTCACCGCGGCTTCCGTAGGATATGCGGAAGGAAGGAGGTGGGCGGGACTATCGCGCTCGGCATCGCAGCATCGGCTTGCAATGTCGCAGCGTGCAAAGTACCTCTAAGGCAAGTCTTTCTCATAATCATATAGACATCTACAAGAGGCCAATCATGCTTTCAGCAAAAGGCCATATACTTGAGCACAGTCGTGCCAGTCAACGAAACATTTAAAGAGGAATTATTTTTAATTTGACCTCTATTATGTTTGTTTTAGGGACATTAACTGTAAACAATATATACACTTTTTATAAAAACTTAAAATGGTTTATTGTGCTCATTTCTACAATAGTGCCATGAACTGCCAGTCCTAATTTGTGAACTAAACAGTCTACGTTTATGACAAAATTCTGTTCCAGCTTTTCTTTAAATAACTTAGCAACCCTATGCTTTTTTCCCCCCTGGCTACATCAAATAAAAAAAAAATAGATTTTTTTTTCAAAATATTCCTTTGATAAGCCATAAGAATTTAAACATTTTAGAAGTTCATCAGTAATTGTTTTTGCTCTTTCATTTCTCAAATAAACTAAATCTTAAAAAGGACATTTACAGTGGGTAATAAAAAAGGATTTAGTCAGCCACCAATTGTGCAAGTTCTCCCACTTAAAAAGATGAGAGAGGCCTGTAATTGATATCATAGGTGGACCACAACTATGAAAGACAAAATGAGAAAAGAGATGCAGAAAATCACCTTGTCTGATTTAGCAAGATTTGTGGCTCTCACAGACCTGTAACTTCTTCTTTAAGAGGCTCCTCTGTCCTCCACTCATTAACTACTGCATAGCAATGGCAACTGTTTGAACTTGTTATCAGTATATAAGACACCTGTCCACAACCTCAAACAGTCACACTCCAAACTCCACTATGGTGAAGACCAAAGAGCTGTCGAAGAACACCAGAAACAAAATTGTAGCTCTGCACCAGGCTGGGAAGACTGAAGCTGTAATAGGCAAGCAGCTTGATGTGATGAAATCAACTGTGGGAGCAATAATAAGAAAATGGAAGACATACAAGACCACTGATAATCTCCCTCGATCTGGGGCTCCACACAAGATCTCGCCCTGTGGGGTCAAAACCATCACAAGAACGGTGAGCAAAAATCCCAGAACCACACAGGGGGACCTAGGGAATGACCTGTATAGAGCTGGGACCACCGTAACAAAGGCTACCATCAGTAACACACTATGCCGCCAGGGGCTCAGATCCTGGAGTGCCAGACGTGCACAGAAAACGTTTGACCTCTGTCATTGCCAACAAAGGATATACAGTATAACAAAATATTGAGATAAACTTTTGTTATTGACCAAATCAGACAAGGTGATTTTCTGGATTTGTTTTCTCATTTTGTCTCTCATAGTTGTGGTCAATGATGTCAATTACAGGCCTCTGTCATCTTTTTTAGTAGGAGAACGTGCGCAATTGGTGGCTGACTAAATACTTTTTTTCCCCACTGTATTTTTGACCAGATTATAGACAATTACAAATGTACTTTATGATAAAATGTCTAAAATATTGTCTTGATGTAAACCCTTGCAAATGTCATAATAAATTCTATATGTATTGTTTATTAAAATGTATCAAATATATTGCAATTTATAAAAAACTTGTTTTGCCAAAACTTTTTAATATTAGAATAATTTTAAATTGCAGAAATTGTTGTTTTGATGTAAAGTATTGAAGTTCAACAGAACTTTAAGTTTCTGGAATGTATTAAAATATATAAAGCATTTCTATGCAGTCTTTTGAAATATGTCCCTGGTTTTTTTTTTAGATTTCATAAAAGTAAAAAAGAACCTTGTCTGGACCTTAGTGTTGTGATCTTTTCGGTGTCATTATTTTTACTGCAGTTTCTGTAAATCCCATTCATTTTATGGGGAGTTATGAAAACAGTGTAGCTACGCTCAACTGTTTCCGGAGGCCCACTTCTTCTGCCTGGCTGGTAGATGCTGTTATTTCTGTCTCAGCCAAAAATGACTGAGATCGGACTAAGGGATACTTTGCATGCTACAACATCGCAAGCCGATGCTTGCAATGCCAAGCGCGATAGTACCCACCCCCGTCACAGCAGCGATATCTTATGATTGCTGCCGTAGCGAACATTATCGCTACGGCCGCATCACATGCACTTACCTGCCCTGCGACGTCACACGGCAGGCAGCCAATAGGAGCAGAGGGGTGGAGATGAACGGGACGTAAACATCCCGCCCATCTCTTTCCTTTCGCATTGCAGCCGGGACGCAGGTAAGGTGATGTTCCTCGCTTCTACGGCTTCACACACGAGGAACAACATCGTACCGTCGCTGCAGCGGCATTTTGGAAATGTCGGACACTACACCGATGATACGATAACGACGCTTTTGCACTTGTTAATTGTATCCAAAAAGATTTACACACTACGATATCGACAGCGACGCCGGATGTGCGTCACTTTCAATTTGACCCCACCGACATCGCACCTGCGATATCGTAGTGTGCAAAGTACCCCTTACTCTTTAAGGGTTTACTCACACTGGTGTATAACTAGCGTAAAACTCGTTGGCCAAGGCTATCCAATGTTTGAACTGTTCTCGGATGGAGAAATTAAGTTTTCCATCTTCTCCACACCTGTGATATGAGTTTTACATGGGAGAGAATGAGATCACAGAAAAATGACACTCTGCTCACACTTAGAGCAGGGTTTGAGACAAGTATCATTTTCATAATCAGGATGATTCTGTTGCCGGGAGTAGAGATGAGCGAACCACCCGCGACTCGAACTGAACCTGAACCGTTATCTGAGCCTTTATATCTTTAACTAGGACGACCTCCTGACGACACCCCCATGACACCCAGTAGCGCTGGTGTTGCAGGGGTGGCGTCAGGATGTCATTCGAGTTCATTAGATAATCTAATGACCTCCTGACGTCACTGCACACACGCTGCTGGATACTCACCTGTCTCCGGCGATGCAGTCCTCGGTGATGCTGTTGCTTCCGGGTCCGTGACTACTACATCTGCTACGGTAACATCTAAATCCCAGTGGCTTGAAGGACCTTTGCTGACTTCATGCCCATGTGACCAGAAGGGGCGGGGCCTCCGCTAACATGCATACTGTTGTTCGATATGTGAGCAAGTTGCACATTTGGAAGCCCAGATACTGGATCTAAATGAGCAGCTGGCAACTCTGAGATGCATTAGCAATATGGAAAGGAGTGTGCTGCTCACTGAGCAGCAGCTTGCTGGGTCAGATGTGGGGGAGGATCGTAGTAGGGAGCGGCAGGACGGTGAGGTAGGTAGCTGGGTGACAGTTAGAAAGGGGGGTAAAGGGAAAAGTGCTAGGAAGGCTAGTCCTGAACTGACACACCCCAATAGGTTTGCAAACTTGGCAGATGAGGGGGATGTCATTACAGGGGTAGCATTGCTGCAGCAAGGCATGACCTCTGAACGCCAGAGGAGTGTCTGCTCCAGTAAGGGGGGGGAATAGGAGTGCAGGGCAGGCAAGACAGGTACTGGTAGTGGGGGACTCAATTATTAGGGGGACAGATAGGGCAATCTGTCACAAAGACAGGGATCGCCGAACAGTGTGTTGTCTTCCTGGCGCTCGAGTTCGGCACATCGCTGATCGGGTTGACAGATTACTGGGAGGGGCTGGGGAGGACCCAGCGGTCATTGTACACATTGGCACAAATGACAAAGTTAGAGGTAGGTGGAAGGTCCTTAAAGATGATGTCAGGGAATTAGGTTGTAAGCTTAAAGCATGGACCTCAAAGGTGGTATTTTCGGAAATACTACCTGTGCCACGAGCCACACCAGAGAGGCAAAGAGAGATCAGGGAGGTTAACAGGTGGCTCAGGAATTGGTGTAGGAAAAAGGGTTTTGGGTTCCTGGAGAATTGGGCCGACTTTTCAGTTGGCTACAGATTCTATGCTAGGGATGGGCTGCATCTTAATGGGGAAGGTGCAGCTCTGCTGGGGCAGAAAATGGCTAGAAGGTTGGGGGAGTGTTTAAACTAGGAATGGGGGGCGAGGGTATTCACTTTATAGAAGGGGAATGTAGTGCAGATAGTGACCAGGGCACAAGTAATGAAATTGGGGGTGGTACTGGGGAAGGGTTAGGACAGTTAATACAGTAAGCAGGAATACAGGTACAGAGTCATACATAACGTGCATGTACACTAATGCCCGAAGCCTCACAAATAAGGTGGAGGAATTAGAATTAATATTGTTGGAAGAAAATTATGATATAGTGGGGATATCAGAGACATGGCTGGATGAGAGCTATGACTGGGCTGTTAATTTACAGGGTTATAGCCTATTCAGGAATGACCGTACAAATAAGCGAGGGGGAGGTGTGTGTCTATATGTAAAATCATCCTTAAAACCCATCCTGCGTGACAACATATGTGAGGGTACTGAGAATGTAGAGTCCCTATGGGTGGAGATAAGGGGGGGGAGAATGAATAATAAAATACTGATAGGGGTGTGTTATAAGACGCCGAATATTATGGAAGAGGTAGAGAATCTCCTCATAAAGCAAATTGATAAAGCAGCGAGTCTCGGAGAAGTAATTATTATGGGGGACTTTAACTATCCTGATATAAATTGGGGAACAGAAACTTGCAGTTCCAGCAAAGGAAATAGATTTTTGATAACAATGAAAGATAATTACCTTTCACAAATGGTACAGGACCCCACAAGAGGGGTAGCACTTTTAGACCTTGTACTAACCAATAGGCCAGACCGCATATCAAATATACAAGTTGGGGGTTACTTGGGGAATAGTGATCACAAAATAATAAGTTTTCATGTATTCTTTAGTAAGATGTCTAGTAGAGGGGCTACAAGGACACTAAACTTCAGGAAAGCAAATTTTAAACGGTTGAGAGATGATCTTAGTGCAATAAACTGGGATGATGTACTAAGTAATAAAAGTACACAAAGCAAATGGGAGACTTTTATGAGCATCCTGAATAGGGCTTGTGCAGAAAATATACCCTATGGGAACAAACATGCTAGAAATAGGAGGAAACCCCTATGGCTAAATAGAGCTGTAAGGGAAGCAATAAAAGAAAAACAGAAAGCCTTAAAAGAATTAAAGAGGGTAGGTAGTGATGAGGCATTATATAATTATAGAAAATTAAATAAAATATGTAAAAAGCTAATTAAGTTAGCTAAGTTTGAGACAGAGAGACTCATTGCGAGAGAAAGTAAAAATAATCCTAAAATATTCTTTAACTACATAAACAGTAAAAAACTGAAAAGCGATAGTGTTGGCCCCCTTAAAAATAGTCTTGGTGAAATGGTGGAAGGGAATGAGGGTAAAGCCAACCTGCTGAATGACTTTTTTTCTACGGTTTTTATAGAAGAAAATGCCATGGCAGATGACATGACCAGTGATACCATAAATTCACCATTGAATATTACCTGCTTAACCCAGCAGGAAGTACTCCGCCGCCTCGAAATCACTAAGGTTGACAAATCTCCGGGCCCGGATGGCATACACCCCAGAGTACTACAGGAATTGAGTTCTGTGATAGATAGACCATTATTTTTAATCTTCTCAGATTCCTTAATAACAGGGTCGGTACCGCAGGACTGGCGCATAGCAAATGTGGTGCCAATATTCAAAAAGGGGACAAAAACTGAGCCGGGAAATTATAGGCCGGTAAGTTTAACCTCTACGGTTGGTAAAATCCTTGAGGGTTTCTTGAGAGATGCTATACTGGAGTATCTCAAGAAAAATAACTTTATGACAGAGTATCAACATGGGTTTATGAGGGATCGATCCTGTCAAACTAATTTGATCAGCTTCTATGAAGAGGTAAGTTCGAGCCTGGACCAGGGAAATGCAGTGGATGTTGTGTATATGGACTTTTCAAAAGCTTTTGATACGGTGCCACACAAAAGGTTGGTACATAAAATGAGAATAATGGGGATAGGGGAAAATATGTGTAACTGGGTTAAAAACTGGCTAAGTGATAGGAAACAAAGGGTGGTTATTAATGGTACGTACTCGGACTGGGTCTCAGTTCATAGTGGGGTACCACAGGGGTCAGTATTGGGCCCGCTTCTTTTCAACATATTTATAAATGACCTTGTTGGGGGCATGCGGAGTAGAATTTCAATATTTGCAGATGATACTAAACTCTGCAGGGTAATCAATACAGAGGAGGATAATTTTATATTACAGGGAGATTTATGTAAATTGGAGGATTGGGCTGAGAAGTGGCAATTGAAGTTTAATGTAGATAAATGCAAGGTCATGCACTTGGGTAGAGGAAATAACATTTATGATTATGTACTTAATTGTAGAACACTGGGTAAAACAGACACAGAAAAAGACTTGGGTGTATGGGTGGATGGTAAACTTCACTTTAGTGGACAGTGTCAGGCAGCTGCTGCCAGGGCTAATAAAATAATGGGATGTATTAAAAGAGGTATAAGTGTTCATGAAAAAAATATAGTTCTACCTCTGTACAAGTCACTAGTGCGACCGCACTTAGAATACTGTGTACAATTCTGGTCACCGATATATAAGAAGGACATAGCTGAACTGGAGAGGGTGCAGAGAAGAGCCACCAAGATTATTAGAGGAATGGGTGGGCTGCAATACCAAGACAGGTTATTAAACTTGGGGTTATTTAGTTTGGAAAAACGAAGGCTTAGGGGGGATCTAATCACAATGTATAAATATATGAGGGGACAGTACAGAGACCTTTCCAAAGATCTTTTTACACCTAGGCCTGCGACTGGAACACGGGGGCATCCGCTACGTCTTGAGGAAAGAAGGTTTAATCATAATCACAGACGAGGATTCTTTACTGTACGAGCAGTGAGACTATGGAACTCTCTGCCGCATGATGTTGTAATGAGTGATTCACTACTAACATTTAAGCAGAGCCTGGACGCCTTTCTTGAAAAATGTAATATTACCAGTTATGTATATTAGATTTTATGACAGGGTATTGATCCAGGGAACTAGTCTGATTGCCAGATGTGGAGTCAGGAAGGAAATTTTTTCCCCATTGGAACTTGTTTGCCACATTGGGGTTTTTTTTGCCTTCCTCTGGATAAACATGTTAGGCTACGGGTTGAACTAGATGGACTTAGAGTCTCCCTTCAACCTTAAAAACTATGATACTATGATACTATGAACATAGCTGATACAAGAAAGCAACATTATTTTTCTAAGTCCACGTGGCATGGAGTTGATTATAATAAAAGTGGGGGTCTGGAGGTAAGACCATCAGACTGGGGAAGGGTGCAGGGGGGGCAAAGACCCCTTGCATGGTTATAGTGGAAGAGAGGACATATCATAAAGCCCATCAATGAAGCCGATCACACCTACTTACCAAGCCAGTCACGCCCAAGGTACTTCTAGCCACTGGGATTTACCACAACCTGTCTGCTGCATTTGACAATCACAGCAAGCAGCCATAGAGCATGACTGCCTGCTGTGAGGTTCAGGCCGTGACTGAAGTGAGCCACGCGATCAGCGGTGACATCACTCAGGTTAGCCATGGCCACATCTGGAGTCCTCTATCTGTGACTAAGTAAGTAAATAAGCACTTGAACCTTGCCTCTCCCCCCATCTCATTGTAGATTGTAAGCTCTCACGAGCAGGGTTGTATTTTTTTTCCCCTCTAAATATTGTATTTCTATAACTGTTACTTGTTTGTATATGATCCTCCTGAATTGTAAAGCGCTACGGAATATGTTGGCGCTATAGAAATAAAGATTATTATTATTATTATTATTAATGGACAGTCTGAGAATACTAGCACCCAGCTGTGAGCCTTTATCTTGGCAGGTTATCAAAACTGGGATGACCGCACGACGGTTTTTTAAAATGACTTATTTTACTGTATGATAGAGACCCACCCACCGGCGTCTGTGATTGGTTGTAGTCAGACAACTGTCACTCAGCGTGGGGGTGCGTCTGATGGCAACCAATCCCAGATACCGGTCAGCGGGGGAAGCAGTGAATATGTATGAGCCTAATCAGCGGCACGGGAAGAAGAATGAGAGTCGCCCCGGTGATTCAGTATGAAGCGCTTGCTCTTACCCCTTTGCGCCGGATTCCAAATGTATTGGTGTGAAAGGCCGAACCAATAGGATGAAATTAATTCTGCTCAATATTAATATTAGCATATTATAATTATTATTTTATATTAATTTTAATTGTATCACTTAATATTGAGCAGAATACGGACATCTTCCTACATACAGTATGAGTTCCCACATAGCCTCCTAAAAACAGCTTGGACCACCACAGACTCTATATATACAGTGTGAGCCCCCACATAGCCACCTATACAGATTATGAAGCCCCACATAGACTCATTTATACATTACGAGCTCCACATAGCCTCATATATACATTATAAGCCCAACATATCCACCTATATGTATTATAAGCTCCACTTAACCAAGGTGTCAGAAAGTCTTCTTTTCTTTATCATTCTCAATATATTATTTCCTTTGTGCTGTAGCATGATTATAAGATAAGCCCCACATCAACAAC
This sequence comes from Anomaloglossus baeobatrachus, assembly GCF_048569485.1. Classification (NCBI taxonomy): domain Eukaryota; kingdom Metazoa; phylum Chordata; class Amphibia; order Anura; family Aromobatidae; genus Anomaloglossus; species Anomaloglossus baeobatrachus. The sequence goes on along the minus strand of NC_134358.1, from coordinate 470,619,875 downwards.
ATTTATCATCTTTTTTTTATTCCCAAACTTCGATATCTGAGAAGGTATGGTTATGTTTGGTCAAGTTTTTCTTCTCAATGTCTTAATGAGAGGTTTTTAAAGGTTTCCTTCTATGCATCTTTTAGGATTTCAAAAGCTTTCAGATGTACAGATGATGATGATTGATAAGCACTTATTTTAGTTCATATGGATTTTAGTTTTGCCTTTATAGCTCACTTTGTCAGTAAAGCACAATTTACTAAGAGATGGCAAGTGGTAAATTATGAGGGCACACCAAGTAATCATCCTTACAAATAAGTCAACTGCATTTTCTTTTTGCCTTCTTTAGCTATTGTTATTCTGCTCTTACGTGTGGAGAGTCAGTATTCAGAATATCTATACTGTTTTGACTAAGTTTGTTCTTATGTGCTGACTCTAAACTGATGTGTTTCTCAAGAAGATCTATACAAAACAGTATTTTGGGTTATAATTACACAGGTCTGCAAGGATAACATTGAAAAGTAAGAGAAGATTTTTGTATACTTTCAATCGCTAAATTCAGTAAAAATATGTAAAACATTCCATCACGTACACTTTATTACCAAACACTAAGTCCATAGGCTTTTTCTTGTATCATACTTTGACCCCTTTCCATGACCTTTGGTGGATGATTTTGGTGTTAATAAATTGGTTAGAAATTAATAGACATTTAATGGGAATCTGTCACCAGGATTTTGCAATGTAAGTAGAGTACAGCATGCTGCAAGGGATGAAAAAGAAAAAACAACTGTGCTTATCTTATATGTGTGTGAGCTATTGTTTATTTCAACTAAAGCATTTATCACTTGGTGATTAATATAGCTCATGCCAACAGCCGGCCACGCCCCCTGCTGTGATTGTGACAGTCAATGCACAATCTCTATGATTGTGTGAATTGTCTGTATGAATCTCTATGCCTGATGTGGGTAGGGAAGCTCAATCAGCTTTGGTGTTTTCCTGGATCTAATTTCTTTGTGTGAGAACGGCTGCACCCAGTAATCTAGGTTAACATGGTTAGTTTCAGAGTCTTTTTGCCTACAACATGCTGCTCTCAGATGAAGTAGCAAAAACCTGCTGACAGATTCCCATTAAATGATTCTGATGAAGACTTTTATGCTGGTCCCAATAAATTATTTAGGTAGGGACTTAGGGGTACTTTGCACACTACGACATCGCACGTGCGATGTCGGTGGGGTCAAATCGAAAGTGACGCACATCCGGCGTCGCTGTCGACATCGCAGTATGTGAATCCTTTTACATACGATTAATGAGAGCAAAAGCGTTGTTATCGTATGATTGGTTTAGGGTCCGACATTTCCATAATTTTGCAGCAGCGACGGTACAATGTTGTTTCTCGTTCCAGCAGGCAGCACACATCGCTGTGTGTGAAGCCGTAGGAGCGAGGAACATCACCATACCTGCGTCCCGGCTGCAATGCGGAAGGAAGAAGGTGGGCGGGATGTTTACGTCCCGTTCATCTCCGCCCCTCCACTCCTATTGGCCGCCTGCTGTGTGGAATCGCTGTGACGCCGCACGACCCGCCCCCTTAGGAAGGAGGCGGTTCGCCGGCCAGAGCGACGTCGCAGGACAGGTGAGTGCATGTGAAACTGCCGTAGCGATAATGTTCGCTACAGCAGCAATCACAAGATATCACTGCTGCGACGGGGGCGGGGACTATCGCGCTCGGCTTTGCAGCATCGGCTTGCGATGTCGTAGTGTGCAAAGTACCTCTAAAGGCCCTGTCACACACAGAGATAAATCTTTGGCAGATCTGTGGTTGCAGTGAAATTGTGGACAATCAGTGGCAGGTTTGTGGCTGTGTACAAATGGAACAATATATCCATGATTTCACTGCAACCACAGATCTGCCAAAGATTTATCTGTGTGTGTGACAGGGCCTTTAGACTTTCCTAAACATTCTGCAGAACTTTTAGGCTCCAGACTAAAGGAAAAAAACTTGCTTTCTCCTGGTATTTTTCATGGTACAGAAGCAGAGAAAAATAATTCCTTCCATACTTTACTCAAGACAGTTCTCTAGTATATTGCAGTGATGTTCCTGGGTTGGAAAAATGTAACATTGAGTACAATGTGAGCGAGTGGAGACTCTTTATTGATTCATCTAAAAAAAGTGTAGAAGCTGAGCTACTGCACAATGGCAGCAAGTGTGGTTCAGTGTGGTTCAGTGCCTGTATGGCATTCTGTGCACTTGAAGGAAAGCTATGAGAATTTAGACTTTATTTTCAAGAAACTTAACTACGAGGATCAAGGATGGTCAATATGTGGTGATCTGTAAGGCTATGTGCGCACATTGCATTTTTTCCTGCGTTTTGGCTGCATTTAAAACTGCGCTGTGTCATTGTCAAAATGCATGTGTGGTGCTTCCCCAGCAAAGTCTATGAGAAGTCAGCAAATTCCATGCGCACGTTGCTTTTTTTTAGGCAGCGTTTTGGATGCCAAATATTTGACAAAATCGATGATTAAAAAAAAAGCAGCATGTCACTTCTTCAGTGCATTTTGGTTGCATTTTGCACCCATTGAAATGTGTGTCAAAACGCAACCAAAATGTTTAGGTGTGCGCTTGCACTGCATTTGTTGCGTTCTGCATGCTTTTATGACAAACAAAATGCAGGTCTTTCGATCTCTCTCTCTGTCGGCGTCTGTCTCTCTCTGTCGATGTCGGTCTCTCTCTCTCTGTCTGTTGGTCTCTCTCTCTGTGTCGGTTGGTCGGTCGGTCTCTCTGTCAGTCAGTCTCTCCCTCTCTCTGTGGCCAGAATGGTGGTGAATATGTCCACCTTAAAGACACTGCTGAGACATTTTAAGACTATGCGCCAATGTAATACCAGGTCCTTGAGGATCCTAGGTATCGATGTCATACATGGTGGCATCAAGGGTGGTAATGTAAAAAACGCCCGGCACAGTGTGAAACATGATGGATCTCAATTTTGGGCACTATGTCCCCTGCTGGTTTAAATGAATCTCTTAGCTTCACTCCTTTTCTATAACCAACTATCCATGGACTGATTTTATTTTTCTCATAATCTCTCCTTGTTTTTAACACACTTATTTGTATTTTTTGCATGAGGTTATTTGATTGACAATTGTTTATCCACATCTTCTTGGACCATATGGTTTCCATGTCCTGCACTTATTTTGGCAAGCCCCCATGGATCTGACCCATGGCTGCAGAGATGTTTCATTGGAAGTTGAATTACTGGCTCCTCAATGTATATTTCCATTAATGAGTTACTACCTCTTTAAATTATTTGTAATGTTATATTCTCACTTTTCTGGAGCTATACTTCTGCATTACTATCTCTGTAACCACTCCCCTTCCCCAATATTCTGCTCATCAATGAGATAATTAAGGGTTTGCAGAGCCTCCCTTTCCAGGGTGCTATCCAGCCCATGCTCAGCGGGGCCACTATTATGCAGCCTCTTAAGCAGGGGTGGGGAACCTCCGGCCCGTGGGCCGCATGCGGCCCGCCATGACCATTTCTGCGGCCCCTGAGCAGATTCCTGGGGGCGGCAGTGCTATGGCCCTTTAAATCTCCACATGTGCTGCTTGCACGCATCAATGAGCTCTTTCACTGGCAGGTGCCAACGTGCTGAGGACTTACTTTGTGGACAGGTTTAGTGCTCTGCGCTTCCGTCCCACAGCAAATTCCCCGCTTCCAGCATTGTACCGCCTGCTCTCCAGCGCTGTGTGCCGCCCGCTCTCCCCCCTTCTCCGGTGCAGTGTGACCCCTCCAGTGCTGTGTGCAGCCTCCCCAGTGATGTGTATCACCCCCAGTGTTGTGTTCTCTTCAATACTGTGTACCACCCCAAGTGCTGTGTACCCCCTAGTGATGTCTGTGCTCTGCAAGTCCTGTCCGTGCCCCCCAGTCTTCTCCTAGTGATGTCTGTGCCCCCCTTAGTGATATTTGTGCCCCCCTTAGTGATGTCTGTGGCCCCCCTTAGTGATGTCTGTGCCCCTCTTAGTGATCTCTGTGTGCCCCCCTTAGTGATGTCTGTGTGCTCTCCCTAGTGATGCCTGTATCCCCTAGTGATGCCTGTGCTCCCCTAGTGATGCCTGTGCCCTCCTAGTGATGCCTGTACCCACCTAGTGATGTCTGTGCCCCCTAGTACTCTCTGTGCCGCCCTAGTGATGTCTGTCCCCCCCCAGTGCCGTCTGTGCCCCACAGCAATGCTTATGCCTCCCAGTGACCTAGTAATGTCTGTTTCCCAGCCCCTCTTGTTATGTATTTGCCCCCAGCATCTACTGTCATGTATTTGCTCCCAGCCCCTCCTGTCATGGATATGCCCCAGCGTCTCCTGTTATGTGTATGCCCCCAGTGTCTCATGTGATGAGTTTGCCCCAACCCTGCCTGTGATATATACATCACATTAGAGATGCTAGGGGCATATACATCATGGGAGGGGATGGAGCATATACATCACATTAGAGACGCTGGGGGTATATACATAACATGCTGGGGCATATACATCACTTTGGAGATGCTGGGGCCATATATATCACAGGAGAGGCTGTGGTATATACATTACAGGAGCGGCTAGGGGCATATACATCACAGAAAAAGCTGGGGAATATACATGCCAGGAGGGGCTGGGGGCATATATCTCATAGGAGTGGCTGGGGGCATATACCTCACAGGAGGGGCTGGGGGCATATACCTCACAGGAGGGGCTGGGAGCATATAACTCACAGGAGGGGCTGGGAGCATATATCTCACAGGAGGGGCTGGGAGCATAGATCTCACAGGAGGGGCTGGGAGCATAGATCTCACAGGAGGGGCTGGGAGCATAGATCTCACAGGAGGGGCTGGGAAAATATATCTCACAGGAGGGGCTGGGAGCATATATCTCACAGGAGGGGCTGGGAGCATGTATCTCACAGGGGGGGCTGGGAGCATATGTCTCACAGGAGGGGCTAGGTGCATATACCTCACAGGAGGGGCTGGGCGCATATACCTCACAGGAGGGGCTGGGTGCATATACATCAAAGGAGAGGCTGAAAGCATATACATCACAGGAGGGAGCTGAGGGCATATACATGTCCCCAGCTCCTCGTGTGATGTATGTGCCCCCAGTGTCTCCTGTGATGTAGGTGTCTTCTGTGATGTAAATACAGCAGTCCCAGCATCTTTTATGTGATGTATATACAGCAGTCCCAGCATCTCCTATGTGATGTATATACAGCAGTCCCAGCGTCTCCTATGTGATGTATATGCCAACAGCCCCTTCAGTTATGTGTCTCCTGAGATTTATATACACCAGTCCCTGTGTCTGTTGTGTGATGTATATGGTCTACCAATCTTATTATCACAAAGAGTTGCCTGCTCTCCAGACCATGACAAACCTGGAAAAGCAGTTGTGAGAAGCAACATAAGTGTCACCAAACATCACAGCCACACAAAAGAGAAGCAACTCCGGCCACCACAGTAGAGGTGAGTTAATTAACTGTTTGATCAAATATAGCCAGTTCACATTGATAATTTTGTGCGGACCCCGAAGGTTGGCAGAAATTTCCAAATGGCCCCCGGCAGTAAAAAGGTTCCCCACCCCTGTTCTTAAAGATCAGCTTCTGTGAGAAGAGGTGCAAGTCTTTCACTGCTGTGAAAAGATTGAAATGGTTAGTGGGTACAAAGTTTAAACCCATAGAGAGTATTTCTTGTTGGTAGTTAGTTAACTGATGATTAGATAAATTAATTACCTCCAGAGAGTTGCAATTCTTAGAGGCTTTTGTTTTCGCAGAGGTTTTTTGGGTCAAATTTTGTCGAGTTCTGCAACGGGTGTTAATTACCTGAGTTTCCTTATATATCGACGTAACATGGTTACCCCTCATGGACTCATCGCCAGAGGTCACAGATTGTAATGAGGCAGATCTATAACAAAAGACAGATCCAGATCTGGAAAAAGACCTGGATATGTTGTTTGTAAGCTTATTGAGTACTTTCTCTATTTCAGTTTCTTAAGTCTAAATAAAAGAAACTATGCCATAAGGCCAATCAGGAGGATTATTTAGTGATGTGACCACCTGTCTGGTGATGCTGGTGTGGTTTTGGTACCTTTTTTGAAGTAAGAAAAGTGACTTCTATAAGAAAGAAAAACATAACACCAAACCAAGAACATGCTGCATTTTTTTTAAAAAAAAAGTTTTAAAGCAATTGATCCCAAAAGCACATAAAAAAACAAAATTAAGATGTAAATTGCTTGTATTTATGTAACATTTAGCATACTTTACATTAGACTTTAAAAGGGTTGTGCATGTCAACAAATTTTTATTATCACAAAATCATTACCAGTCAGTAAATGCTGCTTTAACAATGTAGGTGGCGCTCCTTTAGTCCAAAGCAAGAGAGCATGTGAAGAAAGAATGACTGAAGGCCACCATGGAGTTTTGTGGCGGGCTGCTCTGCATGCTGGGACTGAACAGTCAGTAAGTTTGGATCTGATGCCTGCTGGAGAGCTGGATTCTTTAAAGGCTAGTTGTATTTGTATATACTTTGTGCTAAGGATTTACAATTTTAAGTTTATGGACAACTTGGAAAATAATGATTATTACATACTGTATGGTAGAGAGACTTGTTTCCTTTAATTAATACAAGAGACTTGTTACCTTTAATTAATACAATAGTACTATGTTTTAGTCTGCAATTTTCATTCCTTAATTTTCCAACTCTCTGACATGCACCTTGCAGAATGTTTCGAATTTCAGATTTTTCTCATGTGGAAGTGTCTGTTCTTGTAATGTGCTTGAGAGCTCTGTGTACTGCTCCCTTAACTTGCTTTAATGTACTCGTACACCTCATATTCTGTACTTTTCTCTCCAAATGTTTTCCTCCTTGACTATAGGCTTTTTTCCCCCTGTCCTCCAACATACACTCTCCTATCACTACTGTGCAGATCGGAGCACAACCCCCTTCTGCTATCTCTAACAGAGACAGAAGGGAAAGCAAAGAGCCATCAAAACCATGAGTTCTGGACAATTTGAAACATCTCTGCATAGCACTTAATGAAGATAAACAACTTACAGATACTCAGCAGCATCTAAATGGTAGGATTAATATTAATGAAAACTATTTAGAAAATTGCTTAATTTTTGGAAGTAAATGAAAAATAAAAACAAGACCTTGTTGTTAATGGTGTTGGAATAGTTCTCTTAAAACATTTGTTGAGTGAGCTAAGTTTAAAATGGAAAATAAAACTGCACTATGTGAGTAATGACATTTATTTATGTTAGAATTGTAACCGAATAGTTCTTCCATGGTGCCAAATTGATCAGTCTGCAACAATATGTGCTCTCTTATCCACCAAAACAGAATAAAAGCATTGTTATCCACTATTCTATTATATAGGATTGGATTGGATGGTTTTAAGACTTCTCAAGGGACATCTGCTATAGATGTGTTGTTCCATCCATGGCACAATCAATATTGACATGCTCCAATCTATTGGCAGGTTGTTTATTGTAAGTTGACTTGAATGAACACAGTTCTACCTAGAACAAGGACAGAATTCAATAAACATCATTCTAATAGGGCTGATGCAGTAAGTATTGTTTTGTTAAACAATAGATGATAAGAAGACTCTCCATCAGGAGACTGCGTCACTAAAGGTACCGTCACACTAAGCAACTTACCAGCGATCCCAACAACGATAGGGATCGCTGGTAAGTTGCTAGGAGGTTGCTGGTGAGCTGTCACACTGCGACGCTCCAGCGATCCCACCAGCAACCTGACCTGGCAGGGATCGCTGGAGCGTGGCTACACGAGTTGCTGGTGAGCTCACAAGCAACCAGTGACCAGCTACACGTGCAGAGAGCAGGGAGCAGCGCACACTGAGCGCTGGCTCCTTGCTCTCCTAGCTACAGCACACATGGGGTTAATTACCTGATGTGTGCTGCAGCTAAATGTGCACAGAGCAGGGAGCAGCGCACACTGCTTAGCGCTGGCTCCCTGCTCTTCTACTTACAGCACACATCAGGTTAATTAACCCGATGTGTCCTGCAGCTAGCTACATGTGCACAGAGCAGGAGCCGGCAGCACAGGCAGTGAGAGCGGGGGAGGCTGGTATCAAAGGTAAATATCGGGTAACCAAGGACAGGGCTTCTTGGTTACCCGATGTTTACATTGGTTACCAGCCTCTGCAGAAGCCGGCTCCTGCTGCCTGCACATTTAGTTGTTGCTGTCTCGCTGTCACACACAGCGATCTGTGCTTCACAGCGGGAGAGCAACAACTAAAAAATGGCCCAGGACATTCAGCAACAACCAACGACCTCACAGCAGGGGCCAGGTTGTTGCTGGATGTCACACACAGCAACATCGCTAGCAACGTCACAAAAGTTGTTCGTTAGCAGCGATGTTGCTAGCGATGTTGCTTAGTGTGACGGGGCCTTAAAACAGGAAAGTGGTTGCAAGAAGTGCCAATAGTTCAGCTTGAAAAAAATAGACAAAAAACACTAAAATCATGAAGATGGAATGTCTAGTTTCTGGCATCAAAACAAGCAAAAAATAACACTATTAAATAAAAAAAAATACTGTTGCTTGGTCAAACTTGGGTTATACACCTCCAAAACTTTACATTTCCCAAAAGCAAAAATGTATCAAATTGTAATAGTACATTATGTAGTAAGTAAGGATTTTTAGAAGGACCATTCCCATCTGGGAATTGCTGATCACTGGAGTTCCTACTACTTGGACACCCACCAATTCCAAGAATGTAGCTTTGAAATCACTCCTTTGAGCTGAGTTGTGGTCGCACGTGTGCATCATCACACTATTAATTGCCTATATGTTTGTTGACCTCTCAGAATCAGTGGGGGTGCCAGCGAGGGGATCCCCAGTGATCTGTAAGTTTTTACTTAAGGCCCAGTCACACCAAACAACTTACCAGCGATCCCAACAACGATACAACCTGATAGGAATTGCTGGTAAGTTGCTAGGAGGTCGCTGGTGAGATGTCACATTAAGCGACGCTCCAGCGATCCCACCAGCAACCTGACCTGGCAGGGATCGCTGGAGCGTCGCTACACGTGGAAGCATGCTGCGCTTGGTAACTAAGGTAAATATCGGGTAACCAACCCGATATTTACCTTGGTTATCAGCGCACACAGCTTAGCGCTGGCTCCCTGCACACCTAGCCACTGTACACATTGGGTTAATTACCCGATGTGTACTGCAGCTACATGTGCAGAGAGCAGGGAGCTGCACACACTGCTTAGCGCTGGCTCCCTGCTCTCCTAGCTACAGTACACATGGGGTTAATTACCCGATGTGTACTGCAGCTACATGTGCACAGAGCAGGAGCCGGCACTGACAGCTGAGAGCGGCAGAGGCTGGTAACGAAGGTAAATATCGGGTAACCAAGGTAAGGGCTTCTTGGTTACCCGGTTTACCGTGGTTACCAGCGTCCGCAGAAGCCGGCTCCTGCTGCCTGCACATTTAGTTGTTGCTCTGTCGCTGTCACACACAGCGATGTGTGCTTCACAGCAGGAGAGCAACAACTAGAAAATGGCCCAGGACATTCAGCAACAACCAACGACCTCACAGCAGGGGCCAGGTTGTAGCTGGATGTCACACACAGCGACATCACTAGCAAGTTGTGCATCTTAAGCGATGTTGCTAGCGATGTTGCTTAGTTTGACGGTACCTTTACACTGTCAATAGGTGATAAGTAACTTCTCAGGTGGGGATGACCCTTTAAAGTATTCCAGCTCTGCAAGAATAATAAGACACTGTTGAATTGCAGCCTGGCTGGATGCTGTATGTTACACAGCTGGAGACTCTTGCAGTATCTGTAAATCTCAATATATTATCAACCAGCACTCAGCTGACTTCTCTTAAGGTGGTGTCACACACAGCGACGACGACAACGACGTCGCTGCTACGTCACCATTTTCTGTGACGTTGCAGCGATGTCCCGTCGCTGTGTGTGACATCCAGCAACGAGCTGGCCCCTGCTGTGAGGTAGTTGCTGAATGTCCTGCTTCATTGTTTCGTCATCGCTCTCCCGCTGTGACGCACACATCGCTGTGTGTGACAGCGAGAGAGCGACGAAATGAAGCGAGCAGAGAGCAGGAGCCAGCATCTGGCAGCTGCGGAAAGCTGTAACCACTGTAAACATCGGGTAACCAAGGGAAGACCTTTCCCTGGTTACCCGATATTTACCTTCGTTACCAGCCTCCGCCGCTCTTGCTGCTAGTGCCGGCTCCTGCTCTGTGCACATGTAGCTGCAGTACGCATTGGGTAATTAACCCTATGTGTACTGTAGCTAGGAGAGCAAGGAGCCAGCGCTAAGCAGTGTGCGCGGCTCCCTGCTCTCTGCACATGTAGCGACGTTATGATCGCTGCTGCGTCGCTGTGTTTGACAGCTAAGCAGCGATCATAACAGCGACTTACAAGGTCGCTGTTACTTGACAGAAAATGGTGACGTAACAGCGATGTCGTTGTCGCTGTCGCTATGTGTGAACCCAGCTTTATTCATGAGGTGAACAGAACAGCGGCTCAGTGATTAGGAACACTAGGGTCCTGGTTTCAAAGACTTTGGCAAGGATCTTCTCCACCTGTTTGTGTGGGTTTTCTCCGTTTTCTTCCCACACTCCAAAAACATACTGATAGGGAATTTTAGATTGGGGACAGTGTTGATAATTTTTATAAAGCACTTTGTATTATGATGGTGGTATAAAAACCAAAGAATAATAATTCAAATAAAGCAATGGCTATTTGACAACCAGAGTAAAAATGTTTGTATATTTGTTTCAATGGTTCACTCATTTGGGTTATTTTGCTTGGGAATAAGGGGCCATTATACTAAAACGTCACATTTCCATTTCACTGCTATAGTCTATGCTTTGGATATTTAATTTGTATCCGCTACAACTTGCATTATTCCGTAGGTGTCCTTCTTCATCAAAGTTGGAGGCTTTAGCAAGAAGACTCTTAAAGGGGTTGTCCAGTCTCCTGATAAAAGTCTACAGTCACAGATTTCTGAATCCTTACAGCGTGCACACCATACACTGTCAGGATTCTCTGATATATCTGGCGAGAACGAGTGGTCACGTGACTGTAAGTATGTAATTTGCCACATTTCGAATAGTCATGATCGGCCTCGCTTAAAGCAAGGGTTTTCCCGATTCTTCACATCAATGCTGCAAAGTGGTAAACAAGGATCAAAGAGGAGCTAGGGAAAGGATGTCAGAGTTCACATAGGACGTTTTTGCAGTGTTTCTTTCCTAACCAAAACCTGGAGAAAACCTAATCTTGTGCCAGGATGTTTGTGAGTCATCTGCTGTTTTGGGGCGTTTTTGGTGCGTTTTTGTGGCGTTTTTACAGCATTTTTTTATGTGCTGTCAAGAACAGCAAGGGTTCAAGAGTACCCAAGTGCTGGGCCAGGCCGAGAATTACCTGGATTTGGCACTCGAGTAGTAAAAAAAAAAAGATAGAAAGAAAAAAAAAAAAAAAGTAAAGCAAGCGCTATACTTACCAGTCTCCAGCAGATGCTAGAGTGTATGGGCTCCTTCCAGGTACAATGTCTTCAACAGGCCATTATCTCACGGGGGGCAGTGGGTCGAAGCATGATTGTAGTGGCAGGAAGAAAACCTCTCCAAGCTCACTAACCAAGCTGCTCACGCCCACTAACCCAGATAGCCATGCCCACTAACCTGGAAGGAGCCCATAGATTCTAGGATCATCTACCTGCTCCCGCGGCCCCGCCTACTTCCGGTGCCGCTCATTAGCCTTATGCATATTCACTGCTTCCCCCTCTCCACTGGAGTCTGTGGGTCTATAAATAAATAAAAAAAAATGATGTAGGGTCCTCCTATATTATGCTACCCAGCACAGTCCAAGCCTACAGCCAAAGGCTGCAGCCCCCAGCTCTGCTTATCTTGGCTGGGTATCAAATTAAGAGAGACTACATGCTGTTTTTTTTAATTATTTAAATAAATAATTAAAAAAAACACATTTTGATACATAGCCAAGTTAAAGCCCACAGCTGGGGTCTGTTAATCTCAGGCTGGAGCCTCCCAGCCTAAAAATATCAGCCTGCAGCCGCCCAGGATTGTCACATCCATTAGATGCGACAATCCCAGCACTTTACCCGGTTCTTCCCGAATTACCCTGGTGCAGTGGCAATTGGGGTAATAAGGGGTAAATCGCAGCTCCTAGCTGTGACTAAGCCCTAGATTGGTAATGGCAGGTGTCTATGAGACATCTCCCCCATTACCAATCTGTAATAAGTGACATGAAATAAACACAAACACCGAAAAAATCCTTTATTTGAAATAACATACAAAAATCCTTCTCTTTCACCACTTTATTAACCCATAATCACCCCTGCAGATCCGACATAATCCACACAAGGTCCCACGCCAATTCAGCTCTGCTACATCTGAAGATCACAGCGAGCGCCATAGAACAGGACTGCCCGCTGTGATCTCCAGAGAATGAATGAGCTGCATGATCAGCGGTCACTTCACTTAGGTGATTCTCGGTCACAGCTGATGATACGTGTGACCGGGAATAGCCTGAGTGAGGTCAACGCTGAACCCTTGGCTCACTCACCCTCTGTATAGACCCGCAGACCAGGTCTGGGATTGGTTGCAGTCAGATGCTGGGGGCATCTAACTGCAACCAATCACAGAAGAAAGCAGTGAATACGGAATGAGCGGGGAACTGGAGGAGCCGCGGGAGTCAGGGATTCGGTAAATATATCACTCGTGCTCCAATCCCCCTGTTCCCAGCACCATTTAAGTGCCGGCCAGATACCCTGGATCAATTCCGGGTATCTAGTAACAGATGGACTTGCAGGGTATCTGCGAGTCCACCTGTCACTAGGGTGAAAACCGTAGCAAAAGCGCTGAAAAGAATTGACATGGTCATTCTTTTCAGAACGCAGCAAAACCGGAGGTATTTCACAAAACCGTCAGGAAAAAATCCTGATGTGTTTGTGTTTGTGTGCATGAGATTTCAGAAATCTCAGACTTTGCTGGGACTGTAAAAAGCAGTGTTTTATTAGCATGGATTTGCATAAAACCAAGGCAAATCTGCAGCTAAAAAACGCTGCAAAAACACCCAGTGTGAACATAGCTTCAGTACATTGTCTTTTTACATTTTATGATAGTTAATTACACCTGTAGACTTTACTGCGATAGGTGATGATGACAGTTGCTGTTCATAAGATTCTATAAAGAGGTGGGGGAGGGGAGGAGAGGCAAAAACAGATATTTTGCTGCAAGTTCTCCTAAAACTTCAGTTGTACTTTAAATTAATGGAGAGAATGCAAAAGAAATTTGTGCATGTTCTGTGACAGAAATGGACATTATGGGGCTTATTCACCAAGGTACTTATGCCAGAAATCTGGAGTAAATGTAGCGCCCCTGTAGCCATCAGGGAGCTACAAGGTACTGCATCCCCACCAGGATGCAGGGCCTACCACCCAGGGACCCAGTGCCAGTAACAACCAAACACTCCAGTGAATTCTCTGTTTTTCCCCAAATTCCCCATAGACTGGTACCAGGCTAGGGTTGGACCAATGGATGGCCGCCTAGAGGTGGAGCCAATCTAGTCCATTAGACGACCAGGTGGGAGGGGCAGACAGTGGACAGTCAGTCAGTGAGTTGGTGACAGTGAGAGAGGAAAGACTGCCGAGAGTGAAACAGTGACCTGAGGGCCCAGGCAATTGGTTGCTGGTGGAGTACGGTGGAGTACTCCCGGAGCCACGCACCAATGGGGTACAGAATCCTAGGTCAGGCAGACGCTCTGAGCAGACCTGATAAAATCTGCACAGTGAGGGGACCATCAAGGACCTCACTGACCTTGAGGTTCGAGACACAGTAGCAACGAGAGAACAGGACCAGAGACTCCGACCCTAGAGGGTTCACGCTACCCTCATACGGACTACCGTTAAGAGACTACCAGGAGGGGACCCCCAGCCGCTCCAAGCCACGGGCACCCAGCAACCAAAGACAGTTGCAGGGGAAAGAAGCCACCAGGTCACTAAACTGGCACTGGGACAAAGGGGACTTGCGGTTGAGACCAGCTGGCCTCGGGTGACCAGTTTCCAGCTTACTGTGAGTAAAGCAACCAGTTACACTGCAACCCCTTGTGTGGCCTACCTTCTTTTCACACCCATCTACCTCACCTATCCTCTGGGGCCTGGCCCTGCATGCGGAGGGCCTAACATCCAGGCTGCCACTAACACCAGCCCCAGCAGTGAGAACTGTGCAGCGGCGGCTCCATCCCCATAGCTGCAAACCGCAAGTGGCATCACGTGCACTGATAAACTTTCATTTAATCCCCCTGTAAATTTACCCCTTTTAAAAAGCACCCAGAGCACAGAACCAGGCAACGGCCACCAAGCGACATTCCCCAGTTATACACCGCTCGGGACCGAGTACCCCATGACCCTGGGCGACACATAAATACCTTAATAAGTTGTAATATTTTTGCACAACTTAGCACTTGTGCAAAAATATTGCAACTTTTAGCGATTACACATCAGTATAGAATAGCTACGCCAATATGGGTGGGACAGTGTCACGCTCGGACTGACAAATGTCCGGCGCACGGTGTGACAGATGTGCATGCACCAACGACTGTCTGATGCACAAAGAAATACACATGAATCAATGGGGATGGTTAGGGAAAAGAAGGCCCTGACAATAGGGAGCAGGGGTTGGAACACCTCCTGTGTCTGTCCTCCACTCACCCTGCATAGTGCCAAGCCGGTGAGTGCACTAGACATCATTACTACAGTAATTTAACACAGGAGAAGAAGGACAGACGGGGGACATAGACAAAAAAGGATATACACAAACATCCACAGTTGCAGCCAAGCACCAGACTGCAAGCGATATGGCTTCCACAAGGAGAACTACAAAGCAAGGCGTCAGCAGCAGCAGGACTTCAGTGAAATAGGCCTCCTTTCTCCAGGGTGGCTCGTTAAGAATGAAGATTCTGTTATCGGCATCATGTGATGGAACATGTAACTATGTAAGGGGGATGGAAGTGGTTACAAACCGGCTTAACGTTAGGAGAACTAACCAGAAGCTGCTACAAGGAAAATGACATTAACCCTTGAAGGCACCAAGAGAAAGCAAACAAGTTTAAAATCAGAGTTTCACATTGCAATGTGAGACTCAGATCCCACAGCTGTCACAAGTCTCCTATTGACAGGAGACATTTGTGACAGATAAGGGTGGTCACTCCCACTTGTCAAGTTCAACATAAGTTAAACAACTAAAGTGCCGTAAATTACATAAGAAATGTGCTACAGCCAAAGGCTGTCAAATATTTCTGTCAGCGGCGCACTTTTTGAATCAGGGATGCCAGATTCATTAAGCAGACTTCTTTATTAAGGGGGTTTGCTGCATCCTGTTTGTGCATTTGTTTTTATGACCTTGACTGGTAAATACTATTGCCTTTTTACTATGTTTATGTTGAGGGTAAGAATTGAGTAACCTGAAATACTTAATTCAGCCATTTCACAGACCCAGATATGTAGTTTAGTTGATGTAGCCTAACATATATATTTATGAATGCTTTTGTTTTCTACTAACACATATATAAATATATTCAGTGATTTTCCTTAATATAAAATGCCAGCACATGTAACTCAAAGATGGCACCTGCATCGTGGACAACGCCTAAGGTGATAAGGAGATTAAAAACACCCAAAGTTTGGAACAACCAATCTTGTAGAGACGAGGTAAATTTCTACATTCCCCGAGCCCGATCTATGATATTTGATTGGACTATATTTTGTCTACACCCTTTTCTTATTTAGAAATGTAAAAGTTTCGTGAACAATAAACCGAGCAGAATTTCTTTTTATCGTCTGTCATGGGAGGAAGCTCATAACCAGTTTAAGTCTGTTATTCTTTCTCGTGTGCACACATGACATTCCGGATAATCTGAAAAGGGCAGTCAGACCTTAAGGGACCCTTTTGTAGTCTCACCTCAACAGCTGGCGCCTAATTACGTGGGGCATCGAAAGGGTGAGCCAACTCTCTTCATCTCCGGACACAGGGGGCTGCTCCCGAAAGTAACCGAAGGTCGCCCGCCACGAGGACTGATCACCCTCCTTTGGTCCACGGTAAGCTTCATATACATTGTATGTGTTGTTTTGCCTGTGGCTTGGGTGATTTTTCGGTGAAAGGTGGGCAGTCACGAGTCCGGAGAGGGGGTAGAACACCGGAGACCTATGTTGTGGTGATCACCCACCGGTGATCTCGAGAAGGGAAGGACCCAGACCCCTGGGTGCTAGGTGTAGGTCATTAGGATCTGACTGCTCATATTACAAGGTTGCTACAGTGAGCAGGAGAAGGAGGGGGGCCAGTGAGCAGGAGAAAGGAGTAGGAGAACAAGGGAGCAGCTGCCCCACAGCGATGTATAGGAATCACAGCGTTTGAGGAATTTGGGACAGAGATAAGGGAACCAATGTTTATTTAACACACCCACTTCCGCGTTTGAATCCGGAGAAAAAGGGGTGCATGGAGAAAGAGAGATAAAGTATCCGTGCATCGGATGCCATAGAAGGTCCTCCTTACGCGACGAGGGGGCAGCTGGCCAGTCCAACTGAAGCACTCTGCATACTCTGTTCACGAAGAAATTGTTTTTTCCTGCAGGAGCCGAAGGATTGCAAAAGGTTGTATAAATTGGTGTGGTTACCTCCGGTAGGAAAGCTGCCGCCCGGTTCGATGGACTTGGGCAGTGGGAAGAATCTATGATGAGATTGTGGAGTGATTAATTCTCAAGTTTAGTTTTTAAAATGCTCGTAATAGGGATCATTTTAACAAAGAGAAAAGCTGGAGCAGAGACAGGCAGCATCACTGCCCCTACATTTGGAAAGGTGGGGGCTAGGCAGCTCATGAGGAGTAGCAGAAAAAGAAAAAAAAACTGATTGAGTGTTGAATGCATATGTAATTGTGTTGGGTTTTCTATCTTACAGCACGTTTTGATAATTGGAAGATTTTTGGGGATTTTTTTTAGCCTGGTGAGAATAGAGAGTTTACAAGTACAAAATGTGTTATGTTGGATCCCTGAAGGGTGGACTAATTGTATGATGCTGCATAGGAAACATGCATAAATGTAGCATTTATAGAATAGTAGCCAATAGCAAAGCGCATGAATGCATAATAATGTAGACACTCCCAGTATACACCCAGCTTAGTCAGGCCTCTCTCTATGGTTCTTTGTTCCAAAGTTAAAACCCCATCCCCTTAAACTTTTTTTCTTTTTAGGGGGGAAGAGGTGTTTTCTGGCATAAACGTCTAAAACATTTAAAAAAAAAAGTAT
This sequence comes from Anomaloglossus baeobatrachus, assembly GCF_048569485.1. NCBI lineage: Eukaryota > Metazoa > Chordata > Amphibia > Anura > Aromobatidae > Anomaloglossus > Anomaloglossus baeobatrachus. Next base: position 470,602,563 of record NC_134358.1, on the reverse strand, counting down.
AAAATAGTATATTTGCTTACTCAGCTATCGAATAAATGCAAGTCAGATATAAATAAGTGAAAATCTTGAAGAATTGATATATACAAAATAGATGTAACTGCCCATATAAAACAATAGGTATTTTAGAAGTCCGGCAGCATTATATCTTAAAAAAGAATAGGGGCAGGTAAATACATATCTTTGTACCATGTTAGCTAATATAAAAATCTTAGTGAAAAAAAGGACATATATATATATATATATATGTGAGAATCGGGTTTTAGCCGCGCTAAGAAACCACTGTTGCCAGGATGTAGTTTATATTGAAAAACTCTTTCTTTATTACAGCATCCAACGCGTTTCAGAGACATAAGCCGTCTCCTTCTTCAGGGAAAAAGAGAATACATGCATAGTACACAGGCCAGTTACTTATAGAGGAGTTCAATACGCCATGCTACCAGCTATGACGTCAATGCTCTCATGGTAACGGAGTGACTCATAGACACGTGAAAAATACAGAGGAGGAGTATTTGTTACTGAGTACAAAGCATATAACGGAGCATTGAAGGAAATAAATATATAATAAATAAAATATAAATGTAAATGTAACATGGATTTTTAAAAATGGGAGAACATTGACCCAAAAATATACATGAAAATGTGTGCTGTTTGGTTTTTCAGAGCGCATCCATATGATGACAGGTGCATGTGCTTATTGTGATTCTCGAACTCAAAAAGTTCACTCTGTTGAGTACTGAGTGATCTTTTTGAGTTCGAGAATCACAATAAGCACATGCACCTGTCATCATATGGATGCGCTCTGAAAAACCAAACAGCACACATTTTCATGTATATTTTTGGGTCAATGTTCTCCCATTTTTAAAAATCCATGTTACATTTACATTTATATTTTATTTATTATATATTTATTTCCTTCAATGCTCCGTTATATGCTTTGTACTCAGTAACAAATACTCCTCCTCTGTATTTTTCACGTGTCTATGAGTCACTCCGTTACCATGAGAGCATTGACGTCATAGCTGGTAGCATGGCGTATTGAACTCCTCTATAAGTAACTGGCCTGTGTACTATGCATGTATTCTCTTTTTCCCTGAAGAAGGAGACGGCTTATGTCTCTGAAACGCGTTGGATGCTGTAATAAAGAAAGAGTTTTTCAATATAAACTACATCCTGGCAACAGTGGTTTCTTAGCGCGGCTAAAACCCGATTCTCACATATATATATATATATATATGTCCTTTTTTTCACTAAGTCTTCACGGGGCTGCTGCTGGAACCACGCGGACACTCATATGCTTTACAAGGGGTTGTGACTGGCACAACCGCTCCAGGTGAGTGTATCTTTCTACATCCTTACACGGTTAATACCGGGTAAAACCCTATTTGCGCCTTTTCTCCCCCCTTTCAGCAATATAAAAATCTTAAAAGACTTACCCCAATGATGTTAGAGGGTATTATATCAATTTGTAAAATAATTAAAAATATATCCAACAGAGATGTGCATTATGGAGAGCAAAACTTACAAATCTGCTTGTCTCGGACCTCCTAGGTAGCATCCCCCTTCTGTATTGATAAGAATGGAATGTGGCCCCTCCCAAATACTGAAGCAAGCTTTGTTCAAAATTTAGTGTTAAATACTTGAGAAATTAACTTAGCAATAGTTTGTTTTTATTTTTCCTGCTCATACCCGAATAATTGAATTAATTTTGCAGGGAAAATTAGATTTTTTTGAGATATGCAAATTATTTGGACAATATATTTTTATTTTGTGACTCTGCATACAGACTCCCAGTATTTTATTAATATTTTATTTTTATTTTTCTTTCATGGATATTAGTGTACAGTATATACGAACCGTGTGGACAAGCCTACGATGACCTAGTCGTCTCGACACAGCCGGAGAACTAAATACTCTGTCAGTGAGAAATGTAGAAAAGCTAATCTGCTTCGTAGTCCCCAACGATATAGATAGCCCCCCACATGTAAAGATTACGGTGATATAGGAAAACACAATACGTAGCTAGAGAACAGACTCAGCAAAGATGAGGCCCAAAACTATCTGCATAGGAAAGAATAAGAAAGAGCACTGACTGCAGCCGTAAAAACCTAATATATACCAGCACGCCTGATATTGAAAAATACTGAGCCTAAACAGGCTCTCCCCCGCTATACCAGTACTCTAGTGTTACTGTGATCCAAGAAAAACATTGATATAGAGAGGAAACTGAATATTGTACCAAGCATGACAAAACACAATACATAACAGAACATGGAGCAAGGTACACAGATACTCCCAGCAGGGAACTCCAAATTGGCAAAATCACAATAAAGTGAAAAACCATAAGCAAAGGTACAAGACCAACTTATCTGAGAGGAGTTCTGTTAGATACAGAGAACAGGGTTGGTTCCAGGAAGTCCTTAGAACACAGAAAATACAATTGAGCATCGGCAAGGAACAAAAGGAAGCTACATAGTTATATAGGCCCAAACCAAATGGCCTGCTTGCAAATCCTACTCAGCTGTCCAGTTCCCACTCAGCAAGTCACAAGAGGGAGCCCCAAACTGGAATCTAATTAAAATGTATTCACAACAGTCTTGCTTGTATTTATCCTTTTCAAAAGACCTGTACAGTCTCAGGCCACCACTGCCAAATCAGTTAGAAGAGAGGACTTAGAGAACCTTGAGACATGGGAAAGTCCAACTACAAAGGGTGAGGACTCGCCTAGGAGTCCTTGGTCTCAAACCAGTGAAGAAAACCCCTTCCCCTCTCCGCCCATGCCTCAACGTTCACTCAGGCAGGTTTTCCCAACAGATCTTTCTCTCCCTCTTTTGAAAAATCACAGCTGTCATTAACCTCTTATATTACCCTGATTGCCACTGCACCAGGGCAAACAGGATGAGCCAGGTAAAGCGCCTGAATTGTCGCATCTATTGGATGCAACAGTTCTGGACGGCTGCTGGCTGCTAATTTTAGGCTAGTGGGTCCAATAAACATGTCCCTTCTTAGCCTAAGAATACCAGCCCCCAGCTGTCGACTTGTTGGCTGGGTATTTTTAAAAATTATTTAAATAATTAAAAAATAACGAATGGCACCACTCTTATTTTGGTACACAGCCAAGATAATGCACACGGCTGGGTGCTGCAGCCTGTATCCGTTTGCTTTATCTGTGCTGGGTATCTATACACGGGAAACCGTACAACATTTTATTTATTTATTTATTTTTACACTCCATTAGGGGACCCAGACAGCTACTGTGAGGGCCGCCAATCAGAGACACCGGCATGCCGGAAGTCTGACTGCAGCCAATCACACACGCCGGCAGAGGGTGGGTGGAGGAAACAGAGATCTAATGAGCGGACCCGGAAGTAGTGTGACAGCAACAGCAAGTTATTTTTTTTTTCACAGCGCCTCCCAATCATAGTAATACCAGTAGCAAAGATGGCTATGGCATTACTGTGATTGAAACATAATCCCAGCTGTCTGGTGGCTGAAAATCAGACACCAAATATGCTGGTAGGGGTCTCAAATCTCACTAGGCGACTACCAAAATACTCGTCGAGTAACAGATATCATGAATACCTTAATATTTGTGCTAGTAACGAATAGTGCTGTGTATATTCGCTCATCACTATACGTGACCCATTTTTTATAAATTTGGTACAATGCATAAAATGTTCACTGTCTTCTAAATATATTTATTTTATGTAAATATTGCTGATTATCCTCCGGCAACATATACAAACACATATGCTTGTTAACGCAATCTTACATGTTACCTTATCTTTCCTATGTGAAAAATATGACTTCTGTAATTGTTAATGCCTAGAATTCTTATTTGACTGTATAATAGGAAAGGTCACAACGTTCTTTCGCTCAGCTTGCTTTTATTTAGGATTGAGTAGGATTGCCATTAAAGATTAATGGATGTGGGAGGTGACAGGATGGGAAAACTGGCTGAAGACAATGATCTAGTGATGAGTAGAACTGGCCAGTACACCTGCATCTCACTGACCGGGGTCACACATATGCAAAAGCTTTGCTAGCAGACAACTCATTCCTTCTCCGACACATCAATATTCATTTACTAACCATTTTTCAGAGTCACTTTTGACAGTATGATCACGGTATAATATGACAGCGGGATTAAGATTTTCAGAAAAGATTATAGGGACTGGCAAATGTAATTTGCGGTAAAGTGTAGGTTTATTTGATGAAAATTATTAAGACATTGAAATAAGCAATAGCAGAAACATAAAAGAACTATTGAGTGACTTAGCATACAGCTGACTGTACAGGATTTACCACAACTGTCATGTTTATAGCCACAGCCATACATTCCGAACAGGCAGGAACTGTTTGGATTTTAAGGAGATGTTCAAAATCAGAAAACAAAATACATTATTAAATGTAAATTTCAACACGTGTATGTAATTCTGGAAAAATAATGCTGTCCATCCTCCCATCCTTTTATTGTTTTTGGTGTCTAGATAGATATACAGTCCAGCCCATAGATCACAATAGCATGGCTGATACCCTCCAACATAGCCTCACCTTCTGCGCTGTATTACGGTGGCCTTCGCTTCACCCACATGTAGAGTATCGTGGGGCAGTAGGAGTGGACAAGGGATTGACTCCAGACACTGTCACACGCTACATGAAAGAGCTTGTCTTGGCTGGATGTGATGCGCCATTCACATATACAGGCCGCATGTTGCCGCTGACATTGGCTGGTCAGGACCAAATGACAACTTGTTTCCACAAGGAGACCATCAGTTCAGTTTCAGCAACACTCTTTACTTAACGTTTTGTTTGCACCAACAACTTCACGCACTAGATAGCTGGCACATACTGTATCTTTCAGCACATTTAAAATTTACAAGACATACTGTATCAAGAAACATTCTCAGTTCCCATTGGGTTGTTCCCAATGTTACAGGTCCTGTAAGTCCCAGCACAACCCAGCCTAACAGTACAGTGTAACTCATGATAGTCACCTTCCCTTTCAGTAACTACATGTCCAGTTTCCTCGTAGAGAGGAAGGTTACGGGTCCTCTCACCTAGCCAGAATAGAGCCTTATGCTCCCAGATGCTTCCATTTCCACATCTCTTCTCTGGTGAAGGGTGTAGGACCCTCTCGTGGTTCAAAGTCGCTTAGTTTAGCAGGAGGATGCGCAATGCCTGCAGGTATCTGACTCCACTTTTCACTTCTTTCTCTCAGCGGATTGATCCAATACATCTTACAACACTGGTACAGGGCACAGCTCCCACTTGTCTTCTCCCTCCTCTGCAGATGAGGGAGACGCTTCATCTTGTTTTACTAGCTTGGAACACGTCGTCCAGAGTTCAGGTTATCTGGACCGTTTCAGATGCTCCATCAATGACTTGAATCATGACCGAGCAACGTACCATCCGGGGCCCATTCTGGTATTCCTTCCTCAATATCCTGCCTGTACTTCTAAGCTTATCGTTTTTCACAGCCTTTCCTCAGCATCTCCCCTGTCCCAAAGTAGCTTTCTCAACCGGTGAGTTCTTGTGCATCCCTCTACCTGCAAACCACCATTGGGAACTGTCCACCTTCAAGAGCCAATCGGCGGGTAGTTGTACAGCTCCGCCTCAAGTAGGGTGGAGTCTTTTCCAGCTGGCCATCCCATTTTCTCCAAGTTTTTACCCATTCCACGTTGTCAAACTGTAATGGGTGGACCTCGGAGGTGGATACTCGACATGGGCTGGCAATTCGAGGCATGGCACGCTTTCAGATTGGCTTAGCTTCTCATGAGCTGGACAGATCTTTGTGCCCTTCCAGTTCTCCAATGCACATGATGGGTGGAGTTCAGTTTTGGAGCTGCAACACCAGCCACCATCTTAGAGCTTATGCTCAGCGCCATCTTCAATGTTTCATGCGCCTTCCCCTCAACACTCAGATCTTCTGATGGCAAAGCTTTATCCTGTGGACTACACCAAGTGTAGGTTGTTGTAACGTGGTAGTTGTGGGTGAAGGATTGACTCCTGACGTCCTGGGATGCTATATAAAAGAGCTGGTCCTGGATGGGTGTGTGGACTTGTGCAGTGTGGGCCAGTCGCCCATGCAAAGTGCATGTTGCTGCTGATGTTGGCTGACCAGGACAAATTCATGACTCATTTCCACAAGGAGACCACCAGTTCAGTTTTAACAACAACTCTTTTCTTAACGGTTCATTTGCACCAACTTAATACACCAGATAGTGGGCACATATCTTCCAGCACATTTCAATTGTAGGAATCATATCAAGACACATTCCCAGTTCCCAGTGGGTTGTTCCCAATTTTACTGATCCTGTGAGTCCCGGCACAACCCAGCCTAACACCACAGTCCAACTTGTGACACTTACCTTCCTTTTCAGTGACTCCACATCCAGTCTTCTCATAGAGAAGAGGCTCAGGGTTCCTGTCACCATGGCCAGAGTAGAGAATTGTGCTCCCAGAAGCTTCCATTTTCACATCTCTTCTCCTTGTGTAGGAGGGGGGTAAGAGGTAGCCATTAGTGCCAAAGCAGAATCTTGTGCTCTCAGACGCTTTGGGGGAATCCACCAGGGTAGACTGACTTCATTCACACACCAGTTAGTATTTACCCTTTGCTTTGACAGTTAGGGCCCTGGCCCTTGGAGTCCTGTGCTCCAGCTTCTATTGTCTGGGGCCGCTGCATTCGAAGGTCGGTCTCAAGCCTCAATTTTGTTCTCTCTCAACACTCAAGGATCACGGTATCTCTGTTCTGGTCTCCTTCATCCATTTGCCTCAAGTCACCCACTGCATACAGCCACGACGACCTAAAGACTGTATGTTCTTATTTGTCATACACTTCGTCTCCACTAAAGTTTCTAGAATGAACCACCTTTTCCCCTATCAATTAACCCCTCCCCATTGTGGGCTAGTCCAAAAACTTAACTATCTCTAAACCTATAGTCTGGTAACTACCTATGCAAGTACTGTGCAATACACTGTGTGCAGAATTATTAGGCAAATGAGTATTTTGATCACATGATTCTTTTTATACATGTTGTCCTACTCAAGCTGTATAGGCTTGAGAGCCAACTACCAATTAAGTAAATCAGGTGATGTGCATCTCTGTAATGAGGAGGGGTGTGATGTAATGACATCAACACCCTATATAAGGGGTGCTTAATTATTAGGCAACTTCCTTTCCTTTGGCAAAATGGGTCAGAAGAGAGATTTGATGGGCTCTGAAAAGTCCAAAATTGTGAGATGTCTTGCAGAGGGATGCAGCAGTTTTGAAATTGCCAACCTTTTGAAGCGTGATCACCGAACAATCAAGTGTTTTCATGGCAAATAGCCAACAGGGTCGCAAGAAGCGTGTTGGGAAGAAAAGGCGCAAAATGACTGCCCATGAATTGAGGAAAATTCAGCATGAAGCTGCCAAGATGCCATTTGCCACCAGTTTGGCCATAATTCAGAGCTGCAACGTTTCTGGAGTATCAAAAAGCACAAGGTGTTATCCATACTCAGGGACATGGCTAAGGTAAAGAAGGCTGAAAAAAGAACACCTTTGAACAAGAAACAAAAGATGAAACGTCAAGACTGGGCCAAGAAATATCTTAAGACTGATTTTTCAAAGGTTTTATGGACTGATGAAATGAGAGTCACTCTTGATGGGCCAGATGGATGGGCTAGAGGCTGGATCAGTAAAGGGCAGAGAGCACCACTCCAACTCAGACGCCAGCAAGGTGGAGGTGGGGTACTGGTATGGGCTAGTATCATCAAAGATGAACTTGTGGGACCTTTTCGGGTTGAGGATGGAGTGAAGCTCAACTCTCAGACCTACTGCCAGTTTCTGGAAGACAACTTCTTCAAGCAGTGGTACAGGAAAAAGTCGTTATCGTTCAAGAAATACATGATTTTCATGCAGGACAATGCTCCATCACATGCATCCAACTACTCCACAACGTGGCTGGCTAATAAAGGTCTAAAAGATGAAAAAATATTGACATGGCCCCCTTGTTCACTTGATCATGCCCATAGAGAACGTGTGGTCCCTCATAAAATGTGAGATCTACAGGGAGGGAAAACAGTACACCTCTCGGAACAGTGTCTGGGAGGCTGTGGTGGCTGTTGCACGCAATGTTAATCGTAAACAGATCAAGCAACCGACAGAATCTATGGATGGTAGGCTGTTGAGTGTTATTATAAAGAAAGGTGGCTATACTGGTCACTAATTTTTTGGGGTTTTGTTTTTGCATGTCAGAAATGTTTATTTCTACATTTTGTGCAGTTATATTGGTTTACCTGGTGAAAATAAACAAGTGAGATGGGAATATATTTGGTTTCTATTAAGTTGCCTAATAATTCTGCACAGTAATAGTTACCTGCAAAAACAGATATCCTCCTAAGATAGCCAAATTTAAAAAAAACCCACTCCAACTTCCAAAAATATTAAGCTTTGATATTTATGAGTCTTTTGGGTTGATTGAGAACATAGTTATTGATCAATAATAAAAAAATCCTCTAAAATACAACTTGCCTAATTATGCACATGGTGTACATTCCTAAATATAACTTTACATCACAATACAATACATCACATTATCATCATAGTTCACACAAAACAATATTTACAAAAGATGCGTTACACAATTCACATTACACAACAATACAATAACACGATTGGTGTCTTCAAGGGAAGGAATGCGACAGCACCCAGTTCACTTCCTTATACACACACCTCTCCTTTCTAACAACTGCACCTTCAATACAATTGCACCTTTATCCTTCCTTATCCTCTTTTCTTTTGAATAATTGCACCTCTATCCTCCCTTGTCCTCCTTTCTGTCCATATTCACTCTCCCTACAAACTCTAAAGGGTACTTTACACGCTGCGATATCGGTACCGATATCGCTAGAGAGTGTACCCGCCCCCGTCGGTTTTGCGACACGGGCAAATCGCTGCCCGTGGCGCACAACATCGCTAACACCCGTCACACGGACTTACCTTCCCTGCGACGTCGCTCTGGCTGGCGATCCGCCTCCTTTCTAAGGGGGCGGTTCGTGCGGCGTCACAGCGACGTCACACGGCAGCCGTCCAATAGCAGAGGAGGAGCGGAGATGAGCGGCCGGAACATGCCACTCACCTCCTTCCTTCCTCATTGCCGGTGTACGCAAGTAAGGAGATGATCGTTGTTCCTGCGGTGTCACACATAGCGATGTGTGCTGCCGCAGGAACGACGAACATAGTACCTGCAGCAGCAATGTTATTAAGGAAATGAACGACGTGTCAACGAGTAACGATTTTTCACGTTTTTGCGCTCGTTGACCGTCGCTCATTGGTGTCACACGCTACAATGTTGCTAACGGCGCCGGATGTGCGTCACTAACGACATGACCCCGATGATATATCGTTAGCAATGTCGCAGCATGCAAAGCACTCATTAGTCTTCTACTGACCTCCAGACCCTGTCACCTTTTTATTGACCACTTCATCATCTGGCTTCTCCACTTTCTCTCTGCTGCTTTAGCCACCATCATCATAGTTGACTTTAACATCCCTACTAACACCCGCCAGTCGGCAGCCTACCATCTCCCTTCACTTGCTTCATCCTTTGGTCTTACATAATGGTCATCTATAGCCACCTACACAGATGAACATACATTAGACCTTATCTTCACCCATCTCTGCTCCCTATCTAACTATACAACCTCACCTGTCTCCCTTTCTGACCACCATCTTACTTTTTATCCCTGTTAACCTCTCCTGCCCCCATGTCTAGTAATTGGCACACCCCACAGCAACCTTGCACAACTAGACATTCACACACTTTCTGACTCTCTTCTACTGCTGTCCTCCATATCTTCACTCCACGACACAGACAGTGGCAACATTTTTTAAAATAATTGCACTTGGATCAGATATTGACTTGGTCCAAGTCTGCTGGTGTCTCCTACTCCCTTCTCTGTGATCGCCAGCCACAGCTCCACGAAATGCCGGACCGGAGGTGGCAATCGGGGCCCTAGTTATCGGAGGTGGGACAGAAGTTCGTCAGATCGTTTTTCTCTGTGTGGTGGACAAATACTCCTGCTTCAGTGTTGTGCCTGCAGCACAGCACGTCCAGGTGTGTGAATACTGTCTCACCATTTTTCCAATCATGAAAAACTATTTCACACAGCAGCGTCTTCTATTTTCCTTGTGTTATAGGGTTGCTGCGCAGACCTGGAAGAAGATGCACTCACTGGAGGACCTCACCAAATTCAAACAAGCAACTTTCACATTTAACTTTCACCTCTGCTAAGCAGGATTACTTCACAACCCTCATTTTTTCTTTATACCACAACCCTAAAAGGTTATTCAACAATTTTAACTCCCTCCCTTGCCCAGAATTGCCCACTTCAAACTTCCTCATGTCTGCTGCGCAAGACTGTGTCGTATATTTAAAAAAAAAAAAAAAAAAAAGGCTAATCAAATCAGGCAAGTCTCCTATACCAAGACTTACAGTATATCTCAGCCCTAACCCGTCTCTTGACCTATTGATTTCTGGTACCTTCCCTCATGCTTTCAAACATTCCACAATCACACTTATCCTGAAGAGATCAGCTCTCAATCTCACTGCTACATCCAAATATCATCCCATATTGCTGTTTCTGTACACCTCTAAGCTACTCCAACAACATGTCAACACTGAAATTTCTTATCACCTCTCATATAACTCACTCTTCGACAACCTTCAATCTGAGTTCTGTTCCCACTGCTCCACTGAAACTGCCCTAGCCAAAATTACTAACAACTTATCGCCAAAGCTAACAGAAAATTCTATACTCCTATTTGCTCCTACTACAGATCCTCTTTTCCCTTAGTGTTAAAGACCTTTCCCTCTCCTGGATCTCCTCATACCTTTCTAATCACACATTTAGGCTATGTGCGCACTTACCGGATTTTGCCGCGGATTTTTCGCGGATTTGCTGCATGTTTCGCTGCAGAAAATGTTCATAACATCTCTGCAGTGAATCACCAGCAAATCCTATGGAGAAAAAAAATCCTGTGCGCACTGGGCGGAATTTGACAGCTGCATGTTTTGCTGCGGGAATCCCGCAGCAAAAACAAGTGCATGTCACTTCTTTTCCGCACATCGCTGCGGGATTTCACTCCATTGACTCAATGTTAATCATGAAATCCCGCAGGGAATAACGCAGGCAGCAAATTCTGTGCGGTTCACTGCGTTTTCCTGCGTTATTCCCTGCGGTGTTTCGCAGTTTACCTCCGGTAATGTGCATCACTTGCTTGCGGTTTTGCAGGGAAGTGATGTCATTACAGGAAGAGGAAGCCGTGCAGAGAGTAAACACACACAGATCACACACACACACACACACACACATCACAGACACAGAACACATAGACACAGACACATAGAACACACATAGAAAGAAAACGGAAATATAGAAAAAAAAGAACGTGGGCTCCGCTGCATATTTACCTTCCAGCCGAGGTAAGCACACAGCGGCGGCCCGGTATTCTCAGGCTGGGGAGGGAGAGGGGCAGGGATAATGTCCCCCGCCTCACTCCCCCTCCGGCAGCCGAGAATATCAGCCGCAGCTGCCCCGGCATTGTCGCATGTATTATGCGACAATACCGGCGTGTCCTCGGCTCTTCTTGCCACCGTGTAGCAGTGGTGGCAAGGTAATACAAGGGGTTAATGGTGATGGGGGACCACCGCCATTAACTCCAGGCTTGATCATGGCAGCGTCTATGTGACAGCTGACATGATCAACCCGTAATTAAAGTGAAAAAGACACAGACACCGAAAAATCCTTTATTTTAAATAAAACAAACAAGCCTCGTTCACCCTTTTATTAACCCCCCCCAAACAAAGCTCCGGCGTAATCCACAGGGTCCTGCACTGCTGACATCCAGCCGCGACTGTCACAGACAGGCTGAATGCAGCAGACAGCAGAGGTAATTACCGGTCATTTCCCACGGCCGGTAATGTGAACTCACTGCCGACCGTGGGAAATGCAGCGATCTGTCATCTATCTGTCCTTCTATCTATCTATCCCTCTATCTATCTTCCTATCTATCTATCCCTCTATCTATTCTTCTGTCTATCTACTATCTCAGAATTAAAGGACTTTTTTTTTTTTTTTTCAATGTGCTTTATTGCATTGAATGCAATAAAGCACATCCCAACCCGCACGCGGCAAAACCGCGGCAATACCGCGAATAATACCGCGGGAAAACCGCGGCAAACCGCGGCAAACCGCATCCGGTTTTCGGATGCGGTTTCCCGCGGTTTTTTACCGCGGGTGCGGTAATCTTTGAGGACATGCGGAATTTTCACAAGAAAATTCCATTTCCCAGTGCGCACAGAGCCTTAGTGTCTCGTGTTCCTATACTAAGTCCTCATTCTGCTCTCTTTCTGTTGGTGTTCCTCAAGGCTCTGTCTTGGGTCCCCTACTCTTCTCCATCTATACCTTTGACCTAGGACAAATCATAAAGCTCTATGGCTTACAGTGCCACATAAACACTGATGACAATCAAATCTACTTCTCTGGGCCAGATGTCAGCTCTCTGCTGTTCAGAATACCAGAGTGTCAATTAGCCATATTGTCCTTTTTGTATTCTCGATTCCTAAAGTTCAGTACGGAGGAAAAACAACCGCATCATCTTTCCTCCATCCCACTTAACTCCCCTATTTTTAAGGGCTCATGTTGTGAGGTGGATCCTCTAATCCTAGGTCTGGGGGGGAAGTACATTGATCCTGAGCAGTAATGCAGCAGCAGGAGGCACATATAGAATGAGGACTTGAAGTACTGGAGGCTGCAGACAGCAAGGACACAGTCAAGGAAACAAGTATAGAGCAAAGACTTGAAGCACTAGAGGTCACAGACAGCACACATGAAAGTTCAAGACGATGCAGGCAGAGGCAGGACAAGATCAGATAGTGGTGCACAGAAAAACAGAACCAAGAGTCTTAAATCCAAGACAAAAGTGAGTGTGTTAGTGGGACAAATATAGGACTAGGCAAATGATGACATGGGAACATGCAGGGCCACTTGTAAAACCCAGCGTAAAACACAGCATTGGGCAGTGGCCATAGGGGAAGGTGATGAAGCCCTGACAACCTGAAGCCAATGTATAACAGTACTCCCTTTAGGATCCCTCCCAGATGGGTTGGTAATAGATTAAATAGAATGATTTGCACAAAATTTCTTGAGCAGGATTGCAGCATGGATGTCTTTATTAGGCACCAAGCTTCTCTCCTCAGAAACAGGAGTCACTTGACACTACAGAACTTGGTTGATTTTATACTTTGTGATTGGATCAGAAGCAGGAACTGTTTTACTGTAGAATATGACCTGTTGAAAACCAGAGGACAACCTGCAGATGGAAAACGAAGAAGCAGAAACAAGGACACACTCACGCTTAGTCACATTCTCTTTGGCCCTATGCTTGGAGAAAACACCTGCGAAGTTCTGATAAGAGGCCGAAAAATTAGCGGCAATGGATGCAAAACAGAGTTTCTGAGAAGGACATTGAGGTGGAGTTTTGAAGAAAGTGGCAAAACTAAAAAAGAAATGCCCTCAAAGTGTAGTGCACCAATCCAAAGAGTTACCTTCACTCTCTGGATTTGGATGCAACCACCTGAAATTGCTGAGCTATTACTGAGGCTAGCTTCAGGGGCATCTAAAAAAAAAAAACTAAAGAAATTTTTTGCCTTTGGCCATAGAGAAATCATAAAAATATCTGTTGCTCTGGAATCAATAAGAGCTTGTCCTGTGAACACAGAAGAGCTGCAGGGAATGGTCATAGGCACGAGTAATCTATCTCTACAGTCATGGCCAAAAGTTTTGAGAATGCTACAAATATTAATTTTTACAAAGTCTACTGCTTAAGTTTTTCTAATGGCAATTTGCATATACTCCAGAATGTCATAAAGAGTGATCAGCTTAACAGCAATTACTTGCGAAGTCAATATTGGCTAAGAAAATGAACTTTAAGGCTATGTGCGCACTAGGCGTTTTTTTCACGCTGCGTTTTTATGTGCGTTTTTGTCTAAAAAAACGCACCCGCGGCTAAAAAAACGCGGCAAAAAACGCACCAAATCGCGGCAAAAACGCATGCGTTTTTGCCGCGATTTGGTGCGTTTTTTGCTGCGTTTTTGCTCACTGCGTTTTTAATCAGTGCACAATGCCATTAAAGATTGTTGATGAAAAAAAAAAAAAAAAGGTCTGATGTCATTTCCTTCTTCAAAACGTTCATTGTATGCAGGAGAGCAGACAGCAGCTGCAGAACTACAAGTCTCAGCATCCTCCATTCACTAGTGTATGCAGGAGAGCAGACAGCAGCTGCAGAACTACAAGTCTCAGCATCTCCATTCACTAGTGTATGCAGGAGAGCAGACAGCAGCTGCAGAACTACAAGTCTCAGCATCCTCCATTCACTAGTGTATGCAGGAGAGCAGGCAGCAGCTGCAGAACTACAAGTCTCAGCATCCTCCATTCACTAGTGAATGCAGGAGAGCAGGCAGCAGCTGCAGAACTACAAGTCTCAGCATCCTCCATTCACTAGTGTATGGAGGAGAGCAGACAGCAGCTGCAGAACTACAAGTCTCAGCATCCTCCATTCACTAGTGTATGCAGGAGAGCAGGCAGCAGCTGCAGAACTACAAGGCTCAGCATCCTCCATTCACTAGTGTATGCAGGAGAGCAGACAGCAGCTGCAGAACTACAAGGCTCAGCATCCTCCATTCACTAGTGTATGCAGGAGAGCAGGCAGCAGCTGCAGAACTACAAGTCTCAGCATCCTCCATTCACTAGTGAATGCAGGAGAGCAGGCAGCAGCTGCAGAACTACAAGTCTCAGCATCCTCCATTCACTAGTGTATGGAGGAGAGCAGACAGCAGCTGCAGAACTACAAGTCTCAGCATCCTCCATTCACTAGTGTATGCAGGAGAGCAGACAGCAGCTGCAGGACTACAAGTCTCAGCATCCTCCATTCACTAGTGTATGCAGGAGAGCAGACAGCAGCTGCAGAACTACAAGTCTCAGCATCCTCCATTCACTAGTGTATGCAGGAGAGCAGACAGCAGCTGCAGGACTACAAGTCTCAGCATCCTCCATTCACTAGTGTATGCAGGAGAGCAGACAGCAGCTGCAGGACTACAAGTCTCAGCATCCTCCATTCACTAGTGTATGCAGGAGAGCAGACAGCAGCTGCAGAACTACAAGTCTCAGCATCCTCCATTCACTAGTGTATGCAGGAGAGCAGACAGCAGCTGCAGAACTACAAGTCTCAGCATCCTCCATTCACTAGTGTATGCAGGAGAGCAGGCAGCAGCTGCAGAACTACAAGGCTCAGCAGCCTCCATCCAGGACTGTATGCAGGAGAGCAGACAGCAGCTGCAGGACTACAAGTCTCAGCATCCTCCATTCACTAGTGTATGCAGGAGAGCAGACAGCAGCTGCAGAACTACAAGTCTCAGCATCCTCCATTCACTAGTGTATGCAGGAGAGCAGACAGCAGCTGCAGAACTACAAGTCTCAGCATCCTCCATTCACTAGTGTATGGAGGAGAGCAGACAGCAGCTGCAGAACTACAAGTCTCAGCATCCTCCATTCACTAGTGTATGCAGGAGAGCAGACAGCAGCTGCAGAACTACAAGTCTCAGCATCCTCCATTCACTAGTGTATGCAGGAGAGCAGACAGCAGCTGCAGAACTACAAGTCTCAGCATCCTCCATCCAGGACTGTATGCAGTTTTTTGCCCAAAAAGAAAAAAAAATGACATGGGCTTCGCCATATTTTTCTATGCTAGCCGGGTACAGCAGGCAGATACGGGCTGCCCCCAACCCCCAGCTGCCTATTTGTACCCGGCTGGGAACCAAAAATATAGAGAAGCCCTTTTTTTTTAATTATTTCATGAAATAATTAAAAAAAAAAAATGACGTGGGCTTCGCCTAATTTTTGAGTCCAGCCGGGTACAACTAGGCAGCTGGGGATTGGAATCCACAGTGCAGGGTGCCCATACTTTCTGGGCACCCCCACTGCGAATTGCAGTCCGCAGCCACCCCAGAAAATGGCGCTTTCATAGAAGCGCCATCTTCTGGCGCTGTATCCAACTCTTCTAGCTGCCCTGGTGACGGGTGGCTAGCTAGGTAATAATGGGGTTAGGGCTAGCTGTATAGCTGGCCCTAAGCCCGAAATTCATGGTGTCACGCCAATATTAGACATGGCCACCATGAATTTCTAGTAATGATAAAAAAAAACACAACACAGAGAAAAATATTTTTATTAGAAATAAAACACAACACAATTAGTGACTCCATCTTTATTGAAATA
Source organism: Anomaloglossus baeobatrachus (assembly GCF_048569485.1). Taxonomy (NCBI): domain Eukaryota; kingdom Metazoa; phylum Chordata; class Amphibia; order Anura; family Aromobatidae; genus Anomaloglossus; species Anomaloglossus baeobatrachus. The sequence continues at coordinate 470,586,249 of NC_134358.1, read as the reverse complement.
AACCCCCCTCCGCAGTAATCCTGGGTCAGGGTCCCACGCCGTCCAATCAGGATCCAATATCATCTGATCGGTTTGCTGGAAGGCAAAGCGATCAGATGATGTGTCAGGATCAAAAGCCTGAATCACATCACACATCAGCTGATTGTATAAAAGCCGATTATACAATCAGCTGATGCATCAGTAGAAAAAAAAAAAAAAAAAAAAATACATACTCACTTATGTGCTGTGCTGATTACCGGCAGCTCCTGCAGCGATCGATTGGACAGGAGTCTGATCCCGTCCGATCGCTGCAGCAGCTGCCGGTGATCAGCTGATGAAGTCCCCTGACGGCAGGATCAGCTGATAGCCGGCCGGGCGCGAAAAAGCCGGCGAGACTACGATCAGCTGATGCGTCAGGTGACTGCATCAGGTGATCCCTCGCCAGGTCCTGCAAGCAAGGTCCTGCCCCGGGGAGACTGCACACAGCCAGAGCGGCGGTACCGGGAGGAGCTGGGAGCGGGCATTGCACCGGACCCTGCAGACAGGTGAGTATATGACATTTTTTTTTTTCTACTGTTCACTTTGTTTTTCGCCGCTGCCTCCACCTCCCGCCCAGACATGGCGCCGCACGGAGCTGACATGCACAGGACGGGAGGTGGAGGCAGCGGTGACGGTACCGGGAGGATTCACGCTTCTGTGTTTACCAACAGAAGGAATCCTCTTCCTGTACACGTCACTGTAGTGCCCACCCCTTGCGTTTATAGCTGCGTTTTTAGTCATAGAAACGCGGCTATATGCGTTATTCATTGCGTTTTTAACATCTCATTGAATTCAATGAGTGAAAAACGCAGTGGAAAACGCAGAAATAATTGACATGCTGCGTTTTTGTGGTCACCACAAAAACGCAGCTAAAAAAAAACGCTGTGTGAGGACAGCACTTCTGAAAACCCATTGACATTGCTGGGGAAGCAATGTCACTGCGTTTTCAGCACAAAAACGCGGTAAAAAACGCCGCTAAAAACGCGGCAAAAACGCCTAGTGCGCACATAGCCTAACCCCCAAAACACATTTCAACATCATTGCATTCCTGCCTTAAAAGGAGCAGCTAACATTGTTTTAGTGATTGTTCCATTAACACAGGTGTGGGTGTTGATGAGGACAGGGCTGGCGATCAATCAGTCAGGATTATGTAAGAATGACACCACTGGACACTTTAAAAGGAGGCTTGTGCTTGGTATCATTGTTTCTCTTCAGTTAACCATGGTTATCTCTAAAGAAACATGTGCAGCCATCATTGCTCTGCACAAAAATGGCCTAACAGGGAAGAGTATTGCAGCTACAAAGATTGCACCTCAGTCAACAATCTATCGCATCATCAAGAACTTCAAGGAGAGAGCTTCCATTGTTGCCAAAAAGGCTCCAGGGTGCCCAAGAAGGACCAGCAAATGCCAGGACCGTATCTTAAAACTGTTTCAGCTGCGGGATCGGACTACCAGCAGTGCCGAGCTAGCTCAGCAATGGCAGCAGGCTGGTGTGAGTGCTTCTGCACGCACTGTGAGGCGGAGACTGCTTGAGCAAGGCCTGGTTTCAAGGAGGGCAGCAAAGAAGCCACTTCTCTCCAGAAAAAACATCAGGGACCGACTGATATTCTGCAAAAGGTACAGGGAGTGGACTGCTGAGGACTGGGGTAAAGTCGTTTTCACAGATGAATCCCCTTTTCGATTGTTTGGGACATCTGGAAAACAGCTTATTAGGAGAAGAAGAGGTGAGCGCTACCACCAGTCTTGTCTCATGCCAACTGTTAAGCATCCTGAAACGATTCATGTGTGGGGTTGCTTCTCAGCCAAGGGAATCGGCTCACTCACAGTCTTGACAAAAAACACAGCCATAAATAAAGAATGGTACCAGAATGTCCTCCAAGAGCAACTTCTCCCAACTGTCCAAGAGCAGTTTGGGGCCCAACAATGCTTTTTCCAGCATGATGGAGCACCTTGCCATAAAGCAAAGGTGATCACTAAATGGCTCATGGAACAAAACATAGAGATTTTGGGTCCATGGCCTGGAAACTCCGAAGATCTTAATCCCATTGAGAACTTGTGGGCAACCATCCAGAGACAGGTGGACAAACAAAAAACAACAAATTCTGGCAAAATGAAAGCATTGCTTATGCAAGAATGGACAGCTATCAGTCAGGATTTGATCCAGAAGTTGATTGAGAGCATGCCAGGGAGAATTGCAGAGGTCCTGAAGAAGAAGGGTCAACACTGAAAATATTGACTTGCTGCATTAACTCATTCTAACTGTCAATATAACCTTTTGGTACTCATAATATGATTGCAATTATATTTCTGTATGTGATGTAAACATCAGACAAACACAATTAAAAACCAGAGGGCAACAGATCATGTGAAAATATAATTTTGGTGTCATTCTCAAAACTTTTGGCCATGACTGTAGTGAAGAAAAGCATTAATCCTAGGACCTCCCTCCTCTACCAGAGACTGAATTTCTCCAAATTTGGCCTTCAGTTTGGAATAGGATCTTTCAGCTGGAGATAATGTGTTCAATCTTTACGGGTTCCGATTCAGCAATTCTAGGAGGAGATTTTGAAGACATTTCAGAATATGACACATGGGATTCAAGCGTTTTTTCCTTAGACTGTTCTTTGAAACATGTCAATGTGTAGCCCAGGGATAGGGGGTACTCAGATCCGGGCCAAGGGGTCACTTCTGTAGGTATCACGGTGGCGTGACCCGGTCTTTGATCCCAGGTTCCACAACCAAAAAGGGGAATTATGTACAGGGGAATTTGTAAGTCTATGATCCGTGACGCCACCCGTGGTGTGCGGTGAGGTAATGGAGCACCGCCGCTGCCGGTCAAAGGATCCCGGGGATGGTGATGGGCAGCAAGGTGGCGATTTTTCCTCCACGGGTAGGGTGTTGATGTCCCGGGACCCCGGTGTAGTGGATTGGGGAGTGACGGGTGCAGTCCACGGCTTGGACCGGGTGGTGCAGGAGTACTCACAGTATAAAGCAATAACTGACACGAGTCCAGGAATTAACCAAGTTGCTGGTAACTGGTGCCCACGGATGCTGTGAGGACGGGTCCCACAACCGTGTGTGTAATTCAGGTGCTCTTCTCCTGCCTGAGGTCTGTGTCTGCTTCGTACACAGGTCAGGACTGGGTCCCGACAGTCTGCACCGGGGGGGCCACTACCCTCTCCACTTCGGGTCCCACAAGCGGTTGGCCTATTCCTGAGGCCCTTACTGCCACTTTTCCTAGCTCCACACAGGAGCTGCTTCCAGACCTCTCTCCTCCTGCAGACTGACCACAGCTCAAACTCTGCTCTGCCCTTTCTAAGCTCCTCTCGCCCCTCTCCCTTTTTCCTGGGGAGGGGGTGAGTAGGGCCTAATTGTCTGGAGTGTATCTGTGTGGGAAACTCCCCAAGGGAGAGTGAGATCTGCACCAAAAAGATGGATGCAGACCTCTGTGACACCCTGGTTTTGCCAGGGCGGCACTTTTATTTGGGTGGAAAGGGAAAGGAAGTCATCAAGGTAATTCGGTAAATTTCTACCAGCTAATTCATTGTTGATCCGCCTGGACAGGCCATCATCGTGATTGTTCCAGGTCAATTCAGCAAACAAGGTATGGCACTAGATGGTATAATGTCCTACAGAACTAGTCCTTTGTTTTAGCTGCAGTATGGAATCAACGTTGGAGTGGACACAACCTAATGCATAAAATGATTTATGTAAGGTAGACAGGAAAGATGGTAGAGAATGCATCATAGGGTTATACTGTTCACACAATGTTGCAGCCCACGCCAAAACATCTCCAGACAATAAAAAAAAAACAGTAGACCTCATTGGTCTTGTCACAAAAAAATTGTTGGGGCATGATTCAAAGTGTAGAGTGTATTGGTTTACAAAGTCTCACCAAGCCTTGAAGAGGTTGTCCACTACTACTTTAACATTGTTGGCCTATCCTTAGGATAGGTCATTAATGTCTGAACGGCACTCCTACCAATCAGCTGTTCTTGGTGTCAGTGGCAGACAGAACTAGAGCTCCATTAACTGCATAGTGGCCGCAGCCGAGTTCTGCACATCTGCCCCCAATTCAAATCAATAGGGGGTGGATGTGCAGTATCTGCCCGCAGTCACTATTCCATCTATAGAGCTGCGTTGTGGAGCTCTGTAATGGATCAGTTCCAGCCACCGCCGACACTGGGAACCTCTGATCGACAGCGGTGTCAGATGTCGCACTCCCATCTATCAGATATTAATAATCTATCCTGAGGATAGGCCATCAATTTTAAAGTAATGGACAACCTCTTGAATGTTTCCAGTAAATTGTTCACGAGTGGGCAAATGTGGAGATGTTTCCAAAGCTGATTGTTACAGGAGCATATTAGTTTGTGGCATGTGTTCAAGATCTGCTGGTGAAACTGCATGTGTCCGAGATAGTGGTTCTAAACAGCCTGTGAGATCCTGCACAGCCAGGACAATCTCCTGTTGACTGCCAGCAAGTTGCAAAACTAGTGCTGACAAATCCTCCATATCCAATGGCAAGGGAGTTGTAGTCACTGCACCTTTGGGAACAATGGAGTATGGTAAGTACTTCAAGCGCTGAAAGCCACAGGCAGACAGGATGTAGGAAAGTCCAAGCACAGCAGAGGGTAGCAGCCATAGAGGAAGGTGATGAAGCAATACCAAGCCAAAGCAGATGTGTAACACCTACCAAGTCTATCTGTCACAATAAATGACAAGCTTTATGCTGTATCGGAAATCCGCTGTCTCAGAGTAACCCTTCACTCGGTTTTGTCCTTCAAACCACACATCCAAGCTCATATCATCACTTGCCACCTCCAACTAAAATACAGTCATATGAATAAGTTTGGGCACCCCTATTAATGTTAACCTTTTTTCTTTATAACAAATTGGGTTTTTGCAACAGCTATTTCAGTTTCATATATCTAATAACTGATGGACTCAGTAACATTTCTGGATTGAAATGAAGTTTATTGTACTAACAGAAAATGTGCAATCCGTATTTAAACAAAATTTGACCGGTTCAAAAGTATGGGCACCCTTATCAATTTCTTGATTTGAACACTCCTAACTACTTTTTACTGACTTACTAAAGCACTAAATTGGTTTTGTAACCTCATTGAGCTTTGAACTTCATAGGCAGGTGTATCCAATCATGAGAAAAGGTATTTAAGGTGGCCACTTGCAAGTTTTTCTCCTATTTGAATCTCCTATGAAGAGTGGCATCATGGGCTCCTCAAAACAACTCTCAAATGATCTGAAAACAAAGATTATTCAAAATAGTTGTTCAGGGGAAGGATAGAAAAAGTTGTCTCTGTTTAAGAGATTTAAACTGTCAGTTTCCACTGTGAAGAGCATAGTAAGTAAATGGAAGAACACAGGTACAGTTCTTGTTAAGCCCAGAAGTGGCAGGCCAAGAAAAATATCAGAAAGGCAGAGAAGAAGAATGGTGAAACAGTCAAGGACAATCCACAGACCACCTCCAAAGACCTGCAGCATCATCTTGCAGCAGATGGTGTCAATGTGCCTCGGTCAACAATACAGCGCACTTTGCACAAGGAGAAGCTGTATGGGAGAATGATGCAAAAGAAGCCGTTTTTGCAAGCACGCCACAAACAGTCGCCTGAGGTATGCAAAAGCACATTTGGACAAGCCAGTTACATTTTGGAAGAAGGTCCTGTGAACTGATGAAACAAAGATTGAGTTGTTTAGTCATACAAAAAGCCGTTATTCATGGAGGCAAAAAAACACGGCATTCCAAGAAAAGCACTTGCTACCCACAGTAAAATTTGGTGGAGGTTCCATCATGCTTTGGGGCTGTGTGGCCAATGCCGGCACCCGGAATCTTGTTAAAGTTGAGGGTCGCATGGATTCAACTCAGTATCAGCAGATTCTTGACAATAATGTGCAAGAATCAGTGATAAAGTTAAAGTTACGCAGGGGATGGATATTTCAGCAAGACAATGATCCAAAACACCGCTCCAAATCTACTCAGGCATTCATGCAGAGGAACAATTACAATGTTCTGGAATGGCAATCCCAGTCCCCAGACCTTAATATCATTGAAAATCTGTGGGATGATTTGAAGCGTGCTGTCCATGCTTGGCGACCATCAAACGTAACTGAACTGGAATTGTTTTGTAAACAGGAATGGTCAAATATACCTTCATCCAGGATCCAGGAACTCATTAAAAGCTACAGGAAGCGACTAGAGACTGTTATTTTTGCTAAAGGAGGATCTACAAAATATTAATGTCACTTTTATGTTGAGGTGCCCATACTTTTGCACCGGTCAAATTTTGTTTAAATGCGGATTGCACATTTTCTGTTAGTACAATAAACCTCATTTCAATCCAGAAATATTACTCAGTCCATCAGTTATTAGATATATGAAACTGAAATAGCTGTTGCAAAAACCCAAATTGTTATAAAGAAAAAAAGTTAACATTAATAGGGGTGCCCAAACTTTTTCATATGACTGTATATTTCTAGAATTAGTCCTTTCCTAAACCCTGAATCTACTAAAATATTTGTGCATGCCCTTGTTATCTCCCACCTCCAGTACTACAATATCCTCCTCTGTGGCCTCCCAAAGAACATTTTTGTACTTCTCTAGTCCGTCATCGCTGTCCTTTCACCACCATCTGAGTTGCCACATGCCCCCAATTCACTGTTCTAGATTATCCTGTAGACTGTAATCTTGTAATGGCAGGGCCTTCTCCCCTCTGTACCAGTTTATCTATTAGTTTGTTCATTGTATTTAATGTTTATATTTGCATGTAACCCGGTTTCATATGTACAGCACCATGTAATCAATGTTGCTCTAAATATAAATACTACTACTACTACTACTACTTCTAGTAATAATAATAATAATAATAATAATAATGAGAAAGTGTCAGGCCCTCTTTAACTCCAAAGGTAGTCACATTCAATGTTTTTGTAAAGTGATGGGAAAAAATGGCCATTGGAATATTTGGCCAACCTCCAAATCGCCTGGACTGAGCTAACTGCTGTATATATGGCTAAGAGGCAGTTAGGCCCCATTCACACATCATTTTTTTTCCATCAGTCACAATCCGTTTTATGACTGATCCATCGCAGATTGTGGTAAAACTGATGCGACAGATCCCTGTAAAAAAACAGATCCCTCATACCACTTTTTCGTGCCAAAGGTTAGTTGGTATTGAAAACCTATATGACCCCATCCCGAGAGAGAGTGAGAGATAGACTTTTTTGTGACCAGAAATGAATTTACACCTCATCTGACCATTCTCGGTTAAAAAAAACGGATCCGTCGCCGGATTCCGTCATTTGATGGATTATGACGGATCCTGCGCCTAAGGCTTCAATTACACCAAACGACAGAGACGGCGACGGATTTTTTCGACGCACACAAAAAAGTTCCTGTGGACGTCGTCTCCGTTGGCCGAACAAACATTTTTTGACGGATCCGTCGCACGATGGATGAAATGTGAGGCCATCCATCGCAATCCGTCGCTAATACAAGTCAATGACAAAAAAATGGATCCAGCGGCATCAGGCGTTGGATCCGTTTTATTCACAATTTGACGTATTGCGACTGATGGCAAAAACTAATGTGTGAAAGAGGCCTTAGCTGTGGTCAGGAGACCCGGTGGTTGGCCTGGATCTTCCAATGTGAGAACAATGCGTGCTTCACAGTTATCTGAAACCAGCCTTATAAGCATTTTATCTTCTATTTTATTGGGGAAAGAGAAGGATAAATGTTTGCATCACTGCCAGAGAAAGTTTTCTTGGCCTATGTCAGTTCTTTGATGATTTCTTTGATGATTTTATCCCTGTCTCTTCTATGGAGTGTAAACCAAAGCAGCAACAATAAAAAAAATATGCATGGTGCTATAAAACCTTACACTAATAATGTGTAGTTTGCTATAATTTCCACTGTTTGACATTAAACAAACACTAAACATAAAACATATAAAATTATCTTACTACTCACCTCCTCAAACTAATCTCTTTGTTGATTCTATTTTGTCTCAGTTTGCAAATTAAAACTATAAGGAAAAAAAAAGTCATTGTCTCTGGGTGGTCAGCTATTCTCCCTCCTTCTTCTCTTTACAGTCCTGTGTCTGTCATGCTGGGGCGAGGGAATACCCTGCGTGTGGTGCAACACACATGGAGAACACCAGGGAAGATGTAGCAGAAGGCTCTTGCAATTTTTGATAGGGTTCACCACCTGACATTCACCTGTAACTGATTCCTGAGCTCCCTAACATCTCTAGACGGCTCCTTCCCACCATCACATACCTAGGACCCTGCTGATGCTGAACTTACCCTGACTAGTGAGCAAGTCAATGAGACACTACAACAATAAAATAACATAGGAATGTAAGAAAAATGGGGTGAGGAAAGATACAACAAATGACACTCCTAGGTTTCTCCAGTACACTTCACAGCTGCAATTGAAACAACATCTCAGCTACTCTAGAGACAGACTCCTTCAAAGAGGTCAGTATAAAAGATCTATTACTGGCATGGAGTAAAGCCAGGAGTGAGTAAATATAATGGAAGGGCGTGATGACAAGATGCTGCAGCTGTGATAAAGGCTATGAGTAATCTCAGCCAGAAAGAAAAAACTCCTTAACCCTTTCAGCATCCAAAGAAAGTAAACATACGCCAACAGAAGATGTAACCTGTAGACGCGACAAACTCATGGCACTGTCAGCCTGTAAGACAGCTGGCTGCAGCAGGAGCCTCCCGCTGCTGTACTGGCTGCAGTAGGATAAAAAAAAAAAAAAGATCTACACCTTTGTTTAAGCCACATATCTTACCTGAACCACACCTCATTATTTAAACTAGTCCATTTTTAACATATGTATGCTATGGCTTAGAACCTTTGTCCTAAACATGTAAACTATGGGGATTTACCTGTTTTTAGTCCTGTTAATGGACTTTTAATGGAATGAACTAGAAAATTTAACATTTTATTCTCCTGGATATGTTGCTGGATTATCACCTGTTGTGGATAACCCTTGATTTCGGCTTTCAGTCTGGTCCTTGCACCACCTTGAAGAGGAATGGATTGTTTATCCATTGATAACTAATAGCATTAATAGGGGAGCTGGATAATTTTCCTTTTTTTGTTTTAAATTAACCCCTATACACAGTATGAGCCCCCATACAATTCCCCCAAATACTGCATTAGCCCCACACAGCCCCCCTTATACATTATGAGAACCCTATGCATGGCATGAGTCACCACACAGTCCACCTATATACAGTATGAGCCCCCACACAGTCCGCCTATATACAGTATGAGCCACCATATAGCCACATATATACTGTGTAAGCCCCCAAATAGCCACATATATGCTGTATAAGCCCCCATATAGCTGCTATATACAGGATAAGCCTCCACATACCCCACTATACACAATATGATCCTCCACATAGCCTCTTTACATACATTATGAGCCTTCACATAGCCCTCCTATATACAGCCACACGTCTCAGACACATAGAACATATACTCAACTCGCCCTCATTCCCATGGAGCTCTGATCAGTTCTCCAGTGTACCGATTCTCTGCACAGCAGACGCGATGAAGTGACGTCATTGCATCTGCTGTCTTAGATGCACACGGTGATAGGTGGAAGAAAGGGCTAGCGACTCTGTCTTCCAACAACATATTTACCACTATTTGCATCCTAAGAATGCTGATACCAATGACATTGGGACACGGCCGTCGCAGGGCATGGAGTGGACCACACTTTGACTGGGTCTGGTTTGGTTCAAAGCATATTCATGTGTTTGAATGGCTTAGGGAAAGTCCAGACCTAAATCCCATTAAGAATCTGTGGCAAGACTTGAAAATTGCTGTTAACAGACTGTTTCCAATCTCACTGAGCTAGAGCTATTTTGTAAAGAAAAATGGGCAAAAATTTCAGCATCTAGATATGCAAAGATGGGGAAATACTCCAAAAGACTTGTAGCAGTAACTGCAGGGAAAGCTGGTCCCACAATGTATTAACTTAGGGAGGCTGAATACTAATGCTCATCGCAATTTTTAGATTTATATTTTTAAAATATTTTGAAAACTGTATATCATTTCTTTTACATTTCACTACACTACATTTAATTTATAAAGTATTTCCAAGGGATGGATAAAATCTGTGCTGCCCAATTAAAGAGGAGTCTAGATGTGGTTGTCCCAATGAAAGAGTCTAGTTGACTTAGGAACGCTTCGACAAATAAACCATTTTTCATTCATCTACCTCTGTATTTTTCTTCACTTGGGCAGCGCAGATTTTAGCAATCCCATGGAGATGCTTCATAATTAGTGATGGCGGACCTGGACAGTAAAAGTCTGGATCTGCGCGGTTTCTGATTGGCCAGCAGCTGATCATCGCTGTATCTGTGCAGCACTAGTGAATCAGTCATCTGCTCTACAGCGCTGACTGCACGGCCCCAGCACAGGTAGCGTTCAGCAAGGGGGCCATTAGCCTGTGCGCCGCATGCAGCATGGGGGCTGAATGTGCAGCACTACACGGGGCAGATGGTTAACCTACTCGTTGCTGGGCTATTGCGGGTCGGGTCAGGTGATGCCATGCATGGTCTAGTATGGTTCTGTTGCCTCGAGGCGTGCAGTAAATGAAGGGAAAGCGGGGTGATTGGGGAAAGTCTGTCATAACGCCACCTGTGGTATGCGACCAGGGAGTAGCTGCCACTGCAGAATTCTTCACCGGGGTGGGTGTTATGGCAGCCAGGATGGTGTCGCTCCCCACAGGCGGAGCGGGCCCTGGATGGGATGACGGGGATTCGGCAGTTCCCTAGGTGCGCCAGAATGCGGGGCGATGGCGTCCCTAATCAGAGTCTGAGTAGGCAACTGCAGTTCCAGGTTCTTTTACTCACTGATTTAAAGCTGCTCCCAGGTGCTGGTCCCTGCCGTCGTGGGCTCCGGTCAATCCCAAGCAAGTGAGGGGGCACCACCATTGTTTGGAGAGAAAGAGAGTGAGAGAGGTTCCTTTTTCTAGGATGTCCCCCTCAGCAGTTAGGAACCCGGGATGAGCCCCCGCTCCATGCCCCGGGCCTAGTAAGGTCCAAGAGTTCCAGAAGTGTCTTGTCAGAACTATGGTCGCAACTCATCTGTCTTATGTGAGTGTGTGCGCCTACTTCTACCCCCAAGTGGAACTTGCCCCCCAGGTGGCTAGCTTCAGTGACCAGGGAAGTCCCATGCATCGTGATGGCCACCTACCTATCTACCCTGAACCAATTCCCCCTGTGAGAAGGCTCCTAAGCTGTATGTAGAGTGTGAATGTCGAACACCGGTGATTAACCCCCCTTACCTGAGATGGATACTGAACCTTAACTGAGGTGCAGTACCCTGTAGCGACCAGAGCCTCAGGGGCGCCACATTCCCCTACGGTAAATGGCAGCACTCCCGGGCTGCAACAAAACACAGTTAACACCGCAATTTTTATATGCATGTAACAGGTTAATAAGAAAACATCCTTCCCTTTATGAGAGGCAGCAATTATTTGAAAACGTTTCAAATATTTTCAACAACACCGGTCACAGGTCATCAAAACTTTCAAGGCAAGCAAATATCAGTAATTAGAAAACATTCTGCACATAAAAAACATTAACAATTATTCTTTTTTGGCTTTTGGTGTTTACAGCGGGCCAGTCCTGACCCCCTGGTTTGGCACGATCACTGGACATCCTCTGGCATAATGTCCTGCTCGCTTGCCATGGCAGCAAACAGGAATGAGAAAACCGGTGGGGTCAGTGACAGAGTCCTCCTCCGGAACAGTGCTCAAGCAACCTCCTGGAACCCCTGGTTTCAAGGGTAGAATCATTACTACTTCACCCGCAGTCCTGTCATGGTGTTCCAGGTGATGAATCTGCTAGCACTGCCCCCCACCGGGACCCGGGTAAACCGAGCATGTCAGCGTGTAAAGGGTGCTTTACACGAGACGATATATCGTGCGATAGATCGTCGGGGTCACGGTTTTTGTGACGCACATCCAGCATCGCTTGCGACGTCGGGCTGTGTGACACCTCCTACCGACGCAGTATCGCTCACAAATCGTGAGTCGTGTACTCGTCGCTAGGTTTCATAATCTCGTTTATGAAACATGGCGCCAGTTGTTCATCGTTTCCGTGGAATCACACGTTGCTCCGTGTGACACCATGGGAACGATAAACATCGCTTACCTGCATCCCGCAGCTCCCGCCGGCTATGTTGAAGGAAGGAGGTGGGCGGGATGTTTACATCCCGCTCATCTCCGCCCCTCCGCCTTTATTGGCCGGCCGCTGTGTGACGTCGCTGTGACGCCGAACATCCCTCCCACTCCAGGAAGTGGATGTTCGCCACCCACAGCGACGTCGCACGGGAGGTAAGTGCGTGTGACGGGGGTTTACGACTTTGTGCACCACGGGCAATCAATTGCCCATGACGCACAATTGACGGGGGCGGTGAAATCGCACAATCGGTCGTCCCGTGTAAAGCAGGCTTAAGTCTCAGCTGGGCGGTGAACACTGGTCAGGTTGCTGGGTCCGTCTCCACCAACACTTGGTGGTTGCAATTTTTCTGCGCACTGCAGAACCTCATCCACTCCCAAGGTGCCAGGTTTTAAGTCCGGCTTTGCAATGGTCACAGGTGCAGTATCTTGGGCATCCCCGCCCTCATCCTGAATAAAAAAGTCCTTTTCCTCCTCCTTCAACTGACATACTGGATGGGGTGTCCGCCTCTACCAGTGGGGCCTTGGTTCGTGCGCTTTTTAGGGAACCACTCCCCATGGTGTGGCCCCTTTTCTTCCCGCTTTGAATGGTGAAGGGTGACTCATCAGCAGTATTCCTTCATGGGCTCCTCCTGGGTTCCTCCCATGAAGGCATGCCCTATCTTTTTCCCACACAGAATGATAAATGGCAACACCAAATTAACCAGTTTAACACAGTTCTGTAGGTTCACAGTACCCGATTGAATGGGCACGATATCCTGATTGTGACGCCAAATGCAGTGCCCCACAAGGCAGATGGTTAACCTACTCGTTGGCAGGTCATTGCGGGTTGGGTCAGGCGATATCACGGGTGGCCTTGCTCGGTTCCGTTGCCCCGAGGCGTGCAGTAAATGATAAGAAAGCGGGTTGATTGGGGAAAGTTTGTCGAGCATGCCACCTGTGGTATGCGGCAAGGGAGTAGCCACCACTGCAGAATTCCTCACCGGGGCGGGTATTATGGCAGCTGGGACTGCGTCGCTAATCTAAGTCTGAGTCGGTAACTGCGGTTCCAGGTTCTTTTACTCACTGATTTAAAGCTGCACCCAGGTGCTGATCTCTGCCTTCGTGGGCTCCGGTCAATCCCAAGCAAGTGAGGGGCTGCCACTGGCGTTTTGGAGAGAGAAAGAGTGAAAGAGTGTTCTTTTTCTAGGATGCCCCCCTCAGCAGTTAGGAACTCGGGATGAGTCCCCGCTCTAAGCCCCGGGCCTAGTAAAGTCTAAGAGTTCCAGAAGTGTCTTGTCAGAACTATGTAGTAAAGAATTAGGTCTGGCTCAACCGGATCAGGTAGTGCTATATATTCAAAAAAGCTTTCATGAAAAAATCTGAAAAACCACTAGGAACTCTCTAATTTTTCTATATGTGTGCTATAGTCTGTATACTACATTGTCAGAACTATGGTCCAGACTCGTCTGTCTTATGTGAGTGTGTTGTGCCTACTTCTACCCCCAAGTGGAACCCGCATCCCAGGTGGCTGGCTTCAGTGACCGGGAAAGTCCCATGCATCGTGATGGCCACCCCCCTATCTACCCTGGGCCAAACCCCCCTGTGAGAAGGCTCCTAAGCTGTGTGTAAAGTGTGAATGTGGGACACCGGTGAGCAACCCTCCTCTTATCTGAGATCGATACAGCACCTTAACTGAGGTGCAGTACCCTGTGGTGACCAGAGCCTCAGGGGCGCCACACATGCAGTGTACAGGCAGCGAGACCCCTGCACTATGGGATGTGTGGGAGGGTGCAGGGAAGGGAGCGAGGATGCCACGCACTGTACCTGCCCAGCGGGGCGGCTACATGACGTCGGCTGTGATGCCCGTCGGCAAGGCGAGCATAAGCTCCTGCCCTGTGGTCGCAACATCACAGCAAGCAGCAAAAATCACAGCAGGAGCGGTTAAATGACCACTCTGAGCCGGGGGAGAGGGGCTGACAGCAGGGCAGGCAGGTAGTTACTATCTACTTACCTGTCCTAATGTAGCCCAATAGGGAAATGACAAGAAAAAGGCAAAATAAGCCAGAGAACCCCTTTAAGTGCCAGATTCTGGTCTCCATTGACTTATATTGGGACTGGTGTCCGGCCAGATATCTGGGATTTTTTTAAAGTCCGCTTAGTATTGGCAATCCCAGATATCTGCGAGTTCACCCATCATTAATCATAATCGAATTATGGATATTGGAGCAGCTTGATTCTCATGCACTTCAGTGGTTGTATCTTACACAACACCACTAGGTGAACACATCTCTGACACTGCTGTTGTCTAGGGATGAGCGATGTTCGAGTCGAACGGTTCGCCAATTTCATGTTCGAGGGATTTTGGGGGGTGTTCGAGTCGTTCGACGAACTCGAACATTTTGCTATAAGTTCGGTAGTTCGAGTTATGTTCGAGAACGGTTCGATCACAAAAAAGCGTAGCAAGTTACTAGCTGGCTTTTCACTGTAATAGTGTGAGTCACTGTGAATCATGATATTATCAAAATTCAGCGTATAGTGTGCAGGGGGGACAGGGTTTAGATTAGTGCTGCTGAGTGCTGAAAGAATGGCGATCGCCTTTTTTTTTTCCTAACCGCGCGTACAGTGGAGCGGGCCAGGCTGTCAGCAAATCAGAGACACACACACTGCAAAGTAGATTTTTGCCAGACTTGCTTGTCTGGCAAAAATCTACTTTGCAGTGTGTGTGTCTCTGATTTGCTGACAGCCTGGCCCGCTCCACTGTACGCGCAGTTAGGACATGGCATGTGTCATAGGCTGTGCATGTCACATGTCCTTGCCTTATAAGACACGGCCATTTTCCCCATTGCCGCCATTATCTCTCTGCTGCGGGTGGGTGACAGTCACCGCTCCCGCTCCCGCTGCTTCTGCTGTGTGCGCTATAGACATACAGTGCAATCTACACAGTGCTTTAGGGATTGGGGACTACTTGTAATTTCAGCCCTTTTCAGGGCTGCATTACAGCCGTTCATAGCCATTGTTGCTAGGCAGCTCTGTGCTAATACTGTGCAGGGGTTTATATAACAGCATCTGGCTAAATTAGCTCAGGAAATTCCTTGGTGCATTTTTTTCTTTGGCAGGGATAGAAAGTGAGGCTTCCTTTGCTGTCCAGTACCTACAGCACCTGTGCATTTTACACACCTGCCCATTTTTGCTATGCAATTTTAATTGCAAACAGTGCTGACACTTTTAGTGGCATACTAAAATTGTCTGGGATACTAACTTAGGGCTCCTTTGCTGTCCAGGTACCTACAGCACCTGTGCATTCTACACACCTGCCCATTTTTGCTACGCAATTTTAATTGCAAACAGTGCTGGCACTTTCAGTGGCATACTAAAATTGTCTGGGATACTAACTTAGTGTTCCTTTGCTGTCCAGCTACCTACAGCACCTGTGCATTCTACACACCAGCCCATTTTTGCTACGCAATTTTAATTGCAATCAGTGCTGACACTTTTAGTGGCATACTAAAATTGTCTGGGATACTAACTTAGGGGTCCTCTGCTGTCAAGCAAGGTACTCCAACTGTGCATTCTACACACCTGTCCATTTTTGCTACGCAATTTTAATTGCACAAAGTGCTGCCACTTTTAGGGCCAAAGTTTCATTGTCAGTGATATTACGTGAGGGTTCCTCTGCTGACAACTTAGCTATACCACCTCTGCATTGTACAGCACCTGTCCATTTGTGCTACACAATTTTAATTGCCAAAAGTGTTGACATTTTTAGGGCCATAGTTTCATTGTCAGGAATAGTCAGTGTTGGTTCTTCAGCTGTCAATAAAGCTAGACCACCTGTGCATTGTACTTCAGCTCTCCATTTTTGCTACGCAATTTTGATTGGCAAAAATGCTGCCATTTTTAGGGCCATAGTTGTATTGTCAGGGATAGTCAGTGTTGGTTCTTCAGTTGTCAATAAAGCTAGACCACCTCTGCATTGTACACCACCTCTCCATTTTTGCTACGACATTTTAAGTGTCCAATCTGGTCACAAACAAAATGAGTGGCAAAAGGACAGATGCTGGTGGAAAGGGGAACAGGCGTGTTGGAAAGGGAAAAAAGGTTTGTGTCCGTGTGGTAGGTGGTAAAGCTACAGTAACATCTGCTGAAGAAAGGCCATCTTCCAGCAAAAGTAAGATGTCTACTACTTTCCGTGGACAATCTGATGTGCTCCCTTTTTTACAGAGCCGAACAACTCTACCAAAGGTAGATGATGCACAAAATAAGAACATGCTTGAATGGATCTCAAGTGCTCCAACAAGTGGCTTCTCCTCCACCTCAACTTCAACATCCAAAAAACAACAGTCATCTGAGTTGTGACCCCAATCGCACTTGCTTTCTACCAGCTCTCAAGTCTCCACCCGCCCTGCAGAGTATGTTGTAACTAGAGATGAGCGAACCGGTCGCGGTTCGGCTCCAGCTTGCTTCGCCGAACGGAGTCCCCATTCGAGTTTGGTTCAGCGAACTGGTTTGGCGTACCACTCGAACCCCATAGGAAACAATGGGAGGCGATCACAAACAAGTAAAAACACATTATAAATGTACACATACAGTTAATAAACATTGCCATAACACTTACTGGTGCCCGCAATCCGTCCTGGACTCTGTCTCCTGCCGCATTTCCATCGGTAATCGCTGCGTCTTCCCGGTAACCAGCAGTGATGCAGGACCTATCGTGACGTCAAAATAGCCATATGACCAGTCACATGTCTATTATCTCATTGGCTACAGACTGGTCACATGTCTAGATGTCATGTCCTGGTCCTGGGTCCTGTCACTGCATCTCTCCAGTACGCGGTGATCATTTGTGTATCTCCATGTACTGGCGAGATGCTCTGGTACACGGACGACTCCCCGTTCCTGCATGTGGGCGCTCTTTACAGAGTCAGCCCACATGCAAGGACTGGCTGTCGCAGCTGGTGAATAGCGGCACAGGGAATCACGTGAT
The DNA here is from genome assembly GCF_048569485.1 of Anomaloglossus baeobatrachus. Taxonomy (NCBI): domain Eukaryota; kingdom Metazoa; phylum Chordata; class Amphibia; order Anura; family Aromobatidae; genus Anomaloglossus; species Anomaloglossus baeobatrachus. The sequence continues at coordinate 470,569,033 of NC_134358.1, read as the reverse complement.
CGGAGCACCGTTGCTATGGCAACCCGGCTGTGAACTCACCGCTAACAGCCGGCAGCCTGTGGTCACTCTCACTGAGTGATTTCTGCACGGAGCACAGCATCTCCCCCCATGCAGTGAAGCCTGATGTAGCAGAGCTGCACGGGCTGAAGGAGAAAGAAGACAGAAGACCATGGATCGTGGAGGGCTGAGAGGGAGTAATAAACATGGAGTCTCTAAGTGTGTCTGTGTATTTATTTCTATTAAAGTATTTTTTCTCTGTGTGGTGTCTTTTTTTTAACCCTTTATTGGAGATTCTTAATGGCCGGGTCAAACTTGCCTGACATTAAGAATCTCTGGTTTAATACTAGCTAGTAAAACAAAGCTAGGATTAACCCATTATTACCCAGCAAGCCACCCGGCTTCAGGGCTGCTGGAAGAGTTGGATACAGCGCCACATGATGGCGCTTCTATGAGAGCGCCATTTTCTGGGGCGGCTGCGGATTGCAATTCGCAGCAGTGGCGCCCAGAAACCTCGGGCTAACCTGTGCTGCTGATTCCAATCCCCAGCTGCCTAGTTGTACCCGGCTGGACACAAAAATGGGGCGAAGCTCACGTCGTTTTTTTTTTACTTATTTCATGAAATTCATGAAATAATTAAAAAAAGGGCTTTCCTATATTTTTAGTTCCTAGCCGGGTACAAATAGGCAGCTGGGGGTTGGGGGCAGCCCGTAACTGCCTGCTGTACCTGGCTAGAATACAAAAATATGGCGAAGCTCACGTCATTTTTTTTTTTTTAGTTTTTTGGGAAAAAAAATAAAAAATGCTTCCCTGATTTTCCATTGCCAGTGAAGGTAACACCAAGCATGGGGGTTGGTAGCCAGTAGCTGCTTGAATTACCCTTATCTAGCAATACAAAAAATGCAGCGGGAGCCCATATATATATATTTATATTTTTTATTATTTATTTAAATAACTAAAAAAAAATGGGCTTTCCTGTATTTTGTTTGCCTGACATGACAGTGCTGTAAAAATAAATCATTAAAAAAAAATGACGTAGCGCTCCGCGGTATTTTTGATTCTCAGCGCAGATAAAGCAGACAGCTACGGGTTGCCACCCCCATCTGCCTGGTGTTACCTTGGCTGACAATCAAAATACAGGGAAGCCCATTAATTTTTTTTATTTAAAAAAATAGTTTAAAAACAAAATGATGTGGGGTCCCCCCATTTTTGATAGCCAGCTAGAGTAAAGCAGACTGCTGTAGCCTAAAAACCACAGCTGGCAGCTTTACCGTGGATGGGGATCCAATGTGGAGGTCACCCCAGGCTCTTTTTTATAATTATTTTAGAAATAGTAATAATTACAAAAATAGTAGGGTTCCCCCCAAATTGGATCACCAGCCAAGGTAAAGCAGACACATGTGGTCTGGTATTCTCAGGGTGGGAAGGTCCATAGTTATTGGCACTTCACAGCCTAAAAATAGCAGGCTGCAGGCGCCCCAGAAGTGGTGCATTTGCTAGATGCGCCAATCCTGGCGCTTCACCCCAGCTCATCCCGTGCCCTGGTGAGGTGGCAAACGGGGTAATAAATGGGGATGATACTAGCTTTATGGTCACCTGACATCAAGCCCAGCAGTTTGTGATGTCATGGCGTCTATCAGATACCCGACATCACAAACTGTCAGTACTAACAAAAAAAATAGACTCAAAAAAAATGTATTTGAAAAAACAGTCCCCAAAACATTCTCTCTTTCACCAATTTATTGTAAGGAAAAAAAATAAGGGGGTCCCACGATGACTCTGGACCGTCTAGAATATGGGGGGACACGCTCAGGGAACGTATCCCCCATTTTCTAGGAGTGCAGACCCTCCATGTGAGGAGTGTGGGTGCAATGAATCTGCACCCACTCTCCCCGGGTCCACAGCAGCAGAGTCCATGTCGTAAGTGTTGCTACCAAAGCTGCAATGCCCTGCTCATGAGGTAAGGGCATGCCTAATCAGGAGAACTATTCTACATTTCCAAATATTGGTATTTGCTGATATTATTGCTATTCCACCTACTATATAATGGGAATGGGATCTTGGAGATGGAATACCCCTTTAAGTCCAGTTATTCAGCTGAATGAATAATAAAACAACAGAGCTCGCTATTTAGATGTGTTTACTTGTGGCGTATAACGGACTCTCATGTTTGGTAGTCGTTCAGTCGTTCACGCTCAGGGAACGTATCCCCCATTTTCTAGGAGTGCAGACCCTCCATGTGAGGAGTGTGGGTGCAATGAATCTGCACCCACTCTCCCCGGGTCCACAGCAGCAGAGTCCATGTCATAAGTGTTGCTACCAAAGCTGCAATGCCCTGCTCATGAGGTAAGGGCATGCCTAATCAGGAGAACTATTCTACATTTCCAAATATTGGTATTTGCTGATATTATTGCTATTCCACCTTCTATATATTGGGAATGGGATCTTGGAGATGGAATACCCCTTTAAGTCCAGTTATTCAGCTGAATGAATACTAAACAACAGAGCTCGCTATTTAGATGTGTTTACTTGTGGCGTATAACGGACTCTCATGTTTGGTAGTCGTTCAGCAGGGCAACTATAAAGTCAAATACCTCCATTTGGAAATGTAGTATAGCTCTCCTGATCAACTATGTTCCTTACCTCATGAGCAGGGCATTGCAGTAGCTTACAGATGCATGGTTACCGCCACTCACTGTGTCTGAACACAGGAAGCTGAGCTGACAGCCGCTCTGTGCACGCGGCAGCTTCCATTGTGAAGGAGGAGGCCGCGGGGGATCAACGCTGCACAAGTACCGTGGGACACCGGGGAACACCTGGGCCTGGGGAGGAGTTTTCTGTCATGTTTTCATGTGTCATGGCACATGCAACAGAAATCAGAGGAGTAGGATGAATGCGGCCAGCGCACTGCTGTGCGCGCGTCATTTCTTGGATTTCTGGGAGGGGGTCGGGGGGGCACTTTGGCGACACCGGGGGACCGGGGAGGAGATTTATCTCCCATCTGACATGTTTGTTCATTCATTTGGTCATTTACTGTAACGTGATCATCGGTATACGGTGTATACCGGTGATCACGTGAGTGGGGACTGGAAAAACCGGCCTGAATCATGATCTCCAGGGTCTCAGCAACCCCCTGAAACCCCGGAGATTTTCTGACGCTGGGGGGCGCTATTCACTTATTTCTGCCTGCTGTTTATAAACGGCAGATCAGTAAAAAGCTACATTCACACGACCGATCCGTTTTTGCGGTCTGCAAAAAACGGTCCTTTTTTTCACGGGTGCATCCGTGTGGCATCCGTTTCCGTTCCGTATACGGTCCGTATGTCATCCGTTTTTCATCCGTGTGCCTTCTGTCTTTTTGCGTACTGCAAAAAAACTGAAGGAGGGAAAATACATATATTTACCCAGGATCCATAGCTTCAACCTACATGAGGCGGTCACATGTTCACTACAGTGCCATTTTCTACTGCTTTTCACAGCGTAGAGCGCTCTGGTGATTTTCCTGTGCTTGTACACTTCATAGTTACATAGTTACATAGTTACTTAGGTTGAAAAAAGACCTAGGTCCATCTAGTTCAACCTACCTCCACCAGTTCTACATTTAGTCACTAAGTCATTTATAACCAACAATGTTTTGTGTACTGAGGAAATCATCCAGCCCTTTTTTAAAAGCTGTTATAGTATCTGCCATTACTACCTCTTGTGGTAGTGTATTCCACAGTCTGACCGCTCTAACTGTAAAGAGCCCTTTCCTATTTAGGTGTCGGAATCGCTTTTCTTCCACTCGCAGTGAGTGCCCCCTGGTCCTTAGTACTGTCTTTGGAAGAAATAAGTCATGTGCCAGTCCTTTATATTGACCACACATGTATTTATACATATAAATGAGATCTCCTCTGAGACGTCTTTTTTCTAAGCTAAGCATATCTAACTTTTTCAACCTGCCATCATATGGGAGGCCTTCCATTCCTTGTAATAGTCTAGTTGCCCGCCTTTGAACTGACTCTAACCTCTGAATGTCCTTTTTAAAATGTGGAGCCCAAAACTGGATCCCATATTCCAGATGTGGCCTTACAAGTGATTTATAGAGGGGTAACAATACGTTGGGATCACGGGATCTAATCTCTCTTTTTATACACCCTAAAATCGTGTTTGCTTTAGCAGCTGCTGCTTGACATTGAGTGCTGCTGCTCAGCTTATTTGTAATGAGAATACCCAAGTCCTTCTCCTGTTCTGTAGTCCCGAGTTTACTTCCATTTAATGTATACGCAGCTATAGGATTACTCCGTCCTAGGTGCATTACTTTACATTTATCAACATTAAATCTCATTTGCCAAGTATCTGCCCATTCTGACATCTTATCCAGATCTTTTTGTAATATTGTACTATCCAGGTCAGTTTTTAATATCCTACATAGTTTGGTGTCATCGGCAAAGACTGACACTGTACTATCAATCCCATCCACAAGGTCATTAACAAAGAGAGTAAAAAGAATCGGTCCAAGCACAGATCCCTGCGGCACCCCACTGCTGACTATAGCCCATTTAGAGAATGTACCATTTATGACTACTCTTTGTTTCCTATCTTTTAGCCAATTCCTTACCCAGTTGCATATTGTGTCCCCTAGTCCTTGCTTCTGGAGCTTTAGTATAAGGCTATTATGTGGTACAGTATCAAATGCCTTTGCAAAGTCCAAATAAATCACATCAGCTGCATTACCAATATCCAGGTTTGAACTTACTCCCTCATAGAACCCCAACAGGTTGGTTAGACACGACTTATCTTTCATGAATCCATGCTGTTTGTCAGTTATCATATTATTTTCTGCAATATATTTTTGCATGTCATCCCTTAAAATGCCCTCAAAAACTTTGCATACTACTGATGTCAGGCTTACTGGACGGTAGTTGCCTGGATCTACCCTCTTACCTTTCTTAAATATCGGTACCACATCAGCAATCCTCCAATCCTGAGGCACCAACCCTGTTACAAGTGAGTCTAAAAAGATGAGATACAGCGGTCTGTCGATTACGGAGCTCAATTCCCTCAATATTCGTGGATGAATGCCATCTGGCTCTGGGGATTTGTCAATGTTTAATTTACTCAGACGTAGGCGTACTTCATCTTGTGTTAAATTAATTATATCGGGTGGTGGACTTTGATTTTTCACTTGTTGAATGATCCCTGGTACAGTCAGTTCCTTGGTGAATACAGATGAGAAATGCCTATTTAATATCTCAGTCTTTTGTTTGTCCTCTATAACTAACTTGTTATTATATTTTAAGGGGCCGATACTATCCTTTGTTTTCCTTTTGGCATTAATGTATTTATAAAAGATTTTGGGATTTATTTTAATGTCATTGGCGATTTTTGTTTCAGTAGCTAATTTTGCTTGTTTGATTTCTTTTTTACATTTCCTATTGATATCTTTATACTCCTGCAATGCTATTTCTGTATTCTCAGCCTTTAAGATTTTAAATGCCCTTTGTTTTTGTTTTATTATACTTTGTACAGTCTTATTTATCCATAGTGGTTTCTTTTTATTCCTGGACATTTTATTACCAGAGGGTATACGTTTTTTACAGGACTCTAGTAGTATATCCTTAAACTTACCCCATTTATGTTCGGTATCCCCAGTTACCATGACTTTGTCCCAATCTACACATTTAAGCTCTTCCCTTAATTTGTTGAAATCAGCTTTCCTAAAATTCCAGGTTTTAGCATTCCCCCTTTGAAATGTTCTATTGAATATTATGTTGAAGCTTACCATATTATGATCGCTGGTGCCCAAGTGCTCCCGGATCTGTAGATCTGAAATTGTATCCGGTCTATTTGACAGGACCAGATCTAGCAAATTATCTCCCCTGGTCGGTTCACCTACCATCTGAGAGAGGAAATGGTCTTGAATGGTAGATAAGAACTTACAGCTTTTAGCAGAACCAGAAGATTCTATGTCCCACTGAATGTCTGGATAGTTGAAATCCCCCATAATAAGAACCCGATTATTATTATTAGCTGCCTTTTCAATTTGTTCCAGCATTTCACCCTCTATTTGTTCAGGTATGTTAGGAGGCTTATAGCAAACTCCAATTAGCATTTTTCCATTATTCCCCTCCCCATGTACATTTACCCATACTGACTCTACATTGTTGCTGTTCCCCTCAATGTCATCATACAACACAGGTTTTAGGTTAGATTTAATAAATATACACACCCCACCACCTTTTTGGCCTTTCCTGTCCTTCCTAAATGTACTATAACCCTGTATGTTTGTCACCCAGTCATGGCTTTCATCCAGCCAGGTTTCCGTAATGCCCACCACATCATAATCCATGGTTGACATAAGAGTCTCCAATTCATTCATTTTGTTTGCAAGACTTCTTGCATTTGCCAGTAGACATTTAATCCTATTAACACCTTTCTTACTCCTAGCCTCCCTACGTTCCTTGCATGTCCCATCCCCCCCTAATCCATCATTGACCCCTACCGTCTCCCTGTCTCTATCTGCTCTATCTATCCCCTTATTTGCTCCACTACCCTCCCTCCCCCCCCGATCCTAGTTTAAAAGCTCCTCCATCCGTCTGACCATTTTCTCCCCCAGCACAGCTGCACCTTCCCCATTGAGGTGCAGCCCGTCCCTACCGTAGAGCCTGTAGCCGACTGAGAAGTCAGCCCAGTTCTCCATGAACCCGAACCCTTCCTTCCTGCACCAATTTCTAAGCCACGTATTTATCTCCCTAAGCTCCCGCTGTCTTTCTAGTGACGCTCGTGGCACCGGTAGTATTTCTGAAAACACCACCTTGGAGGTCCTGGACTTCAGCTTCTCTCCTAGTTCCCTGTAATCATTTTTAAGGACCTTCCACCTGCCTCTAACTTTGTCATTAGTACCAATGTGCGTCATTATAATGGCAGAAAGACACATAATGTCCCACTCTTCTGCATTTTGTAATTTTGCACCCTTTTGGTGCCTTTCATGTGGCACTAAGGGGTGCTTAGCCTTGTATTTAGCCAAAAAAATAAATACATTTTTTAAAAAAATGATGTGGGGTTCCCCCTATTTTAGTAGCCAGCTAGGGTAAAGCAGATGGCTGCAGCCTGCAGACCACAGCTGGCAGGTTCACCTTGGCTGGTAATCCAAAACTGAGGGCACCCCAAACTGTTATTTTAAATTAAATAAATAATTAAAAAAAAACCAACACGTGAGGGTCCCCCCAAAATTGGATTACCAGCCAAGGTAAAGCGGACAGCTGGGGTCTGATATTCTCAGACTAGGGAGGTCCATGGTTGTTGGACTCTCTCCAGCCTAAAAATAGCAGGCCGCAGCCGCCCCAGAAGTGGCGCATCCATTAGATGCGCCAATCCTGGTGCTTCGCCTCAGCTCATCCCGTGCCCTGCTGCGGTGGCAAACGGGGTAATATATGGGGTTAATACCAGATCTGTAATGTCACCTGGCATCAAGCCTTGGGGTTGGTGATGTCAGGCATGTATCAGATAACTGACCTCACCAACCCAGTCAGTAATAAAAAAAAATAGACGGCAAACACATTTTTATTTGAAAAAACACTCCCCACATTCCCTCTTTCACCAATTTATTAGAAAGAAAACAAATCCAGGTCTGCTGTAATCCAAGGGGTTCCCATGACGATCCATACCATAGTCACTGTCCCAGTTAATGAAGGACAGAATGTTCCCCATTGGCTGGGAGAGCAATGCAGTGACCTGAGCTAACATCAATAGGTCAGCCCAAGTCTCTGCAGGGCATGACAAGTGCTGCTGTCAGGAGCGAGGTACATTACCTGCGGTGACGATCTCCTGCACTGCTGACAGCAGACCTGTCACTGACTTCAATGACCGCCGCCTTCACAGCCAAGTATCGCGAGAGCCCGTGACGTCACTGCTAGTCACAGTCTCGGGTCGGCAGCGAGAGGAGGAGATGTGACAAGCGGCGACCATGGAGGACAGTGACAGCGCTGAGGTCGGGAGGGCGGGACTTCATTACCGCAGGTAAGCCGAGCAGGGTAATGTGTGCGGAGTGCGAGGTGGGTGGAGCTAAGCGGGGTAATGTGTGCAGAGTGCCAGGTGGGTGGAGCCAAGCGGGGTAATGTGTGCAGAGTGCCAGGTGGGTGGAGCCAAGTGGGTTAATGTGTGCGGAGTGCCAGGTGGGTGGAGCCAAGCAGGGTAATGTGTGCGGGCGGCAGAGTGCGAAGTGGGTGGAGCCTAGCGGGGCCATGTGTGCGGGCGGCGGAGTGCGAAGTGGGTGGAGCCAGGCGGGGCCATGTGTGCAGGCGGCGGAGTGCGAAGTTGGTGGAGCCTAGCGGGGCCATGTGGCACTGAAGACATCAGTGCCAGGGACTGCATGGCTGGGGACAGGTGAGTGTGAGTGTGTGTGTGTACATGCCGCGTGCAGGAGGGGGCGGAGCCCAGCGGGGAAGTGTCGGCTCCCTGCACACGTAACTAGGGTAAATATCGGGTTACCAAGCAAAGCGCTTTGCTAGGATTCCCCGATATTTATCTTGGTTACCAGCTTACCGCAGGCTGCCAGCGATGGCTCCCTGCACAATGTAGCTGTAAAAAGGCACGCTTTTGCTGATAGACCCGTTCTCGAACGTAACTCGAGCTGCCGAACTTTTAGCAAAAAGCTCGAGTTCTAGTTCGATCTAGCACATCCCCCAAAATCACTCGAACCGCGAACTGGAGAACCTGGAACAACGAACCGCGCTCAACTCTAGTTGTAACAAAGATGGGTGAGTCTGCAGAACTGTTCAGTCCCACTATAGCCTGGGAATCAGAGGTCTGCTCCCAAGCTACAGTGAGTACAGACCAGGAAATGATCTGCAGTCATGCCCAGAAGCTTTGTGACTCAGATTCAGGCCCTAATGACCAAGTTTCTGAGCATAATGTAGACCCTTATTCCCAAACTGTAACACCTCTTGGTGGAGACAATGAGGAACATACTGATGACGATGAGACTCAGATACCTGATTGGAATGACAACTTAACTATTTAGTCAGGGCAGGAAGAGGTTAGGTCTGAGGGCGAGGGGAGTGCAAACACACAGGTTGATGATGAGGTTGTAGATCCTACTTACTGTCAACCAACAGTCAGGCACTCGAGGAGGTCAGCAGTGGCGGTGGAGGAGGATGCGACTGACGACGAGGTTAGCTTGCGCCTTCCTGGACAAAGACGAAGTACTGGAAGTGCGTCAACAACTGCATCCTCAGCCACAACTCTGCCTCTGAGCACAAGTCGGGGTGGCTCTGCAGGTCGTATGGGCTCTAATAGTTGCCTAGCCCAGTCCTTTTTTGACATCGCAAAGGATCACCCAACTCATGTGATCTGTAAGATTTGTCGCCAATCTGTAAGTAGAGGCCAAAAACTCACTAGTTTGACTACTTCGTCCATGAACCGTCACATGAATAACAAGCATAAGTACCAGTGGGAAGCTCACTGTGCTACAATGTGGCCTAGCAGAGCGGGCCAACCACCGTCTGCCACTTCAAGTGCATCCGCGCGCTCTTCATCCTCTATGACTGTGGGGACAGCTGTCACACAGGTTTTTCGACGCAAACCTTCCACCTCTTTAACCACAACAGGCAGTTTGCTTGGCAGGTCGTCTGTTGTTTTGGAAGGGGAAACAGGTGCTGGTGTAGAGCTCTGTCACATATCGAGAGCACCAACTTTGGATGAAGGCAACATCATGTCTCCACAACATCTACATCTACAACATCTCAATTTATTTTTGATTCTAAGGGACCAAAATGGGGTTCTTGGAAATGCGGTAGCTGTTCAGCATGTAAATATGTCTTAAAAACCCAGAATTTTTCAGATGCGCTAAATGGTAGAACATTCAAAATTCTCCAATACATCAACTGCAGAACCACACATGTCATTCATTTGGCATGTTGTCCGTGCAAAAAATTATATGTGGGCATGACTACACGCGAACTTCGGGTTCGCATTTTGGAACACATCAGAGACATCAAGAATGCTGAAACAGTTACCGCAGACCAAACCGAGAAACTCGCTAAATTGAAACCGATTGCGAAACATTTTCGCGAATGCCACCCTGGTCAGGGACATAATCTTCAATTCTCAGGCATTGATAAATTGCATGTGGGAAACAGAAGGGGCGACACGGGGAAGAAACTGGGACAAATGGAATGCAAATGGATTACCTTATTGAGAACTATGAAACCAATAGGCCTCAATGAACAATGGGGATTTTCTAATTTCTTATAGGATTATCCATTTGTCCCTCCCATTTGACATCCATTGAATGATCTAATATGAATGTCACTTTTCTGCCCATGTCGCCTTGGCATAACATCAGATCACATGCAGCTGAAAATATGTCTCAGAGTTGAGGTAAAATTGTGACCCTATATATGGAGTTGTGACATCATATGTTATGAGTACCATCACATATATCCATATATGATATAATAATGATTGATAACTTATATTATCTTTTGTCACAATCCTAGCCTGATAAAAATTAATACCTACTTTTTCTATCTATGTCATGGGTAGCGGGTGGCGACATTCTCTGTCGCCTCTCTCCACCTCATTGCTATAGATGAGTCCGCTATGGACTTCCCCTGACACTCTTATGACTGACGAGGACTTGAGAATAAAGACTGTTAAGGACTGAAATCTGAATCCCCCCGCCCCTTTGATGCTATACATGATGAGTGGTGTCAATAATTGATGTCTATTTCCACTATGAGTATCATTGCATATACTCATATATGAATGAACAATGATCGACAACATATATAATCTTCTGTTGCAATGTTAGTCTGATAAAAATGTATACTGGCTCCTTTTTTCTATCTATGCCATGGGTAGCAGGTGGTGATATTTTTTATCACCTCTTTCTACATCATTACCATAGATGAGTCCTATATGGACTTCCTCTGACACTCCTATGACTGGTGAGGACCTGAAAATGAAGACTGTCAAGGATTGAGATTTGTATCTCTCCACCTCTTTGATATTATGTACAGTTGGTGGTGCCAATATGTGACACCCCTCTCTGGTACATTGTCTCTGATACTCTACGCCTTCTGTGTACAACATCCACATTGGAGTGGACATAATTAATATGAATTCCATTGAATGCGCGGATATATACTTTCTAATTACTATACCATATTTGGAGAGCGATGACACCCTTGTGTCACCCCTCTCTGTAATGTCGCCTTAGTAGGGTCTAATATGATCTTTCATGACCAAAAAGTTCAAACTCCTAATTGTGATATTCCTCTGAATGTGTCTGTCTGCGGCACCATTACTTTAGATTTGTTTTTTAATTATTTTAATTGAGGGAATGACATGGACACCTTATATGCAGCAACTATGTACATAATGGATATAATTAATATGGGATATTGCTGATAATTGTTTGACACACATACCCCTTCTTTGTCACAAATGTATAGATATATGAATGGTACATTATAAAAATTGATGCAATCTCTATGAATATAAGATTGAATATTAGAGTTGTGCCCTTTTAGATCTATGAATAGAATATATGGGGTTTCGCTATCTACTTGTTGTCCTATGTACCTTATTATCCATATGGAGAAGATTGATTTCTGGTATACAACAAAATGGAGCTGTTTCCCCCTGTACACAGCACTATGAGCACTGACGCTGCGATGCGCATGCGCGCTCCCGTCCCTGCGGCCTCGTGGCGTGGGTGCGTCATCACATGCGACTTCGGTCGCGTCTGGTGACGCGCCCGTGCCTCGTGGCGGCCGGGGGGGAGTTTTCGCGTCCGCACCAGCAGCGTCCGGTAAAAACAGTGTTCATTATTAATAGTAATCAGCTGTTTGGGGGTTATATGAGGCTGGCCAGCATTCCCTCACATCACTCCCTGACGAAGATACGTGAAACGATCGTTGGAGTGGTGTGAGGGAGGCTCTATCCATTAGGTAACTACACGATCTTTCTGCATGTTTAGTCCACATGGACCTTGAAATACTGGCTTGTGAAATGCTATCGGGTCTCCTTCTTTGTGAGATCTGAAACCTCTGCAATATGCTTTATTGTTGTGTCCATTATATAGAACTCTTTTGCAAAATATAAACGATAGACCTATATGTAACGGAACAAATGCATTTTTGCTTATAAACCAGAGCACCTTGAATTGTATTTACATGCAGATTTTTTATTTACCATTTGAGGGTTATCTCTCTTGCTCTTTTCAGTAAAAAGCTTCATTACTATTATCTACAGATTATATGCAAGGAGAATTGTACGAAAACCCTTTATATGTTTGCACAAATTCATCCCAATATATAGGGGATGATAGATGATGGTTTCAAAATGATATTATGAATGAAATTGTCAAAATCATGCCTTCTTGATAGACTCCTCTTTCTACACCTTTGTTCATACATTTTTTTATTATGTCTTTGTGTCTTTTGTGTACATGTTTTTTAATCATGTTAATAAAGATGGAATATTTTGTACTATAATATGGTCTTTTGAAGTGTTTGTAGGGATATATTTAGTGACGCTCTAAAGACCACCATAAATAAGCCTTTTTGAGCATTGATAACTTCCTTGTGAGTAAACATCATGTCTCCGCCTGCACTTTCCTCACAGACCAGCAGTTTTCCAGGGACACCCTACTCAACGCCGTCTCCGCACAGCAGCCAGATCTCGGTCCCTCAGATGTGGACAATTAAAAGACCATTTCCTCCTAGCCATGACAAAGCTAAGAGGTTGACTTTCACCCTCTGCAAGCTGTTGGCTACAGAAATTCTGTCTTTCCGCCTGGTGGACACAGAGGATTTTTGAGACCTTATGTCCGTCGCTCTGCCCCAGTACCAGATGCCCAGTCGCCACTACTTCTCCAAGAAAGGCGTGCCTGCGCTACACCAGCATGTCGCACACAACATCACCACTTTCTTGAGAAACTCTGTGTGACAGGGTGCATTTCACCACCGAAACTTGGACCAGTAAGCATGGACACATTACATGTCGCTGACTGGGCACTGGGTAACTATGGTGAGAGATGGAGAAGGGTCTGCTGTACAAGTCTTGCCGTCCCCATGAGTTGTGCGTCAATCCTCTCTATGTCGAAGTTCCTCCACTGCTTCTGTCTCCTCAACCTCGTCTGGGTCCTCAACCTCCACCCAAAGCTTGTCAGGCCACCCGCGTTGTAACTACGCACAAGGAATTCCGCACACCTCCTTACTATGCTGGCAGCAGAGCTCAATGGCATCAGGCGGTCTTTACGTTGAAATGCATGGGAAATAAGAGTCACACAGCTGAGGAGTTGTGGTCAGCTCTGGAGAGCGAGTTTAGTAAATGGTTGTCTCCACTCCACAACCTACAGCCAGGGAAGGCCGTGTGCGACAATGCTGCAAACCTGGGTGTGGCACTTCGCCGGGGCAAGGTGACACACGTGCCTTGTATGGCTCACGTGTTGAACCTTGTTGTCCAGCAATTTTTAACACACTATCCCTAGATGGGCTTTTGCACAGGGCATGGTCACTCTCTGCTCACTTCCGCCATTCAACCGGCACAGCTGACTGACTTGCATCGCTCCAGAAGTCTTTCGGCCTGCCGGTTCACCGCCTGAAATGCGATGTGGTGACACGCTGGAATTCGCCTCTCTACATGTTGCAGCGACTATGGCAGCACCGCTGAGCCCTGGTGCTATACGTTATGACGTATAGCCTGGGCCAATGAGATGCAGAGGTGGGGCAGATCACGCAGATGGAGTGGTCTCAGATCAAGGACCTATGCACCCTTCTGCACAGTTTCGACATGGCGACGAATATGTTTAGCGCTGACAATGCCATTATCAGCATGACAATTCCAGTCATTTACATGCTGGAGCACACACTATTCGGAGTCAGGGGGTGGGACAAGAGGAAGGGGAGGAAGTACAGGAGGATTCATATGCTGAAGGGATACCAAGATCTACAAGGTCCAGACGTTCATCATCACCAAGGCGGCAGGCATGGGATGGTGGGGAAGAGGGATTAACAAGGGCGCATGGTAGCAGCCAATCTGTTGAGAAAGGTGCAGGAGCCCAGGAAGAAATGGAGGACGAACTGGCGATGGGCATGGAAGACTCAGCAGATGAGGGAGACCTTGGTCAAATTTCAGTTGTTCGAGGTTGGGGAGAGATCTCAGAGGAAGGAAGCACGGTTATCACCTCGCCGCCACGAACACAGCAAGGACTTGGTCCGCATGGATGTGCAAGACACATGAGCGCCTTCTTGCTTCACTACCTACAACATGACCCTTGGATTGTCTGATTTAGAAGTAATGATGACTACTGGGTTGCCACACTCTTAGATCCAAGGTACAAGTCCAAATTTGGCGAAATAATTACTGCCATAGGAAGGGACGCACATATGCAGGAGTATCAGCAGAAGCTGCTATGCAATCTTAGCTCGGCTTTTCCACCAAACACCAGTGGTGCACAGAGTGAATCTCCCAGTTATAATTTGCCAAGCATGGGACTGTCTCGTCAGCATCAGTCAAACCGTACCAGCAACACCGTATCTGGTAGTAACAGCAATTTTATAGAATCGTTTCATAATTTTTTTAGACCATCCTTTGCAAGGCCACAAGAGACAAGAAGTCTGACACATAGTCAACGGCTGGAGAGGATGATAGAGGAATAGATGTGCTATGACTGTGCAACTGGAGCCTTGCTCATTGTGGGCTTCCAATCTTGAAAAATGGCCTGAGTTCACCACTTACGCCTTGGAGATCTTGTCGTGTCCCGCAGCCAGCATTGTCTTGGAACGTGTCTTCAGTGCTGCTGGGTGTGTGCTGACAGATAAGCGCACGCGTCTGTCCAGTGACAATGTGGACAGACTAACGTTCATCAAGATGAACAAGTCATGGATCAGAAAGGACTTTGCTACTCCAGTGTCATCCTGGGGAGAGTAAAGGCTGGCATATTTTTGAATGTGCTTGATGCAAATCAACATGTGAAGTTTGCAACTGGGGCACAAGTGATGCCACTGAAGTGGTGTGTGTGGCCCAATTTTTGGAAAAAAGGGAGACTCAGCTTGGAGTCCCCTTGCTGTGTTTTACATGATTTTAGAAGGGCATGACATGACTATATCTGTGTCTCCTCCTCTTTTTCTCGTCCAGCTCTTTTGTTTTGGCATGAGTATATGTCCTTGTCACTTTCCCATGTGTTTGTGGTGTCTTGTGAGTTGTTTGTCACCTTTTGGACACCTTAGAAGGTGTTTTCTTTGTGTTTGTATGTGTTTGTGTTTGCCTGCCATTGTTTTCAATGGGGTTCTAGTTTTTTCGTTGAACGTTCGTCGAACGTTCGATGAACTTGTCCTCCTTTCGACGAACCGAACTCGAACTCTAGGGGGGTGGCTCATCTCAACTGTTGTCATCCTGATAAGACCCTATTATACATTTTTTTCAGTTTTAAATCATCATGGCATAGTAGAGCAGTTGTACGAGCAGGGAGCAGGCTGTCAGACACAGCCAAGCTTCCTAAAGAAAATATACAGATGGTTTATTACCATCTTTGCCTTTTCATTTTTTGTATGCACAGCACTAAATAAAAATCAGGTACTGTATAAAAAATGAATTAAAAAGCCACTGCTAATCCCAATAACTGTTAACTTCCTTGAAAAAAACATGTCTGACTCATAACAATAATTCAGTAATGCTTTCTTGATAAAGACCATAAATATGATCACCAAATGAAAAGTCCTATATCTCTAGTACTGTATTGTGGACTTAAAATAAAAATAAAAAAAGCATGATACTGAATGAATACTTGGGAGCAACAGGAATAAAAAAAGAACTGGTCACTCTTGACCAGGTGACACGTCCTCTTTAACACTAAATCTGACTCTGTCTCTCTCATCATTATGTCTAGGGTCAGTGTTAGGCTCTACTCAGTGTTGCTAAAAATATTGATTCATTCTATTCTATGCTTATACAGTTTATTCTATCTGTAATTTGAAAAAATTGATGGCATAGATATGGCCAATAAAACCCACCGAACATTTGACGTATGTTGGACGTTACATGCATGTCAGAAATATTCTGGAGACTAGAGCATAATTGGGAGTATCGGTTGTATATTTTGTAGCATTATGGCAGAAAATAATTTCTTGCATGTAGCCCCACTACATGGAAAAAATGGTCTCAATGACACTGCATTGTGGTTTTCATTTTTAACAGAAACTATGATGCAGATGTGACATAGTCTAAATTGTTAAATTACACTTTACATAAAATGTGAGCATAACTTAAAATGAACCTGTTGTCATGAATTTGCTCAGCGGTGCTCTGCTCTCTTGCAAAGCCTCATATTTTTCCCTGGTTCCTGGTCAAGTCCTGTGTGGTGTGGGAGGTGTCTGTTCTTTGAAACCTCGTTCTGGGAGATTGCTCCGCTTTATCTGAGAGCTGTTTCACTGGGAACGTTGCCAGTGATAGTTCCTGTTTTACAGTGCATGTCTCTCGTTCCCGTTAGTGTCTGACCTGATCTTGTCCCGCTACCATGTTCCGCTGTTCCCCTCCCGTCTCCTTACCTACTGACTTGATTCCCTGACTCCCTGACCTCGGCTCGTCCCCTGACTCCGGCTCTGCTCGCTCCCTTGTACTTACGCGACCTCTCTATTTACTGACCCCGGCTTGTCCCTTGACTCCAGCTCTGCTCGCTCCTTTTGCCATTTACGTTATCTCCTGGCTTTTCACCCCTCGCTTGTTTGACTGCCCCTCACTAGCTGTGTTTTGCGACACCTAGTGTACAAACTCGGGAGATCTACTCCACTAGTGTGCCAGGCAACAATTAGTGATTTGGTGTCTTAATACACCCGGGTTCTCATCATCAAACCTGTCAGATGCAATATGCACCCAGAACCACGAGCAGTTCAAAGTGCATATTGCTAATTCCTGCCTAATCCTCCCCTTAGCATAAATAAAGAGATCTTTAGAAAAAGTATTTCTTTATGATATGCTAATGAAGCCAGGGACTAGTCCTAAGGGTGTTAGTTCTCCCGACTAGTTCGCCCTCTTAGCATGTTAGTATGCCTAAAGGGTTGTCTAACCTGCTAGTTAATGCAGCATCACCAGTGATGAGTGTCCGCTGTCACCGCTGATCCGAAGTCCCTGCACTTCCGGTCATGCATACTAGACCTCTCTGAAGCAGGCATGTGTACTCCTGGCTCCATACTGCGCATGACCGGAAGTGCTAGGCATTCAGATCAGTGGTGACAGGGGACACAGGCATGCGCGTCACCGCTGGTGTTGCTGCATTGAATAGTATGCTAGCACACCCCTGTTGGCATGCTGCCATGCTAAGAGGGCAGAATGAGAGCGGGAACTAACTCCCTTGTGACTAGTCCCTGCACTCATTAGCATATCATAAAGGATCTTTAGAAATACTTTTTCTAAAGATCCCTTTATGTTTGCTACTAGATGTTACTATAGCCTGGGACAGTTAGGCGGAGATTAGCAATATGCACCAAGAACAGCTCGTGGTTCTGGGTACATATTGCACTTGATAGGTTCACATTAATCATATTATCATTGCGCTTTGTGAACAGATTCCTAGTATTGCAGGCACTACGACACTGTCTTACCTTATATTCTCAAATACTGCTCACCCAATTCTTCCATTAGAGCCAGCAAATAAAAAACCCCCTTTCTAATAAAATAAATCTAAAATTGGGATGTTTACTGAGCCCAATTCTCTACAAACGCTGTGATACATAATCTCCTTTTTTGCTTAATACATTTTTTAACTTAATTCTTTTTTATCTTAATATACCCTCACTGTAGCGTGCTAGAACCATACACCAAAACAATTAAATTAGATCCAGAAAAGTATCAATTTTGTGCATAAGTCAAAGCAGATATAATTTGACATGTGAAAAATTTATACTTTTCTGGATCTAATTTAATTGTTTGGGCTTACGGTTCTAGCAAATTCTTGGCTCCAGTGCCAAAACTTTTCCACCAGATTTGTTTTACTGGAAATTGAACAATTAATTTTCCCAATTTGTGTATGTGAGGTGACTATGGCCCCGGCACACGTCCAAGGGAGACTCTTTTGAAAAGTTCTTAAAATAAAATAATCAATTTATGGCTCCATATGTGTGAATTGTGCTGCCAAGTGTCATATAATAAAGACAGATTGAAAAAGTCTTTTTAAAGAATTAATCTGGAAAAGGAATTTGACAGAGGTCTCCTTTTCCACTTTATAAGCATGTTGAAGCAATACAATAAAGATTTTTTTCTTTCTTACAGTGTTTAAGACTATTTGTATCTTATGAAGAAAATTGAGCCATCCATTTGTGTGCAACTGTTAATTTCCCCTTAGAGCCTTATATATTTAATGTTGTCCTAGTAAAATTAGTTTCCATGTATCTGTATTGCTTTCTTGCATTAATAGAACTGTCCAAATGATGTCTGAATAATATGTGCGCACGTTGCTTTTTACCTGCTTTTTTGCTGCTTTTTCTTCTGCGCTGTTTAATGCCAAAATGGATGTGTTCTTCTATTCAAGCAAAGTCTATGGGAATTTGGGTTTCTTGTTCACACTATGTTGTTCAAAATGCTGCCTTTTTGTGGCAGAACTTTGGTCAAAAACTCAGCTTTGCAGTGCAAAACCCAAATGGCAAAAACAATTGACATGTTGCTTCTTTGAAAAGCTGAGTTTTTGACCAAAGTTCTGCCTCAAAAAGGCAGCATTTTGAACAACATAGTGTGAACAAGAAACCCAAATTCCCATAGACTTTGCTTGAATAGAAGAACACATCCATTTTGGCATTAAACAGCGCAGAAGAAAAAGCCGCAAAAAAGCAGGTAAAAAGCAGGTAAAAAGCAACGTGCGCACATACCCTAAGTCACTGGAACTCGATCTGACTACAGGTAAAGATCAGGTAATATGGCCCCTGTGTACAGAACTGTTTGCATGATCCAAAAATGTATCAACAGAAAATATGGCAGATTTTGCTTTGATATTTTTACTGGCAGTGAGGAAGATGATTTGCCCTGGTTTGGTGTCCCGTTCTCCTTGGCAGTTCTACTGGTTAATACAGTTTGAAAACTGTCGGGATCTGCACATTGAGCCCTGCTGCCTGGAGGAAAAGAACTTTAATCCTCCGGCCAGTGTTCAGGTTTCAGTCACGGGGGTGGGTTTAGTCACCGCTCTGTGTATGGAGAGTGGCGCCTGTAACCACTCCCCCTGCACTGACTGACAGCTAGTTCTAATACTGGGTGGTTGTCAGCCAGTGCAGGGGGCGTGGCTACTGATGCCACTCTCCATACATAGAGTGGTGACTGAACCCACGCAGGCGTCACCCACATGACTGAAACCCGAATGCTGCAGGGAGGATTAAATTACAATTTCCTTCCAGCAGTGGGGTTCAATATGCAGGTGCCAGGCATATTTCAAAGACTATTAACCTACAGATTAACCCCTGTGAGGCAGTGACAGGTGCCATATATGAAGGTCACTATGCATCCCTCAGAATTTGCTTGGAGACCTTCTGAGACCCGCTGGAGTATATTGCATTCACGGCTATGCCATGAGTGCAACACAAAAATAAAGGAGTGTGAACTGGGTCAATCGATTTGACCTAAACTAATAGAAACACCAGTTTGGAGCCTTTATGTTGGAAAGATCTGTAGGTTTGGTAGTGGGATGGACTCTCCCTCCTGTTCGGTTATTGTAACCGGCTCATGTTTGTGGTTTCTATTTAATCTTGCAGTTCTTAGTAAGGTTTTGTCTCATTGACAATTTATGTTGCAGAGCATCAGGTTCTGAGTGAGCAGGTCTGTGAGAGACAAACACAGACCAAACTAAAGACACTGGAAGCAGACCTTGCACCCAAGATTCCTATCGGTATAGGAGTCTAACGGAAGCTGATTGTGGACCTTGCACCCGAAATTTCTATAGCGGTGCAGATGTCGAATGGACATTGACAGTATGGTGCATGGGTGAACTGGCTTGCCCAGGTCTGTTTAAAGGTGTGTGGTGAAAATAAAGACTGTTGATTCGAACTTTCTCCTGGGTCACGGCCTCACTTTCTGAGTATCACAACGCTGCTTCCTCACACCCCATAGCTGCAGATTAATAATATTTTACAGAGGTGACAGGTTCCCTTTAATAATGGTGTGACTTTGTAGCATTTCTACTTACTCGGCTGTGTGTTGAGGTAGGCACAGGAAACGGTTTCAGAAAAACGTCTGGGCTGGGATATTTACCTTCCATAAACAGCTCAGGATAAAAAATCTAAAACAGCCTTTTCTGGTGCAAAGAGAAAAGATAAAGCAAATAGTCCATACAATAGTACAGGTTTGCCCACTTAGGTTAGCATCCAGCTCTTATTCCTTAGCAAGGAAAAACAACACTGGAGGCCTGCACACCTCCACACACAGATACTGAATGAGTCAACTGGTCTCCATTTTACCTGTCGTATCACAGCCCAGGGTGGGGATATGTGAACAGCCAGTCCCACCCATCTCTCTGTGCTTGTAAACCTGGCGCTGACATGCCCCATCAACTTTTTCAGTGCTATATGTGCTGGAGTTTGCTTCTGGGCTACCAAACTCGATGATACATATCTCCCCTCAAGGACCTGCCGAGTGGCCATCTTACACTATACACAGACATGTGTATGAGTTAATACAGGCCATTCTTTAAGTTTACGTGTTTGTATATAGAAACTATAGTTTCAAAAACGTTTCATAATTCAATAGTACTGGTGGGTATAAGAAAGTTTGTAATGTGCTTTATCAGAGAAGTCAGCTTCCTTCCCCATTTACAAGCTCCTTCTTCCTCTCATCCTACTGAATGTCTCATACACTCAGTAAACCAACCTGAAATCCATCTTTCACAGAAAAAGAGTAGAATTTTTTGCCACCTCACTGTGGTGTCATGTGACACAGCCCATTATACTCTATGGAGAGGGAGGGGTAAGGAGAGAGGAGCAAAGTGAGGTAACAAGATAGAGACAAAAATACAATGCTGAGGTTTCTATCAATTCTGTTACATCACTTCACTGTGTAAGGTTGGTGGGTGTAGACCCCATGGGCCGGGCTTACCTTGGAGGGGAATGACTTAGTGTCTACCCAGTGTTCACTAGGGGTCTGATGGTGAGGATAGGCTAGGCTGTCAGTATACACCAGGTACCACTCCAGAGAAGTGTCCGGGACTACAGCAGCTGACCAAGGTACAGGATCAGACAGTCAGACAGGACAGTATGCAAGACAGGTCGGTAATGGGAGGATCAGGACAAACAAGTGCAAGAATCAGACTCTAGGAGACAAACTAACTAGGAACCACGTTTGGGTAAGGAGTGGCGGGAGGACTTGTTTTTTATAGACCCTGCAAGCGCAGCATAGGTCAGGGAGCTTCTGCAGGACACAGTAGGGTTAAATTCCTGCAGTAACTGGCCACGTCCACCTAAGGCTACTTTCACACTTGCGTTAAATGGTATCCGTAGCATTGCGTTGTGTGACGCATGCAACGGATGCATTGCATATAGTGGCACAATGGATGCTACGGATCGTATAGTGGCACAATGGATGCTACGGATCGTACAAAATAATGCAATCCGTTATAGGGTTTTTTCCTTGACTTTACACATCTGGGCATGCGCAGTTGTGTAAAGATGGATACGTTAACGGAATCCACCACCATAGGCGTCCATTATAAAAACAACGGATGCCAAAGGATTCCGGCAGGTTGCGTTTTTTTGACACTCCGCCAAGCGTAGAAAAAACGCTACATGCAGCGTTCCATCCTCCCGTCGGTCACTGATGGTCAGCGACAAAACAACTGATGCGCCGCAAGGGCGGATGCAACGCAAGATCATCCGTTGCTATCCGTAGCTAATAGAAGTCTATGAGGAATAAAGCGGTTTCCTGCAATGGTTACCGTAATTCCTCAAGGCTGCGGATAGCAACGGAAGTCATCCAACACAAGTGTGAAAGTAGCCTAAGGCCAAATGAACGTTATGTGCAGAAGCAGCAGTGAAGAGAAATGCTGCAAAAGGCAACTCAGTGAGGAGATCTGACATGAGAAGCCGTGTGGTGAGCATGGTGAGTGGGGCAGTGCTGACGAGGTATGTGAGTTGCCACCGTGACACAGTGCTTGATTCATATTAGTGCTTGATCACTATCGCTAAGTAATGTCCTCCATGCTGCTGTCTCTATATATTAAAAATGAAAGAACAGCAGGAATCCATGCCTGTCTGCTGTGTTATATGTACATCATAGCAGCTATTCTTCCACCTGCTCAGAGTGGATCGCAAAATTAGATGTAAGGCATGAAGAGAGGAAAATTGGTGGAAATGCATAACAAAAGTGATATACAAAGGACAATTTGTTTCTCATAAGTTACTTGAAATTACAGTGACTCTATAAATACACTGAACAAAAATATAAACCTAAAGCCTGCTTTACACCTTGCAATTAAGCATATGATATCGTATGCGATGTGACACGCCCCCATCGTATGTGCGACACGTTCAATTTGTTGACCGTGTCGCACAAACGATTAATTGCCGTCACACGCACTTACCCATCCATACGACCTCGATGTGGGCAGCGAACATCCACTTCCGGCAGTGGGAGGGACGTTCGGCGTCACAGCGACGTCACAATGCAGCCGGCCAATAGAAGCGGAGGGGCGGAGATGAGTGGGACGTAAACATCTCGCCCACCTCCTTCCTTCCGCATAGCTGGCGGGAGCTGCGTGACGCAGGTAAGATCTGTTCACCGTTCCCGGGGTGTGTGCTGCCCCGGGAACATTAAACAACCCGACGTGCAATTTTTAGCAAATGAACGACGTGTATGCGATGAACGGTTTTACGTTCAATCGCAATCGCACGTCGCTGTCACACTCTACAATATCACTAACGATGCCAGATGTGCGTCACTTACGACGTGACCCCACTGACACATCGTTAGATATGTTGTAGTGTGTAAAGCGGGCTTAACACTTGTTTTTGCTCCGATTTTTCATGAGCTGTAGTCAAAGATCTAAAGCCCGCTACACACGCTTCAATATATCTCACAATCTGTCGTTGGGGTCAAGTTGTAAGTGACGCACATCGTTTGTGAGGTATCTGCGTGTGACATCTACTTGCGATCAGGATTGAACGCAAAACCGTTGATCGCAAACACATCGTATCATTCTCTAGAATTGAGCGTTTTGTTGCACGAACCTAGTGAATTGTAACGTGTGACATCCCTCATACGATTTTGGTGTCTGATGCTATGTGCGCAGGTGTGCGCTCTGCACCGCAGCTTAAAAAAGGTCCGCTTCAGAGCGCAGCTGAAAAGCTGCGTTCTGAAGCGCCTCACAATGTCTGTCAGTCACTAATCTCTGTCAGTCGGTCACTATCTCTGTCGCTCACTCTCTGTCCATGTCAGTCTATCCCCCTCTCTCATATACTCACCGATCCCCGATCCCCGGCGCTGCACGGCGTTCACACTGCTCCGGCGGCTTTTACTGTTTTGAAAAAGCCGGCCGCCCATTAAACAATCTGGTATTCCCTGCTTTCCCCGCCCACTGGCGCCTATGATTGGTTACAGTGAGACACGCCCCCACTCTGAGTGACAGGAGTCACACTGCACCCAATCACAGCAGCCGGTGGGCGTGTCTATACTGTGTAGTGAAATAAATAATTAAATAATTAAAAAAAACGGCGTGCGGTTCCTCCCAATTTTAAAACCAGCCAGATAAAGCCATACGGCTGAAGGCTGGTATTCTCAGGATGGGGAGCCCCACGTTATGGGGAGCCCCCCACCCTAACAATATCAGCCAACAGCCGCCCAGAATTGCCGCATACATTATATGCGACAGTTCTGGGACTGTACCCGGCTCTTCCCGATTTGCCCTGGTGCGTTGGCAAATCGGGGTAATAAGGAGTTATTGGCAGCCCATAGCTGCCAATAAGTCCTAGATTAATCATGTCAGGCGTCTATGAGACACCCTCCATGATTAATCTGTAAATTACAGTAAATAAACACACACACCAGAAAAAAATCCTTTATTAGAAATAAAAAACACACACATATACCCTGGTTCAACAATTTAATCAGCCCCAAAAAGCCCTCCATGTCCGGCGTCATCCAGGATGGTCCAGCGTCGCATCCAGCGCTGCTGCATGGAGGTGACCGGAGCTGCAGCAGACACAGCCGCTCCGGTCACCTCCACGCAGCTAATGAAGACAGCCGCGCGATCAGCTGATCTGTCAGTGAGGTTACCCGCTGTCACTGGATCCAGTGACAGCAGGTAACTCAGAGTGGGGGCGTGTCTCACTGTAACCAATCATAGGCGCCGGTGGGCGGGGAAAGCAGGGAATACGAGATTGTTTAATGGGCGGCCGGCTTTTTCAAAACAGTAAAAGCCGCCGGAGCAGTGTGAATGCCGTGCAGCGCCGGCGATCGGGGATTGGTGAGTATGGGAGAGGGCTGCTAACTTCAGTAATTTAGGAGATTAGCGGTCACCGGTGAGTCCTTCACAGGTGACCGCTAATCAGGGCGCGACACAGACAGAGCCGCAGCATGACAATGAAGTCGGGTGAAGTTCACCCGAGTTCATTCTGACAGTGCGGCTCTGTCTGTGTCTGCTGTCATCTGCCATTCAGCTCTGCTACATGGCTGTCTGTGTCTGCTGTCAGCGGCCATGTAGCAGAGCTGAATGGCAGATGACATAGTAAAAACACATCCCTACACATTACACACGCTTGGCAAGTCAATAAATAAAAAAAAAAAAAAGGTGCCCAATGCATACGTCACAGAACACATGATCTAAAGGATCGCACATAACATTGATCAATTTAACATAGACTACTAACGCTCGTGTGACAGCAAATTAACGACCAACGTGAAATCTCATAAAATCCCATATGCAACCTGGGCGTGTCACATCGCAAATGCGATTGTACAACTAATTGCAACGTGTAAAGTGGGCTTAAGACTTTTTCTAATTACACGAAAGGCATTTTTTCTCTCAAATATTGTTCACATATGCATCTAAATCTGTGTTAGTGAACATTTCGCCTTTGCAGAGATAATCCATCCATATCACATGTGTGGCATATCAAGATACTGATTAGAAAAAGACAACATGATTATTGCACAGGTGTGCCTTAGGCTGTCCACAATGAATGGCCACTCTAAATGTGCAGTTTTACAGTATTGGAGTGGTCTGGGCAGGGGAGGAGTAGTCAGAAAACCAGTCAGTATGTGGTGTGATCTCCATATGCCAGTGCAACACATCTGCTTTGCATTTAATTGATTAGATTGTTGATTGTGGCGTGTGGAATATTGGTCCTCTCCTCTTCAATGGCTGTGCGAAGTTGCTGGTTATTGAACACACTGTCATATATGCCAATTCGAAGCATCCCAAAAATGCTCAATGGGTGACATGTGTCGTAAGTAGGCTGGCCATTCAAGAACTGGGATGTTTTCAGCTTCCAGGAATTGTGTACAGAACCTTGTAACATGGGCCATGCATTATTATGCTGCAACAGGAGGTGATGTCTGTGGATAAATAGCACAACAATGGGCCTCAGGATCTTGTCATGGTAATTCTGTGCATTCAACATGGCATCAATAAAATGCACCTGTGTTTGTTGTCCATAGCATACACCTGCCCATACCATAACTCCATCACCACCACCATGGGCCACTCGATTCACAATGTTGACATCAGCAAACCACTCATCCACACAATGCTATACATGCAGTCTACCATCTGCCCTGTATAGTAAAAACTGGGATTCATCTGTGAAGAGGACACCTCTGCAATGTGCTAGACACCATAAAATGTGAGCATTTGCCTACTCAAGTCGCTTACAAGGACAAACTGCAGTCAGATGGAGACTCCGATGAGAATGATGAGCATGCAGATGACCTTTCCTGTGACGGTTTCTGAAAGTTTGTGCAGACTTTCTTTAGTTATGCAAACTGATAGTTGCAGCAGCTGTCCAGGTGGATGATCCTTGAGGTGGAAATGCTGGATGGAAGCCCTGGGCTGGTGTGGTTACACCTAGTCTGTGGTTGTGATGCTGGTTGGCTCTACTGCAAAATTTCCAGAAATGCCTTTGGAGACAACTTATGTTAGAGAAATGAACATTCAATTAACAACCAGCAGTCTGGTGGACAGTCCTGCAGTCAGCCTGCCAATTACAAGCTCCCTCAAAACGTGTGACATCTGTGGCATTGTGCTGTGTGATAAAACTGCACATTTTAAAGCCTTATTGTCGCCAACCCAAGGCACACCTGTGTAATAATCATGTTATCTAATCAGCATCTTGATATGCCACACCTGTGAGGTGGATGGATTATCTCAGCAATGGAGAAGTGCTCACTAAAGCCTCTTTCACATGTCAGTGATTCTGTTACGTATGTGACATTTTTTATACTGTATATACCAGAATCATGGACATACACAGACCCAATAAAATCAATGGGTCTGTGCACACATCAGTGATTTCTCACTGACCGTGTCTCCATGCGGCGTACATGTATGTTCGTGTTTCCTCACGGAGACATGTCCATTTTTTTCTGGCATTATTAATGTCCTATGGTGTGATCCATGAAACACGTACCCCAGAAAATCACGTACATTTAAAATAAAAAGCTTTTTAAACTCACCCGTCTCCAGCCACTATGTCCTCAGCCGCTGCTGTCTCTGCTTCCAGGCCGGCTAATTATTCTCATGCATATGCAGTTAGTTACACAGCCGACCCAGAAGTAGCTGCTGAAGGGAGACGGTGGTGGCCGGACACAGGAGAGCGAGAGGTTCAGAACCATGGACAGCAGGAGCGGGGACAGGTGAGTCTGGAACCCCTGATCTCCATGTGCTATCACGGATAGCACATGGAGAGCACATGGGTGTCATGAAATCACGGCACACGGAGGGACATATGCGTTTTTAATACATCAGTGAAAAACATCTGTGGTTTTCACTGACGTGTCAAAGAGGCCTTAGGGGTACTTTACACACTACGACATCGCAAGCCGATGCATGAGATGCTGAGCGCGATAGTCCCACGCCGTCGCAGCAGCGATATCTTGTGATAGCTGCCGTAGCGAACATAATCACTACGGCAGCTTCACATGGACTTACATGCCCTGCGACGTCGCTCTGGCCGACCACCCGCCTCCTTCCTAAGGGGGCGGGTCGTGTGGCGTCACAGCGACATCACACTGCAGGCAGCCAATAGAAGCGGAGGGGCGGAGATGTGTGGGACGTAAACATCCCGCCCACCTCCGTCCTTCCGCACAGCCGGCGTGAGCCGCGGTGACGCAGGTAAGCTGATGTTCCTCGCTCCTGCGGCTTCACACACAGCGATGTGTGCTGCCGCAGGAACAAGGAACAACATCGTACCGTCGCTGCAGCGAAATTATGAAAATGTCGGACACTACACCGATGATACAATTACGACGCTTTTGCGCTCATTAATCGTATCAAAAAGGATTTGCACACTACGATATCGACAGCAAGGCCAGATGTGCGTCACTTTCGATTTGACCCCACCGACATCGCAGCTGCGATGTCGTAGTGTGCAAAGTACCCCTTAGGCCCCCTTCACACGTCCGTGATACACGTGCGTGTTTGGTCCGTTTCCGTATATACCGGAGACACGGCCAAACGTGCACCAATGTTAATCTATGATTGTGGTCACACGTGCGTTATTTCATTATGTCCGTGTGTGCGTGTCCGTGATCCGTATGTGTTTGCGTTTTGCACGGATGCATGTCAGTTATCTGCACGGAGCACGCACATGTGGACACAATGAAAGTCTATGGGTATGTGCACACACGTTAGTAAACACGTATGCATCTACCTATAGTCCGTGTCCGTTTGGTGTTTTTATTTCTAGTGATGTCGGCTATTCTTTCTATTTCTGTGTATGTCGGTCAATCTCCCTGAGTCCGTCGGTCGGTCTCTTTGTCGGTCTCTCTGTCTGTCTGTCCCTCTCTCACAGTCTGTCGGTCAGTTTCCCCCCTCTCTCATACTTACCGTTCCCCGATCACCGGCGCGGCGCTGCACGGCAGTCACACTGCTGCGGCGGCTTTTACTATTTTGAAAAAGCCGGCCGCTCATTAAACAATCTCCTATTCCCTGCTTTCCCCGCCCACCGGCGCCTATGATTGGTTACAGTGAGACACGCCCCCACACTGAGTGACAGGTGCCTCACTGCACCCAATCACAGCAGCCGGTGGGCGTGTCTATACTGTGCAGTAAAATAAATAAATAAATAATTAAAAAAAAACGGCGCGCGGTCCCCCCCAATTTTAATGCCAGCCAGATAAAGCCATACGGCTGAAGGCTGGTATTCTCAGGATGGGGAGCTCCACGTTATGGGGAGCCCCCCACCCTAACAATATCAGTCAGCAGCCGCCCAGAATTGCCGCATACATTATATGCGACAGTTCTGGGGCTGTACCCGGCTCTTCCCGATTTGCCCTGATGCTTTGGCAAATCGGGGTAATAAGGAGTTAATGGCAGCCCATAGCTGCCACTAAATCCTAGATTAATCATGTCAGGCGTCTCACCGAGATACCCTCCATGATTAATCTGTAAATTACAGTAAATAAACACACACACCAGAAAAAATCCTTTATTAGAAATAAAAAACACACACATATACCCTGGTTCACCACTTTAATCAGCCCGAAAAAGCCCTCCATGTCCGGCGTCATCCAGGATGGTCCAGCGTCGCATCCAGCTCTGCTGCATGGAGGTGACCGGAGCTGCAGCAGACACAGCCGCTCCTGTCACCTCCACGCAGCTAATGAAGACAGCCGCGCGATCAGCTGAGCTGTCACTGAGGTTACCCGCTGTTACTGGATCCAGTGACAGCGGGTAACCTCAGTGACAGCTCAGCTGATCGCGCTACTCACCTCATTTGCTGCGTGGAAGTGACCGGAGCGGCGATGTGTTCTGCAGCTCCGGTCACCTCCATGCAGCAGCGCTGGATGTGACGCTGGAGCATCCTGGATTCCGGCGGACATGGAGGGCTTTTTGGGGCTGATTAAAGTGGTGAACCAGGGTATATGTGTGTGTTTTTTATTTCTAATAAAGGATTTTTTTCTGGTGTGTGTGTTTATTTACTGTAATTTACAGATTAATCATGGAGGGTGTCTCATAGACGCCTCACATGATTAATCTAGGATTTAGTGGCAGCTATGGGCTGCCATTAACTCCTTATTACCCCGATTTGCCAAAGCACCAGGGCAAATCGGGAAGAGCCGGGTACAGCCCCAGAACTGTCGCATATAATGTATGCGGCAATTCTGGGCGGCTGCTGACTGATATTGTTAGGGTGGGGGGCTCCCCATAACGTGGAGCTCCCCATCCTGAGAATACCAGCCTTCAGCCGTATGGCTTTATCTGGCTGGCATTAAAACTGGGGGGGACCGCACGCCGGTTTTTTTTAATTATTTATTTATTTATTTTACTGCACAGTATAGACACGCCCACCGGCTGCTGTGATTGGGCGCAGTGAGGCACCTGTCACTCAGTGTGGGGGCGTGTCTCACTGCAACCAATCATAGGCGCCGGTGGGCGGGGAAAGCAGGGAATAGGAGATTGTTTAATGAGCGGCCGGCTTTTTCAAAATAGTAAAAGCCGCCGCAGCAGTGTGAATGCCGTGCAGCGCCGCGCCGGGGATCGAGGAACGGTGAGTATGAGAGAGGGGGGAAAACTTCAGTCACTCGGGGGATTAGCGGTCACCGGTGAATCCTTCACAGGTGACCGCTAATCAGTACTCGACACAGACAGAGCCACGGTATGAGGATAAAGTCGGGTGAAGTTCACCCGAGTTCAATCTCATCACGCAACTCTGTCTGCTGTCAGCCGACATTTATAAACGACATTGTGCATCACACACACGGACATTCCACACGAACATTCCACGTACACATAAACGTTAATTCCACACGCACACACGGACGTTCTACACACAAACACGGCTAGCATACGCAATTCACACAGGTGCCACACGGACCATAAAAACGGACACAAAAACGGGACACGGACCCGAAAAACGGCCCGTAACACACGTGCGTGTTTTTCACGGACGTGTGAAGGGGGCCTTAGACAAATTTGTGAACTGTATTTCAGAGAAAAATGCGTTCTGTACATAGGAAAAAATCTTAGATCTTTGACTTCATTTCATGAAAAATGGGAGCAAAAACAAAAGTGTTGTGTTTATATGTTTGTTCAGTGTACTGTATGTAGGTGGTTTATTAAAATTGGATGGATTGAACGAAACTGGTTTACAGAGAATTGATGTAAGGGGATTGCAAGGCGCTTGCAAATTTGCAGTATACTGTATTCTGCTGTGGAAAGGTGGCAGACTTCACTCATAGGTGTAACGAAGGATGGAATTCACTTTAATATTCATATAGAAATTTGCACAACTTACTGTAGTTATTTCCACTCCAAATCTGTTTCCATTACCATATTCTTGGAAATGGGAAAAGGGAATATGTAACGGGATAGAGATTATATTTATAACACTTTATTTTTTAGAATGAATAGTTAATATCAGTGGTTTGCCTTGTCATTAATTAGTAAATGAATTGTCATATATAAACTGTATATAGGACAGGTTTTGGTAGACGTTTATATAGTTACATTGTTACATAGGTTGAAAAAAGACCTAGGTCCATCTAGTTCAACCTTCCTCCACCAATTCTACATTTTGTCCCTAAGTCACTTATAACCAACAATGTTGTGTGTACTGATGAAATCATCCAGCCCTATTTTAAAAGCTGTTATAGTATCTGCCATTACTACCTCTTGTGGTAGGGCATTCCACAGCCTGACTGCTCTAACTGTGTAGAACCCTTTCCTATTTAGCTGCCGGAATCACCTTTCTTCCACTCGCAGTGTATGCACCTGGTCCTTAGTATTGTCTTTGGAAGAAATAAATCATGTGCCAGTCCTTTATATTGACCACACATGTATTTATACAAATAAATGAGATCTCCTCTGAGACGTCTTTTTTCTAAGCTAAACATATCTAACTTTTTCAACCTCTCATCATATGTGAGGCTTTCCATTCCTTGTAGTAGTCTAGTTAGCCGCCTTTGAACTGACTCTAACTTTTGAATGTCCTTTTTAAAATGTGGAGCCCAAAACTGGATCCCATATTCCAGATGTGGCCTTACAAGTGATTTATAGAGGGGTAACAATACATTGGGATCTCGGGATCTAATCTCTCTTTATATGCACCCTAAAATCTGGTTTGCTTTAGCAGCTGCTGCTTGACATTGAGTGCTGCCGCTCAGCTTATTTGTAACCAGAATCCCCAAGTCCTTCTCCTGTTCTGTAGTCCCGAGTTTACTTCCATTTAATCTATATGCAGTTATACTATTACTCCGTCCTAGGTGCATTACTTTACATTTACATGACAAGATGGTGATAAAATAACAAGTAGAACAAGAAATATATACAAAATAGAAAACAACCATTCTTTTAATAATCCCTTTGAAATAAGTTCTGTCCTTTAAGGGTTCTTCAGTATACAGGCATAGCCGAAAGTGTTGGCACCCTTGAAATTGTTCCAGAAAATGAAGTATTTCTCCAAGAAAATTATTGCAATCACCAGTGGCGTAACTAGAGTTTGATGGGCCCCGATGCAAAATTCGGATTTGGGTCCCCCTTTCAACGTTGATACTTGGCTCTTTCCCTCAACACCCAGCTTTCCTATACTCTGATATCCCAATATAATATTGTAATGCATCTCAGTTAGCATCTCAGCTTAGTTCTCCATATACACATGTGGGCAAAATTGTTGGTACCTCTCCTTTAATGAAAGAACAACCCACAATAGTCACAGAAATAACTTGAACCTGACAAAGGTAATAATAAATAAAAAAAACTATGAAAATGAACAAATGAAAGTCAGACATTGCTGCTTTTCTGCTTCCAGAGAATTTTTTTTAAAAAAGAAAACTCATGAAATAGACCTGGACAGAAATGATGGCGCCCTCCTCCTTATCTTAATATTTTGTTACACAACCTTTTGAGACAATCACTGCAATCAAATGATTCTTGTAAGTGTCAATTACACTTTTGCGCCTCTCGACAGGTATTGTGGCCACTCCTCAAGAGCAAACTGCTCCAGTTGTCTCGTGTTTAAAGGTTGCTTTTTCCAGACGACATGTTTCAGCTCTTTCCAAAAATGCTCAATTGGATTTAGGTCAGGGCTCAGAGAAGGACACAAAATAGTCCAATGTTTCCTCTTAGCCGTTCTTGGGTGTTTGTATCTGTGTGTTTTCGGTCATTATCCTGTTGCAAGACCAATGACCTGTGGTTGAGACCAAGCTTTCTGACACTGGGCAGCACATTTCTCTCTAGAATCCCATGATAGCCTTGAGATTTAATTGTAACTGCACAGATTCAGGACGCCCTGTGCTAGATGCAGCAAAGCAACCCCAGAACATAACAGAGCCTCCTCCATTCACAGTAGGGACAGTGTTCTTTTCTTGATATGCTTCATTTTTCCATCTGTGAACAAAGAGCTGAATTAAGAGCAAGTTATTTCTATTACCATTGTGGGTTTTTCTTTAATTAAACGAGGGGTACCAACAATTTTGACCACATGTGTATTATAATGCACCCCCCATAGTTATCCATATATTATGATGCATCCCCCATAGTTATCCATATATTATAATGCATCCCCGATAGTCGTTCATATCATATAATACACTCCCCATAGTCCTCCAGATATTATAATACACTCACCAAGTCCTCCATATATTATAATACACTCCCCATAGTCTTCCATGTATTTATAATGCAGCCCCATAGTCCTTATCATATAATGCAGCCTTTATAGTCCTCCATACATTATAATACACTCCCCATAGTCCTCCATATATTATAATACACTCCCCATAGTGCTCCATATATTATAAGGCACCTCCATAGCCCTGCAAATGGTTTAATGGACCCCCATAGTCCATGTATTAAAATGCACCCCAAATTCCTCCATATAGTATTATGTAACCCCCCATATAGTATTATGCAGCCCCCATATGCCATTATGCAGCCATTTAGTAGCATACAGCCCTCATATCTTTTATTGAACCTCCATAGTCCTCTGGCCACCGTGATTAAATACATACTCTCTTCTCCTCGTTCCCCCGCTGCTCTCGTCTCCTCAGCATGTCCACTGTTCTACCGCTCTGCACATTTCAGCACTGCAGGCATGCAGTAGTGATGTCATCGCCCTCCGCTGTGCTGCGATGTCAGAGTGCAGCAAACACTGCGGGAGAATAATGAGGTGCACACACCCTACAAATGATATGCCTCCTGACGAAACCGGTAGTGCAGTGAAACGTGCGTCAAGGTGGGGGTGGTACTTTTGGCAGTGCTGCACGAGATAAATATAAGGCTATAGGTAATCAGATGGACACATCTATTTAATATCAAATATATGGGGCTGGCGTAATATACAAGGGTGATATGTCCAGCAAGTTGGGCTGCAGTGTGTACATCGCCCTGGCCAAAAACTGATGCTCCAGCAGGATACAGCAGACATGAGGTCCCTTGACGAGGGTGTAGGCTTACGTTTTATGGCCATAAATACCAACAAAAACCTCATATTTTTTTGTTTGTACAGGATACAGCCAGGCCCCTTTCTGTTGGGCCTTGCATTGTAGAGTGTCTGTCCGTGCATGATATACAGTGGAGTACGGCTTGGCAGCCCGCCTGATCTAATAGAAGGGCGTTACCTAATAGGCTGCGGGTTTGTGACTGTGTCATCTGCATGTGAACAGCGCTCTATGCAAGCCACTTGTGTGCAGTTTTATCATCTAGCAGTCACCTCCCCTCCATTCCATGAAGGTGTGTGTGTGATCTGCTTCTCCTGCACCTGTGATGCCTCCACTTAGTGGGGGTTTAGCTGTATCCTGCTAGAGCATCAGTTTTTGGCCAGGGCGATGTACACACTGCAGCCCAACTTGCTGTGAGTAATACTTGATTTTTGGAGGACATTATCCTCTTATTGTTGCTTTTTTTTTATATTTA
The DNA here is from genome assembly GCF_048569485.1 of Anomaloglossus baeobatrachus. Lineage (NCBI taxonomy): Eukaryota > Metazoa > Chordata > Amphibia > Anura > Aromobatidae > Anomaloglossus > Anomaloglossus baeobatrachus. The sequence continues at coordinate 470,535,009 of NC_134358.1, read as the reverse complement.
GTGTAGGGACCTACAGACATGAGGTCCCTTGACGAGGGTGTAGGCTTACGTTTTATGGCCATAAATACCAACAAAAACCTCATATTTTTTTGTTTGTACAGGATACAGCCAGGCCCCTTTCTGTTGGGCCTTGCATTGTAGAGTGTCTGTCCGTGCATGATATACAGTGGAGTACGGCTTGGCAGCCCGCCTGATCTAATAGAAGGGCGTTACCTAATAGGCTGCGGGTTTGTGACTGTGTCATCTGCATGTGAACAGCGCTCTATGCAAGCCACTTGTGTGCAGTTTTATCATCTAGCAGTCACCTCCCCTCCATTCCATGAAGGTGTGTGTGTGATCTGCTTCTCCTGCACCTGTGATGCCTCCACTTAGTGGGGGTTTAGCTGTATCCTGCTAGAGCATCAGTTTTTGGCCAGGGCGATGTACACACTGCAGCCCAACTTGCTGTGAGTAATACTTGATTTTTGGAGGACATTATCCTCTTATTGTTGCTTTTTTTTTTATATTTAGTGTAGGGACCTACAGACATGAGGTCCCTTGACGAGGGTGTAGGCTTACGTTTTATGGCCATAAATACCAACAAAAACCTCATATTTTTTTGTTTGTACAGGATACAGCCAGGCCCCTTTCTGTTGGGCCTTGCATTGTAGAGTGTCTGTCCGTGCATGATATACAGTGGAGTACGGCTTGGCAGCCCGCCTGATCTAATAGAAGTGCGTTACCTAATAGGCTGCGGGTTTGTGACTGTGTCATCTGCATGTGAACAGCGCTCTATGCAAGCCACTTGTGTGCAGTTTTATCATCTAGCAGTCACCTCCCCTCCATTCCATGAAGGTGTGTGTGTGATCTGCATCTCCTGCACCTGTGATGCCTCCACTTAGTGGGGGTTTAGCTGTATCCTGCTAGAGCATCAGTTTTTGGCCAGGGCGATGTACACACTGCAGCCCAACTTGCTGTGAGTAATACTTGATTTTTGGAGGACATTATCCTCTTATTGTTGCTTTTTTTTTATATTTAGTGTAGGGACCTACAGACATGAGGTCCCTTGACGAGGGTGTAGGCTTACGTTTTATGGCCATAAATACCAACAAAAACCTCATATTTTTTTGTTTGTACAGGATACAGCCAGGCCCCTTTCTGTTGGGCCTTGCATTGTAGAGTGTCTGTCCGTGCATGATATACAGTGGAGTACGGCTTGGCAGCCCGCCTGATCTAATAGAAGGGCGTTACCTAATAGGCTGCGGGTTTGTGACTGTGTCATCTGCATGTGAACAGCGCTCTATGCAAGCCACTTGTGTGCAGTTTTATCATCTAGCAGTCACCTCCCCTCCATTCCATGAAGGTGTGTGTGTGATCTGCTTCTCCTGCACCTGTGATGCCTCCACTTAGTGGGGGTTTAGCTGTATCCTGCTAGAGCATCAGTTTTTGGCCAGGGCGATGTACACACTGCAGCCCAACTTGCTGTGAGTAATACTTGATTTTTGGAGGACATTATCCTCTTATTGTTGCTTTTTTTTATATTTAGTGTAGGGACCTACAGACATGAGGTCCCTTGACGAGGGTGTAGGCTTACGTTTTATGGCCATAAATACCAACAAAAACCTCATATTTTTTTGTTTGTACAGGATACAGCCAGGCCCCTTTCTGTTGGGCCTTGCATTGTAGAGTGTCTGTCCGTGCATGATATACAGTGGAGTACGGCTTGGCAGCCCGCCTGATCTAATAGAAGGGCGTTACCTAATAGGCTGCGGGTTTGTGACTGTGTCATCTGCATGTGAACAGCGCTCTATGCAAGCCACTTGTGTGCAGTTTTATCATCTAGCAGTCACCTCCCCTCCATTCCATGAAGGTGTGTGTGTGATCTGCTTCTCCTGCACCTGTGATGCCTCCACTTAGTGGGGGTTTAGCTGTATCCTGCTAGAGCATCAGTTTTTGGCCAGGGCGATGTACACACTGCAGCCCAACTTGCTGTGAGTAATACTTGATTTTTGGAGGACATTATCCTCTTATTGTTGCTTTTTTTTTATATTTAGTGTAGGGACCTACAGACATGAGGTCCCTTGACGAGGGTGTAGGCTTACGTTTTATGGCCATAAATACCAACAAAAACCTCATATTTTTTTGTTTGTACAGGATACAGCCAGGCCCCTTTCTGTTGGGCCTTGCATTGTAGAGTGTCTGTCCGTGCATGATATACAGTGGAGTACGGCTTGGCAGCCCGCCTGATCTAATAGAAGGGCGTTACCTAATAGGCTGCGGGTTTGTGACTGTGTCATCTGCATGTGAACAGCGCTCTATGCAAGCCACTTGTGTGCAGTTTTATCATCTAGCAGTCACCTCCCCTCCATTCCATGAAGGTGTGTGTGTGATCTGCTTCTCCTGCACCTGTGATGCCTCCACTTAGTGGGGGTTTAGCTGTATCCTGCTAGAGCATCAGTTTTTGGCCAGGGCGATGTACACACTGCAGCCCAACTTGCTGTGAGTAATACTTGATTTTTGGAGGACATTATCCTCTTATTGTTGCTTTTTTTTATATTTAGTGTAGGGACCTACAGACATGAGGTCCCTTGACGAGGGTGTAGGCTTACGTTTTATGGCCATAAATACCAACAAAAACCTCATATTTTTTTGTTTGTACAGGATACAGCCAGGCCCCTTTCTGTTGGGCCTTGCATTGTAGAGTGTCTGTCCGTGCATGATATACAGTGGAGTACGGCTTGGCAGCCCGCCTGATCTAATAGAAGGGCGTTACCTAATAGGCTGCGGGTTTGTGACTGTGTCATCTGCATGTGAACAGCGCTCTATGCAAGCCACTTGTGTGCAGTTTTATCATCTAGCAGTCACCTCCCCTCCATTCCATGAAGGTGTGTGTGTGATCTGCTTCTCCTGCACCTGTGATGCCTCCACTTAGTGGGGGTTTAGCTGTATCCTGCTAGAGCATCAGTTTTTGGCCAGGGCGATGTACACACTGCAGCCCAACTTGCTGTGAGTAATACTTGATTTTTGGAGGACATTATCCTCTTATTGTTGCTTTTTTTTTATATTTAGTGTAGGGACCTACAGACATGAGGTCCCTTGACGAGGGTGTAGGCTTACGTTTTATGGCCATAAATACCAACAAAAACCTCATATTTTTTTGTTTGTACAGGATACAGCCAGGCCCCTTTCTGTTGGGCCTTGCATTGTAGAGTGTCTGTCCGTGCATGATATACAGTGGAGTACGGCTTGGCAGCCCGCCTGATCTAATAGAAGGGCGTTACCTAATAGGCTGCGGGTTTGTGACTGTGTCATCTGCATGTGAACAGCGCTCTATGCAAGCCACTTGTGTGCAGTTTTATCATCTAGCAGTCACCTCCCCTCCATTCCATGAAGGTGTGTGTGTGATCTGCTTCTCCTGCACCTGTGATGCCTCCACTTAGTGGGGGTTTAGCTGTATCCTGCTAGAGCATCAGTTTTTGGCCAGGGCGATGTACACACTGCAGCCCAACTTGCTGTGAGTAATACTTGATTTTTGGAGGACATTATCCTCTTATTGTTGCTTTTTTTTTAAGGGTGATATGTCCGGAACATAGTAACCTCCCATATATTTGATATATAAGTACATAGATTAGTCTGTGGATATTAGTTAGCAACATCTTTTCAATCTTGATATATGATATATGCACTTTGTTCTTATTTCGTGTGTTATATGTGATATGTAGCCAATACCAGCTACTTTAGCTTTATTTATATGTAACTTGTTGCAATGACTGTCTTTAATGTGCCACCCTTTGTGGTGCGGCTTTCTTTCCCCCAAATATCCGAATATGTTGTAGCCTATGTATAATGAATTTTTCTACTGTTGTTTGCACTGGCATAATGTCTAATACATTTTCGACTTTTTGAATACTAAAAATCTGGGATTCCTGAGTATATCTTTGTAGGCACACCCATATCGTTTAATAAACCTCCATAGTCCTCTGGCCACCGTGATTAAATACATAATCACTTCTCCTCGTTCCCCTGCTGCTCTGGTCTCCTCAGCATGTCCACTGTTCTGCCGCTCTGCAGATTTTAGCACAGCAGGCGTGCAGTAGTGACGTCATTGCCCTCTGTTGTGCTGAGCTGTCAGAGCGCAGCAAACACAGCGGGGGAATGATGAGAGAGGGAGAGCTCTGCTCACTCATTATTGCTTTCAATTGTAACAGCATTTGTGATGCTGATAAAATAGAAAGTGCGATCATCGGTGGGTGGCCTGGTGTCAGCAGTCGCCTGCTGCAATTGACAGTGTGCCACTGGCGGAGGTCCTTGAGCCCTCTGAATCCCCGGACCCAGATGCGATAGTGACAGTGATAGTGATAGTGGTTCTTTAAATCTAAGTCCCCTGCCCCTTGTCTTATATTCACCTTTCAATGGCTTTACCTTCTATCGCCGCTGCTCCGGTGGTTCTTGGTGATTTTCACCTGCCAGCACTCTGCATTATTTCGTGGACCATGCCAGAAATTACAAATCAATTACATCTCTATGAGACCTTTCTTGCCTCATTCTGGCTCTTGGTAGAGAAGCATTAGACGCTTGTGATGCAACTTCTGACTTCTGGCCATGGAACCAGAACGGCGTTGGTAAAAGATGAAGACGCCATCAGGTGAGTATATGACAAGTTGCTTATATTTAAATTTAAAGCGCCACTCCAATGCTGAAACCCCCCCTTCCCCATTGGCATGGTTCTTTAAAGTTGATAGCACTCCCCAATTTATAGGAAGACCGGCTGACCTGATGTTCGGAGGCCTCTTGACTTTGCCCAGTTAGCTTTCATGTATCTGTGAAAAGTTTCAATCCAATTGGTGATTGCTAAAGTGGGAAGTCTATTGAAGGATTTTCCTGGCTGGAAGGATACTGTATAATATTTCCACCCGCAACAACATTTAGCTGCAATTAAGACAAAAGTATTACTTTAAGAATTGTTATATAGGCAAGAAAAGTATTAAATATGTACAAAACCATGATTATAACTCACATGGGATTTATTCAATTATACAATTCATAAATTGGAGGAGGGTCTAGTTTTTAGTCCACCCCAGTGTTTTATTATATGTTAATCCCAAAAGATTCAAAAGAAACACAAAAAAATAGAAATTGGATCCAACACTCAAGATCTAATGGAATTGGAATGTTGGAGCTCAGCCCGGTGCGAGTGCTCAGAGAGGGGAAGGAGACGGTCTGCGTCAGTGCACACATTTATTAAACTGTTTATTTCTGTTGTCATGGAAAAGACATACATGTAGCTGTTGCTATGATCGTGTTATACAGATGGGCTCTGCTAACGGACTTTTTGAAAGTCATTCACTACCTTCACCAGTTTCTGATTTTAGCAGTGTTGTGGTCCATTAGAGGTGAAGGTTAATGAAACTTCCTCAATAGATCATTTTGTTATTTTTCATTAGATGTGCTGTTTATATATTTTAAATTACACAACCCTGAACGCTGGTATCCCCAGGACACTTTCTTTACTTCCTATTAGAAATGTTTGACTCAGACGGCTTATGTTACTGTAGTTAAAACACCTGATGTCCCCAAATTAATAGATGTAATAAACAAAAGGTTTTTAATGTTAACTCTAAAATGAACAGATTTAAAAAAGCACTCAAGTGAATTGCTTTTGAACGTTTTTTAAATTCTCATTAAAGTCACCTGTGTCATATGTAGAGATGTGCAAACCCGCAGATGTTCAGTTTCGGGGGGCCAGCTGGACTTAAAAAATTGTACTTGAACCCAAATTTGACCCTGGACGCCGAACCCCATACAAGGGACCCGAACTAAAATGTTATAAAATGGTGGTAGTTCAATGACTTCACCTTAGGTGAGGTTACTGAGTTCAATGAGTTCACCTCAGGTCAGCTTACCTAAGGTCACAGCTGAGATACCATGGAAACCACCAGCTGTGATCTCAGGTGACCTCACTGATGTCACCACTCTCACAGCTGCAGTTCCGTCAGTGTGTCCCTGATGCTGGAGTGATCAGTCACGTTTTGTAATGTGACCATGCACTGCAACCTCAAATGTAGCAGAGCCAGTATTGTCGTGGGATGTTGTGTCTGTGGATTACATCGGACCTGCAGGGGTGTTTTGGGAGTTAATAAATTGTAAAAAGATGGTTTTCTTTATAAATAAAGGATTTTTCTCTGTGTTATGTGTATTTCTGTTTTCTTACATGATTAATAGGGCAGTTTCATTGACCGCTCCCCATTACTAATCTCAGTCTTGATGACAGCTGTGTTTTTTTGAGAAATCACAGCTGTCTTTACCACTTTATATTACCTCAATTGCCACTGCACCAGGGCAATCGGGATGAGCTGGGTGAGTGCCAGGATTGGCTCATCTAATGGATGCGCCAATTCTGGGGTGGCTGCAGGCTGCTATTTTTAGGCTGGGGAGGACCCAATAACTGTGGGCATTCCCAGCCTGAAAATACCAGCCCACAGCTGTCTGGATTATCTTAGCTGGATATCAAAATCGGGGGAGTCCCCGCACCGCTTTTCAAATTATTTATTTCAATAATTAAAAAAAAGTCACGTACTCCCTCGTATTTTGATACACAGACCTTGCCTGGGAAGTCCGTGTTCAGGATCCATGCACAGACACTAGGTGTCTGCTACAGACCCCGATCTTTACAGTTCGGGTTCACCCATCACTACTCATTTGATCTCCAGTCCAGTAGCATCAAATATCAAATCCTTCCTGGCAGCTCTCAGACTTCGCCTCTCCCCACTTAGCTTTGCCAGCTTTGTTTTTCTTGTTTGCAGGTGAAAAAATAATTGCTCCCTTATGTAAGTGAGTAGTTATTTATTAGCTGAGTACATACAATGGTTAGCTACACAGTTATGAAATTTCCTTAACTCCACATAGCCTATTTTTGTCTATAAATGATGTTTACAAAATCTCCAATATTTGTTATGAGATACAGTTTCACAAAGTTTCACACTGCTCCATTTTGCCACCTGTTAGTAAGAGCTGGCATGGGGAAATGTCTCACAAGCAGAAGGCAGGGAATATAGACTAAAGGACCATTACATAGAACATGCTGAAACTCAACTATGAGTAAGAGGACAGCAGCTATTTGTCACTGATCTCTCACAGCTACCTCTTCTGCAAACCAAGAGTTATCATGGGAAATGTAGTCTGCATAGGGGAAACATGTTACAGTGGACGAAGAAAGCAGTATAGCACCCATAGCACATCTACTAAAAGAGGCATACATAATGCATAAACGAGCCTCAACATGAGGCCCAGGTAAGGTGAGTCCTGTGGCTACATCTTGCTCTTTGGCTGCCTCCATCTGGCCCATGGCCAAGGACAGTCAAAGAGCTGAAAACAGTGCAGTACAACACCATGCGGTTGCTACCACACCTGCCGTATTTTAACACTATATCCCCAGGATGCATATACAGTTAAATACAATGGTGCAAAAGTGAGCCTTTAGACTCTGAGCACAGCAAAATCTATGTGCCTGCTGTTCGAAGTCTCAGTCCACATAGCAGAACAGGGCATCAGGAGAATGAGGCAATGTGAGTATTTTTTTGTTTTGTTTTTTTTTTACTGTTAGTCAGTACTTGTGGAGACATCATACTCTGTGTGAGTGATATGGGCGCATTATACTGTGTGAGGGAATGTACTTTTGAGCTATGATACAAAGTGGGGAAGCTATGGTTGCCATAATAATGTGGGTGGGATCTGTGGGGATATCATACTGAGGATGAGGGATGTTGGGGAACATTTTACTGTGTGTGTGTATGAAGGGACCATCAAGGTATCACATAGTCTAGAGAGCTGTGGGAGCATTATATTGTATGGGGGTTACTGGGGCATCATAATTTATGTGGGGAAAATCACACTGTGTGCGGTGACTATAAGGATATCATATTGTGGGGGGTGTGACTGAAGGCATCATAGTGTGTGTCTATGTGGGAAATCATATTATGTGTGGGGGCATCATATTGTGTGGGGACCTGTGACATTATATAGTGTGGGTAGCAACATTATACTGATTTGGGGAGCTGCGGGGCATTCATATTATGTTTGGGGCTGACTTTGGGCATCATAAGTGGGTGGGGGGAATCACACTGTATGAGGGCATAAAACTTTGTGTGAAGTTCTGTTGGGGCATCATACTGTGTTTGGGAGTTGAGGTAGTTTCATACTCCTATGTGGTAATAGGGCAGTGGGGGTATAATACTATTTGTGATAGCTGGGGTGGTGTAGACCCACTGTGCCATGAGGCCGGGCTTACCCTGGAGGAGCTTAAGTAAATGGCTACCTGGTTTTCACTAGAGCCTCTAGTGATGAGGATAGACTTGAGCTTCAGCTAGACGCCACATGCTACTCCGGGGCAGTCCCTGGGTCTGCAGCAGCAGCTGAGGAGGATCAAAGGAGCAGGAGACTAAATTATATAGCAAAAAAGTGACCGGTGTGATTATCAGTCTAAGGGGTACTTTGCACGCTGCGACATCGCTAGCCGATGCTAGCGATGCCGAGCGCGATAGTACCCGCTCCCGTCACACATGCGATATCTTGTGATAGCTGACGTAGCGAACATTATCGCTACGGCAGCTTCACATGCACTCACCTGCCCTGCGATGTCACTCTGGCTGGCGACCCGCCTCCTTCCTAAGGGGGCGGGTCGTGCAGCGTCACAGCAACGTCACACGGCAGGCAGCCAATAGAAGCGGAGGGGCGGAGATGAGCGGGACGTAAACATCCCGTCCACCTTCTTCCTTCCGCATAGCTGGTGGAGGCAGGTAAGGAGATGTTCCTCGCTCCTGCGGCTTCACACACAGCGATGTGTGCTGCCGCAGGAACGAGGAACAACATCGTATCTCCTATTGGTGCGACATTATGAAAATGACCGACACTACACAGATCACCGATTTACGACGCTTTTGCGATCGTTTATCGGCGCATCTAGGCTTTACATGTTGCGACATCGTTACCGGCACCGGATGTGCGTCACTTTCGATTTGACTCCAACGATATCGCAGTAGCTATGTTGCAATGTGCAAAGTACCCCTAATACTCACTGATACGGGTGCAAGATAGCAGAAAACATAAGAATTAAAACATACCTTTTAATTAAATCCTTAAAATCCTACAAAATTGTAAACACACACATGATTATTAAATATAATTGACTGTTCCACGTGGCAGGAAATTAATCCTATATCCTACTGTAGTAGCTCTAGCCGTTACCACAGTATATTAACCTATCAAGGTAATAATATGGCCCAAAATAGATTTGATAAATCAAAACTACTAATGTGTATTGCTATATATGGATATATGGTTATATTATACGCTGAGTAACAACACTAAGTGTTCAAGTACCCTGGTTTGACACAGCTTTTATCATAATACGTTCAAAATACGCAACCACAATGTTATAAGAGAAATTGACAGTGGTACAAATATCTCAAATCTTTAAAACACTTCTCAGGACAATAAATATGATCGACAGTGGTCTACTCCAAATATTTACACATGATAAGATTTAATTCCCAAAAGGGTAGATATCTTTATATCCAAATGGAATTATCTTACCCATCCAAGAGGGGTCCTACAAATATAGAAAGCCACATCCTGGTATGAATCAGGTGGTCCATGGAGTCAATCCTCAGGTGTAAAGGTCCCTCCTTAACTGTAATGTGGCCCTCACTCTGTTAACCCAAAAACTTCTGTCCTGACAAGGACAGACCACAACTTTCCCTGTGACCTGGCTCTAACTAGTCATATGTGTCTCTTCCAGACATGTTTCTTTCTGCAGCAAGGATGCATCAGGGGAAAACCTAGAGCAGGGGTGGGGAACCTCCGGCACGCCGGGTCGCATGTGGCCCGCCATGACCTTTTATGTGGCCCCCGGGCAGATTCCCGGGGGAGGCAGTGCTCGTGCTGTCACCCCGGTCTTGCTGCCGCCGGCCCTTTAAATCCACACATGCTGTTTGTGCTGCAATGTGTTCTCCCATCGGCCAGTGCTTACTTTGTGGGCGGGTCCACAGCAGCCTCACAAGCTTCCAGCGTTCTGTGCACGCCCCCTGCCCTCCGGTGATCAGTGCCCGCCTTCTCTTTCTGATGCAGTGTGTCCGGCTCCTGCACTCCGGTGATGTGAATGCAATGCTGCTGTGAGTCCAGCGCCGACCCTCTGCTGCTATGTGCCCTGCCCAATGCTTTGTGCCTAAACCCCAGTTCTGTAAACCCTCTCCCCCAGAGTTGCATGAAACTCTCAGCACAGTGTGCCCCCCAATGTCCTGTGTGCACCCCTCCCCCAGTCCTGTGTGCACCCCTCCCCCAGTCCTGTGTGCACCCCTCCCCCAGTCCTGTGTGCACCCCTCCCCCAGTCCTGTGTGCACCCCTCCCCCAGTCCTGTGTGCACCCCTCCCCCAGTCCTGTGTGCACCCCTCCCCAGTCCTGTGTGCACCCCTCCCCAGTCCTGTGTGCACGACTCCCCCAGTCCTGTGTGCACCCCTCCCCCAGTCCTGTGTGCACCCCTCCCCCAGTCCTGTGTGCACCCCTCCCCCAGTCCTGTGTGCACCCCTCCCCCAGTCCTGTGTGCACCCCTCCCCCAGTCCTGTGTGCCGCCCCCCAATGTCCTGTGTGCACCCCCCACACAATTCCTTGTGCAGCCACCCCAGTCCTATGTGCAGCCCATCACCCAGTCCTGTGTGCAGCCCCCCAATGTCCTGTGTGCACCCCCCACACAATCCTGTGTGCAGCCCCCGCAGTCCAATGTGCTGCCCATCACCCAGTCCTGTGTGCAGCCCCCCCCAGTCCTATGTGCTGCCCATCACCCAGTCCTGTGTGCATCCCCCCAGTCCTATGTGCTGCCCATCACCCAGTCCTGTGTGCTGCCCATCACCCAGTCCTGTGTGCTGTCCATCACCCAGTCCTGTGTGCTGCCCATCACCCAGTCCTGTGTGCTGCCCAGCCCCCAGTCCTGTGTGCAGCGCAACCTCCGTGTGGGTCCTGTGTGCAGCGCAACACAGCGAGCGAGGTGCTGAACTGAACTTAAGTGCTGAATTTAAGATAAGTGCATAGTTTCAACACAATTACATAGTGGTGATAACTGTAATTGTTGAATTTCATTAGGGAATTGTGTGTCTGTTTGTGATTCTGTGAAAAGGGAAAAAAAAAAAAAAAAAAAAGGTAGTCTTGTGATTTAATTAGTAGGATTAGTCACACCTGTTTCTAGAAGCTTCTAGCAGCTTCTGTACATCTATATAAACCAGCCAGTGCGAGCGAGGTACTGAGCGAGCGAGGTGCTGAACTGAACTTAAGTGCTGAATTTAAGATAAGTGCATAGTTTCAACACAATTACATAGTGGTGATAACTGTAATTGTTGAATTTCATTAGGGAATTGTGTGTCTGTTTGTGATTCTGTGAAAAGGGAAAAAAAAAAAAAAAAAAAAAAAGGTAGTCTTGTGATTTAATTAGTAGGATTAGTCACACCTGTTTCTAGAAGCTTCTAGCAGCTTCTGTACATCTATATAAACCAGCCAGTGCGAGCGAGGTACTGAGCGAGCGAGGTGCTGAACTGAACTTAAGTGCTGAATTTAAGATAAGTGCATAGTTTCAACACAATTACATAGTGGTGATAACTGTAATTGTTGAATTTCATTAGGGAATTGTGTGTCTGTTTGTGATTCTGTGAAAAGGGAAAAAAAAAAAAAAAAAAAAAAAAAAAGGTAGTCTTGTGATTTAATTAGTAGGATTAGTCACACCTGTTTCTAGAAGCTTCTAGCAGCTTCTGTACATCTATATAAACCAGCCAGTGCGAGCGAGGTACTGAGCGAGCGAGGTGCTGAACTGAACTTAAGTGCTGAATTTAAGATAAGTGCATAGTTTCAACACAATTACATAGTGGTGATAACTGTAATTGTTGAATTTCATTAGGGAATTGTGTGTCTGTTTGTGATTCTGTGAAAAGGGAAAAAAAAAAAAAAAAAAAAGGTAGTCTTGTGATTTAATTAGTAGGATTAGTCACACCTGTTTCTAGAAGCTTCTAGCAGCTTCTGTACATCTATATAAACCAGCCAGTGCGAGCGAGGTACTGAGCGAGCGAGGTGCTGAACTGAACTTAAGTGCTGAATTTAAGATAAGTGCATAGTTTCAACACAATTACATAGTGGTGATAACTGTAATTGTTGAATTTCATTAGGGAATTGTGTGTCTGTTTGTGATTCTGTGAAAAGGGAAAAAAAAAAAAAAAAGGTAGTCTTGTGATTTAATTAGTAGGATTAGTCACACCTGTTTCTAGAAGCTTCTAGCAGCTTCTGTACATCTATATAAACCAGCCAGTGCGAGCGAGGTACTGAGCGAGCGAGGTGCTGAACTGAACTTAAGTGCTGAATTTAAGATAAGTGCATAGTTTCAACACAATTACATAGTGGTGATAACTGTAATTGTTGAATTTCATTAGGGAATTGTGTGTCTGTTTGTGATTCTGTGAAAAGGGAAAAAAAAAAAAAGGTAGTCTTGTGATTTAATTAGTAGGATTAGTCACACCTGTTTCTAGAAGCTTCTAGCAGCTTCTGTACATCTATATAAACCAGCCAGTGCGAGCGAGGTACTGAGCGAGCGAGGTGCTGAACTGAACTTAAGTGCTGAATTTAAGATAAGTGCATAGTTTCAACACAATTACATAGTGGTGATAACTGTAATTGTTGAATTTCATTAGGGAATTGTGTGTCTGTTTGTGATTCTGTGAAAAGGGAAAAAAAAAAAAAGGTAGTCTTGTGATTTAATTAGTAGGATTAGTCACACCTGTTTCTAGAAGCTTCTAGCAGCTTCTGTACATCTATATAAACCAGCCAGTGCGAGCGAGGTACTGAGCGAGCGAGGTGCTGAACTGAACTTAAGTGCTGAATTTAAGATAAGTGCATAGTTTCAACACAATTACATAGTGGTGATAACTGTAATTGTTGAATTTCATTAGGGAATTGTGTGTCTGTTTGTGATTCTGTGAAAAGGGAAAAAAAAAAAAAAAAAAAAAAGGTAGTCTTGTGATTTAATTAGTAGGATTAGTCACACCTGTTTCTAGAAGCTTCTAGCAGCTTCTGTACATCTATATAAACCAGCCAGTGCGAGCGAGGTACTGAGCGAGCGAGGTGCTGAACTGAACTTAAGTGCTGAATTTAAGATAAGTGCATAGTTTCAACACAATTACATAGTGGTGATAACTGTAATTGTTGAATTTCATTAGGGAATTGTGTGTCTGTTTGTGATTCTGTGAAAAGGGAAAAAAAAAAAAAAAAAAAAAAAGGTAGTCTTGTGATTTAATTAGTAGGATTAGTCACACCTGTTTCTAGAAGCTTCTAGCAGCTTCTGTACATCTATATAAACCAGCCAGTGCGAGCGAGGTACTGAGCGAGCGAGGTGCTGAACTGAACTTAAGTGCTGAATTTAAGATAAGTGCATAGTTTCAACACAATTACATAGTGGTGATAACTGTAATTGTTGAATTTCATTAGGGAATTGTGTGTCTGTTTGTGATTCTGTGAAAAGGGAAAAAAAAAAAAAAAAAAAAAAAAAGGTAGTCTTGTGATTTAATTAGTAGGATTAGTCACACCTGTTTCTAGAAGCTTCTAGCAGCTTCTGTACATCTATATAAACCAGCCAGTGCGAGCGAGGTGCTGAACTGAACTTAAGTGCTGAATTTAAGATAAGTGCATAGTTTCAACACAATTACATAGTGGTGATAACTGTAATTGTTGAATTTCATTAGGGAATTGTGTGTCTGTTTGTGATTCTGTGAAAAGGGAAAAAAAAAAAAAAAGGTAGTCTTGTGATTTAATTAGTAGGATTAGTCACACCTGTTTCTAGAAGCTTCTAGCAGCTTCTGTACATCTATATAAACCAGCCAGTGCGAGCGAGGTACTGAGCGAGCGAGGTGCTGAACTGAACTTAAGTGCTGAATTTAAGATAAGTGCATAGTTTCAACACAATTACATAGTGGTGATAACTGTAATTGTTGAATTTCATTAGGGAATTGTGTGTCTGTTTGTGATTCTGTGAAAAGGGAAAAAAAAAAAAAAAAAAAAAAAAAAGGTAGTCTTGTGATTTAATTAGTAGGATTAGTCACACCTGTTTCTAGAAGCTTCTAGCAGCTTCTGTACATCTATATAAACCAGCCAGTGCGAGCGAGGTACTAAGCGAGCGAGGTGCTGAACTGAACTTAAGTGCTGAATTTAAGATAAGTGCATAGTTTCAACACAATTACATAGTGGTGATAACTGTAATTGTTGAATTTCATTAGGGAATTGTGTGTCTGTTTGTGATTCTGTGAAAAGGGAAAAAAAAAAAAAAAAAAAAAAAAGGTAGTCTTGTGATTTAATTAGTAGGATTAGTCACACCTGTTTCTAGAAGCTTCTAGCAGCTTCTGTACATCTATATAAACCAGCCAGTGCGAGCGAGGTACTGAGCGAGCGAGGTGCTGAACTGAACTTAAGTGCTGAATTTAAGATAAGTGCATAGTTTCAACACAATTACATAGTGGTGATAACTGTAATTGTTGAATTTCATTAGGGAATTGTGTGTCTGTTTGTGATTCTGTGCAAAGGGAAAAAAAAAAAAAAAAAAAAAAGGTAGTCTTGTGATTTAATTAGTAGGATTAGTCACACCTGTTTCTAGAAGCTTCTAGCAGCTTCTGTACATCTATATAAACCAGCCAGTGCGAGCGAGGTACTGAGCGAGCGAGGTGCTGAACTGAACTTAAGTGCTGAATTTAAGATAAGTGCATAGTTTCAACACAATTACATAGTGGTGATAACTGTAATTGTTGAATTTCATTAGGGAATTGTGTGTCTGTTTGTGATTCTGTGAAAAGGGAAAAAAAAAAAAAAAAAAAGGTAGTCTTGTGATTTAATTAGTAGGATTAGTCACACCTGTTTCTAGAAGCTTCTAGCAGCTTCTGTACATCTATATAAACCAGCCAGTGCGAGCGAGGTACTGAGCGAGCGAGGTGCTGAACTGAACTTAAGTGCTGAATTTAAGATAAGTGCATAGTTTCAACATAATTACATAGTGGTGATAACTGTAATTGTTGAATTTCATTAGGGAATTGTGTGTCTGTTTGTGATTCTGTGCAAAGGGAAAAAAAAAAAAAAAAAAAAAAGGTAGTCTTGTGATTTAATTAGTAGGATTAGTCACACCTGTTTCTAGAAGCTTCTAGCAGCTTCTGTACATCTATATAAACCAGCCAGTGCGAGCGAGGTACTGAGCGAGCGAGGTGCTGAACTGAACTTAAGTGCTGAATTTAAGATAAGTGCATAGTTTCAACACAATTACATAGTGGTGATAACTGTAATTGTTGAATTTCATTAGGGAATTGTGTGTCTGTTTGTGATTCTGTGAAAAGGGAAAAAAAAAAAAAAAAAAAGGTAGTCTTGTGATTTAATTAGTAGGATTAGTCACACCTGTTTCTAGAAGCTTCTAGCAGCTTCTGTACATCTATATAAACCAGCCAGTGCGAGCGAGGTACTGAGCGAGCGAGGTGCTGAACTGAACTTAAGTGCTGAATTTAAGATAAGTGCATAGTTTCAACACAATTACATAGTGGTGATAACTGTAATTGTTGAATTTCATTAGGGAATTGTGTGTCTGTTTGTGATTCTGTGAAAAGGGAAAAAAAAAAAAAAAAAAAAAAAAAGGTAGTCTTGTGATTTAATTAGTAGGATTAGTCACACCTGTTTCTAGAAGCTTCTAGCAGCTTCTGTACATCTATATAAACCAGCCAGTGCGAGCGAGGTACTGAGCGAGCGAGGTGCTGAACTGAACTTAAGTGCTGAATTTAAGATAAGTGCATAGTTTCAACACAATTACATAGTGGTGATAACTGTAATTGTTGAATTTCATTAGGGAATTGTGTGTCTGTTTGTGATTCTGTGAAAAGGGAAAAAAAAAAAAAAAAAAAAAGGTAGTCTTGTGATTTAATTAGTAGGATTAGTCACACCTGTTTCTAGAAGCTTCTAGCAGCTTCTGTACATCTATATAAACCAGCCAGTGCGAGCGAGGTACTGAGCGAGCGAGGTGCTGAACTGAACTTAAGTGCTGAATTTAAGATAAGTGCATAGTTTCAACACAATTACATAGTGGTGATAACTGTAATTGTTGAATTTCATTAGGGAATTGTGTGTCTGTTTGTGATTCTGTGAAAAGGGAAAAAAAAAAAAAAAAAAAAAAAAAAGGTAGTCTTGTGATTTAATTAGTAGGATTAGTCACACCTGTTTCTAGAAGCTTCTAGCAGCTTCTGTACATCTATATAAACCAGCCAGTGCGAGCGAGGTACTGAGCGAGCGAGGTGCTGAACTGAACTTAAGTGCTGAATTTAAGATAAGTGCATAGTTTCAACACAATTACATAGTGGTGATAACTGTAATTGTTGAATTTCATTAGGGAATTGTGTGTCTGTTTGTGATTCTGTGAAAAGGGAAAAAAAAAAAAAGGTAGTCTTGTGATTTAATTAGTAGGATTAGTCACACCTGTTTCTAGAAGCTTCTAGCAGCTTCTGTACATCTATATAAACCAGCCAGTGCGAGCGAGGTACTGAGCGAGCGAGGTGCTGAACTGAACTTAAGTGCTGAATTTAAGATAAGTGCATAGTTTCAACACAATTACATAGTGGTGATAACTGTAATTGTTGAATTTCATTAGGGAATTGTGTGTCTGTTTGTGATTCTGTGAAAAGGGAAAAAAAAAAAAAAAAAAGGTAGTCTTGTGATTTAATTAGTAGGATTAGTCACACCTGTTTCTAGAAGCTTCTAGCAGCTTCTGTACATCTATATAAACCAGCCAGTGCGAGCGAGGTACTAAGCGAGCGAGGTGCTGAACTGAACTTAAGTGCTGAATTTAAGATAAGTGCATAGTTTCAACACAATTACATAGTGGTGATAACTGTAATTGTTGAATTTCATTAGGGAATTGTGTGTCTGTTTGTGATTCTGTGAAAAGGGAAAAAAAAAAAAAAAAGGTAGTCTTGTGATATAATTAGTAGGATTAGTCACACCTGTTTCTAGAAGCTTCTAGCAGCTTCTGTACATCTATATAAACCAGCCAGTGCGAGCGAGGTACTGAGCGAGCGAGGTGCTGAACTGAACTTAAGTGCTGAATTTAAGATAAGTGCATAGTTTCAACACAATTACATAGTTTGACACAAGAACATAGTTTGAATTTATCCTTAGACGTTTCCCATTGGGTTTTTTTCTCTTTGTTTTTCTACTTTACTGTTGATCCCCATTTGATAGGTGCTCCATGGACAATGCTACCAGGTGTGTATCTTGTCAGATGTATGCATGCCTTGAGCAGCCGTTCGAGGGTGACTATGTCTGCACTCGATGCAAGCATGTTGCGTGTTTGGAAGCCAAGGTAACTGATCTAAATAAGCAGCTTGCAACACTAAGGGGCATTGCAAACCTGGAGAGGAGTTTAGAGCTCACTGAGCTTTCTCTGGCTGGGGCCAGTGATATGGAGGAGGGTGGAGGTGGGGAAGATCAGGACCCAGAGGTAGGTAGCTGGGTAACAGTTAGAAGAAGAGGTAGGGGGAAAAGTGTCAGGGAGCCTAGTCCTGACCTGGCACAACCTAGTAAATATGCCTGTTTGGCTGATATTAGGAATGAAGGGCCTGGACTAGGGTCACTACAGCAGGATGTTGCTCCTAGCAACCAGGAAAACAACTGCTGTAGGAAGGAGGGAAATAGGAGTGCAGCAAAGCCCAGACAGATGTTGGTGGTAGGGGACTCTATAATTAGGCGGACAGACAGGGTCATCTGTCGCCGAGACCGTGAATGCCGAACAGTGTGTTGTCTGCCGGGTGCTCGGGTTCGGCATATTGTGGATCGGATAGACAGATTGCTGGGTGGGGCTGGGGAAAACCCAGCGGTCATGGTGCACATTGGTACTAATGACAAAGTTAGAGGCAGGTGGAAGGTCCTTAAAAATGATTACAGGGAACTAGGAGAGAAGCTGAAGTCCAGGACCTCCAA
Source organism: Anomaloglossus baeobatrachus (assembly GCF_048569485.1). Taxonomy (NCBI): domain Eukaryota; kingdom Metazoa; phylum Chordata; class Amphibia; order Anura; family Aromobatidae; genus Anomaloglossus; species Anomaloglossus baeobatrachus. The sequence goes on along the minus strand of NC_134358.1, from coordinate 470,517,006 downwards.
GGTGGTGTTTTCAGAAATACTACCGGTGCCACGAGCGTCACTAGAAAGACAGCGGGAGCTTAGGGAGATAAATATGTGGCTTAGAAATTGGTGCAGGAAGGAAGGGTTCGGGTTCATGGAGAACTGGGCCGACTTCTCAGTCGGCTACAGGCTCTACGGTAGGGACGGGCTGCACCTCAATGGGGAAGGTGCAGCTGTGCTGGGGGAGAAAATGGTCAGACGGATGGAGGAGCTTTTAAACTAGGATCGGGGGGGAGGGAGGGTAGTGGAGCAAATAAGGGGATAGATAGAGCAGATAGAGACAGGGAGACGGTAGGGGTCAATGAAGGATTAGGGGGGGATGGGACATACAAGGAATGTAGGGAGGCTAGGAGTAATAAAGGTGTAAATAGGATTAAATGTCTACTGGCAAATGCAAGAAGTCTTGCAAACAAAATGAATGAATTGGAGACTCTTATGTTAACCATGGATTATGATGTGGTGGGCATTACGGAAACCTGGCTGGATGAAAGCCATGACTGGGTGACAAACATACAGGGTTATAGTACATTTAGGAAGGACAGGAAAGGCCAAAAAGGTGGTGGGGTGTGTATATTTATTAAATCTAACCTAAAACCTGTGTTGTATGATGACATTGAGGGGAACAGCAACAATGTAGAGTCAGTATGGGTAAATGTACATGGGGAGGGGAATAATGGAAAAATGCTAATTGGAGTTTGCTATAAGCCTCCTAACATACCTGAACAAATAGAGGGTGAAATGCTGGAACAAATTGAAAAGGCAGCTAATAATAATAATCGGGTTCTTATTATGGGGGATTTCAACTATCCAGACATTCAGTGGGACATAGAATCTTCTGGTTCTGCTAAAAGCTGTAAGTTCTTATCTACCATTCAAGACCATTTCCTCTCTCAGATGGTAGGTGAACCGACGAGGGGAGATAATTTGCTAGATCTGGTCCTGTCAAATAGACCGGATACAATTTCAGATTTACAGGTCCGGGAGCACTTGGGCACCAGCGATCATAATATGGTAAGCTTCAACATAATATTCAATAGAACATTTCAAAGGGGGAATGCTAAAACCTGGAATTTTAGGAAAGCTGATTTCAACAAATTAAGGGAAGAGCTTAAATGTGTAGATTGGGACAGAGTCATGGTAACTGGGGATACCGAACATAAATGGGGTAAGTTTAAGGATATACTACTAGAGTCCTGTAAAAAACGTATACCCAGTGGTAATAAAATGTCCAGGAATAAAAAGAAACCACTATGGATAAATAAGACTGTACAAAGTATAATAAAACAAAAACAAAGGGCATTTAAAATCTTAAAGGCTGAGAATACAGAAATAGCATTGCAGGAGTATAAAGATATCAATAGGAAATGTAAAAAAGAAATCAAACAAGCAAAATTAGCTACTGAAACAAAAATCGCCAATGACATTAAAATAAATCCCAAAATCTTTTATAAATACATTAATGCCAAAAGGAAAACAAAGGATAGTATCGGCCCCTTAAAATATAATAACAAGTTAGTTATAGAGGACAAACAAAAGACTGAAATATTAAATAGGCATTTCTCATCTGTATTCACCAAGGAACTGACTGTACCAGGGATCATTCAACAAGTGAAAAATCAAAGTCCACCACCCGATATAATTAATTTAACACAAGATGAAGTACGCCTACGTCTGAGTAAATTAAACATTGACAAATCCCCAGGGCCAGATGGCATTCATCCACGAATATTGAGGGAATTGAGCTCCGTAATCGACAGACCGCTGTATCTCATCTTTTTAGACTCACTTGTAACAGGGTTGGTGCCTCAGGATTGGAGGATTGCTGATGTGGTACCGATATTTAAGAAAGGTAAGAGGGTAGATCCAGGCAACTACCGTCCAGTAAGCCTGACATCAGTAGTATGCAAAGTTTTTGAGGGCATTTTAAGGGATGACATGCAAAAATATATTGCAGAAAATAATATGATAACTGACAAACAGCATGGATTCATGAAAGATAAGTCGTGTCTAACCAACCTGTTGGGGTTCTATGAGGGGGTAAGTTCAAACCTGGATATTGGTAATGCAGCTGATGTGATTTATTTGGACTTTGCAAAGGCATTTGATACTGTACCACACAATAGCCTTATACTAAAGCTCCAGAAGCAAGGACTAGGGGACACAATATGCAACTGGGTAAGGAATTGGCTAAAAGATAGGAAACAAAGAGTAGTCATAAATGGTACATTCTCTAAATGGGCTGTAGTCAGCAGTGGGGTGCCGCAGGGATCTGTGCTTGGACCGATTCTTTTTACTCTCTTTATTAATGACCTTGTGGATGGGATTGATAGTACAGTGTCAGTCTTTGCCGATGACACCAAACTATGTAGGATATTAAAAACTGACCTGGATAGTACAATATTACAAAAAGATCTGGATAAGATGTCAGAATGGGCAGATACTTGGCAAATGAGATTTAATGTTGATAAATGTAAAGTAATGCACCTAGGACGGAGTAATCCTATAGCTGCATATACATTAAATGGAAGTAAACTCGGGACTACAGAACAGGAGAAGGACTTGGGTATTCTCATTACAAATAAGCTGAGCAGCAGCACTCAATGTCAAGCAGCAGCTGCTAAAGCAAACAAGATTTTAGGGTGTATAAAAAGAGAGATTAGATCCCGTGATCCCAACGTATTGTTACCCCTCTATAAATCACTTGTAAGGCCACATCTTGAATACGGGATCCAGTTTTGGGCTCCACATTTTAAAAAGGACATTCAGAAGTTAGAGTCAGTTCAAAGGCGGGCAACTAGACTATTACAAGGAATGGAAGGCCTCCCATATGATGACAGGTTGAAAAAGTTAGATATGTTTAGCTTAGAAAAAAGACGTCTCAGAGGAGATCTCATTTATATGTATAAATACATGTGTGGTCAATATAAAGGACTGGCACATGACTTATTCCTTCCAAAGACAGTACTAAGGACTAGGGGGCACTCACTGCGAGTGGAAGAAAAGCGATTCCGAAACCTAAATAGGAAAGGGTTCTTTACAGTTAGAGCGGTCAGACTGTGGAATGCCCTACCACAAGAGGTAGTAATGACAGATACTATAACAGCTTTTAAAAAAGGGCTGGATGATTTCCTCAGTACACAAAACATTGTTGGTTATAAATGACTTAGTGACTAAATGTAGAACTGGTGGAGGAAGGTTGAACTAGATGGACCTAGGTCTTTTTTCAACCTAAGTAACTATGTAACTATGCAACCTCCGTGTGGTGCCTGTGCCCCCAGCCCCGCGTGTGGTGCCTGTGCCCCCAGCCCCGCGTGTGGTGCCTGTGCCCCCAGCCCCGCGTGTGGTGCCTGTGCCCCCAGCCCCGCGTGTGGTGCCTGTGCCCCCAGCCCCGCATGTGGTGCCTGTGCCCCCAGCCCCGCGTGTGGTGCCTGTGCCCCCAGGCCCGCGTGTGGTGCCTGTGCCCCCAGGCCCGCGTGAGGTGCCTGTGCGCCCAGGCCCGCGTGAGGTGCCTGTGCCCCCAGGCCCGCGTGAGGTGCCTGTGCCCCCAGGCCCGCGTGAGGTGCCTGTGCCCCCAGCCCCGCGTGAGGTGCCTGTGCCCCCAGCCCCGCGTGAGGTGCCTGTGCCCCCAGCCCCGCGTGAGGTGCCTGTGCCCCCAGCCCCGCGTGTGGTGCCTGTGCCCCCAGCCCCATGCCTCCAGTTAATTAATTGTTTCACCCACTATAGCAGGGTCATTTAAACATTGATAATTTTGTGCGGCCACCGAAGGTTGGTAGAAATTTCCAAATGGCCCCCAACAGAAAAAAGGTTCCCCACCCCTGACCTAGAGGAACACAGAAGTGCCCATTCCATCTGCTCAATGGCAGCTAATGAAAACAAGGAACCTCTGTGATCCTCTAGGTTTTCCCTGAATCCTGACTAATTAGGGCCTAAAATGGCTTAAAACATACTCTCGCTCTTATTTTTCTGGCATTTGTCAAATATAAATAATTTTGGTTCCTAATTGACCTAAAACGGGAAAGGTTTATTCTAATTTCATGTCAGATATTGAGAAAACATGCAGATGTGTCTTTTTAGAGAGTGGATGTAAACCTCTGGTTTCAGCTGTATTTGATATCGCCGCATTCAGAAATGCCCGATCTTTAAAAAAATAAAATCAATTAATCTGATCAGTAAAGGGCGTAGCAAAAAAAAATCAAAAAGCCAGAATTACCTTTTTTGCTCTCCGCAACATTGCATTTAAATGCAATAACAGGCGATCACAATCTTGCATCTGCCCAAAAATGGCTAATTAAAAAAGCAGCCTTAGGGTATGTGCGCACGTTGCGTACTTCACTGCAGAAATTTCTGCAGCGATCTGAAGAGCACATGTGCTCTTTAAATCGCTGCAGAAATGTCCGTAGTGAAGAAAAAAAAAAGCCGATTCCATGCGCTCTGCCTGCAGCTCCTGCCATAGACAGAGCAGGAGCTGCCGGCAAAGCGCAGGAAAGAAGTGACATGTCACTTCTTTTTGCGCAGCGCTTCGGCAGTAGCCGAAGCGCTGCGCTCTTAAACGCCACGTGCGCACGGCCCCTGCACAATCTCTATAGACTGTGCAGGGGACGCAGGACGCATGCAGTTACGCTGCGCTGCAAAGCGCAGCGTAACTGCATGAATTTACGCAACGTGCGCACATAGCCTTAATGTTTTGTTGCCTTCTGTGCCTATCTCAAACACCATCAAGTGAACCATATCTTTACACTCTATTTTTTGGGGGGGGGGGATATTGGGGGAAAATATGTTTGAAAAAAGGAAATTTGACAGTTTTTCACATTTTTTAATATTTTTTCAATGACCAAAAAGCACCACTTAAATACAATGATGGATGAGAGACAGACAATTTCAGGGCAATTTCAGCTTCCTGGCTACACAGCACAGCTGATCTGCGTCTTTAGGCCTAAGCAGCTCTTGTACTCTCACTACGCTCAGTAATCAGATGATTGCTAGGAGAGGTGGAAGTGCTGTCAGCGATGTCTAAACTGTATACACTGTACTTGTGACGCCCTGGGCAAGCCAGGGGTCACAGGTCATGACACCACACCCTACACCCCACATTCCCCGCAGGCACACCAAGGTCAGAACACAAAATCCTTGTTGCCCTCCTCCAGGGGCTGATGTCCACACCAGGGGGTGGGCCAGGCGGTTGGCTCCGCCCACCAAGGAGTTCGCAGTCCTGGAGGCGGGAAAACCAGGCCGTTGAGAGTTGAGTTTGAGGGTTGAAGGAAGAGAGAGGGAAGTGGTAGAGGAGCAAGTGTAAGGAGAAAGTGAGAGTAACAGAGCCTGAAGTTGGTCCGGGTGTGTGCCCCGGACTGAGACAGCGGGGTTGGCAGACGGCGGTGACCATCTGCAGGAGTGGCCTATTGGAGTCTACCGTAGGGACCGTGGACGGGTGGTGGCCCGGCGGTACCGGACTGGATCCCGGCAAGGCTTGGAGTCGCCGTACAATTTGCCAAATCCGTCAGTGAAGGGGACCTCCGGGTCTCCCAACAGCCAAAGTCCCGATTGAAGGCAACTGTCCAACCATATTGGAGAGACACCGCCACCGCCAAGGCACCAGTTTCTCCGGGCCAGCGCCTGCGGGCAAAAGAGGGGCTCCTCCGGCTCATATCCAAGCTGGGGAGCGGGTTACCGGTGGGAATCCATCGCTACCAACAACCGTATTTGGGTGCAGGGAAGAGACAGTCACCGCTAACTTGCAGGGAACATCAACACCGCAGCCGTCCGAGGGACCCGTCCAACCAGCCGCTTGTTTACCGTGAACTGTGTCATCATCCTTGGGCTGAATGAGTACCTCCGTGCCGTGCGGCACAGCGCTGCCCCTGCGTCCCTGCACCTCAACAGGCCCCATAACCCGCCTGTCAACCATCCTAACTCCCCATCATCGGGCCCCGGGACCACCAACCCCCCTACCCACGGAGGGGAGGGCCAACATCTAGCTGCTCCATACCACCACTCCTGGGATCCCCATACAGAGCAGCGGTGGTGTCCACACAATCACCACAACCGTGGGTGGCGTCACGGACAATAAATCCCCAAAACCAATCCCCTTTTCACTCACGGGCGAGGAGCGCCGCTCGAGTCCTCGGGATCCGGCCCATCGCTCGAGCCATCGAGCAGCAGCGGCCGCGGCTCGTTAAGTGCTGTGTATAAAGTGGTCAGTCAGGCAGAGTTGGTAATCTGCCTTCTCTATGGGAAGTCTGGCTGTGTCTGACAGTTAACTTCCCACTCCTGCTGTTGCATGATCTCGTACAGCTGTTTATTCTGCAATGTTTTAGTACGTGATTGCTTAGTAATTTGTAAAAGGAAAGAGGTAAATCTAGCTCCCCACATGTTGCCTTGATTGGGTCTGGAGCATGGAAATTGTCTCCGCCAAAGACACAAATAAATAGGAGATAATAGGAAAAGATGGGCAGACGTAAACATAGTATTGTCCGTATTAGTAATGGTGCTTGATGCACCAGAAATGCGTCTACATTTTACTATTGTGGAAATTATCAAGATTTTAATTACGGTATGCATCAATAAAGTAAGATTTTTTATGTCCGTGCAGCTGGATTTTTTCCTATTATCTCCCATTTGTTAGAATAATTTGTAGACTGCCTATGCATTGAAAGTCCATATTCAGTTCTCAAACAGTTAAAGAGGTCTCCACATAAATTTCTGCAGTCACTTTATGTAGCTTCAGAATGCCAAATCCTGACAGTTGTTAATTGTACACTGTCAGGATTCAGCTCTTCTGTCAACGTGAGAAGTCGTTATATGACCACAATATGATATGTGAGTAGCAAGTTTTCCTTGTTCTGTCAATGTTTTATTGAGAGGAGTGGATGAGAAGCTAATTGTCACATAACCACAAGTCATTTGCAATCACATGACGACTGTTCAAGCTGATAAAAGAGTTCAATTCTGACAGCATGCAAATTTCAAACTGTCAGGATTTGCAATCTGAAGCCTCATACAGTGACTGCAGAAATGTATGTGGAGCTCAAAAAGGCTCTTTAAGCATATTCATATTATTATGCCATAATTTTCCTGCAACAAGGACCATTTCTAATCAAGTGTAAAATCTGTTAAGTTCTTGGGAGACAATACTTAACACGAGTGCTAAGATACAGTGCTGGCCAAAAGTATTGGCACCCCTGCAATTCTGTCAGATAATACTCAGTTTCTTCTTGAAAATGATTGCAATCACAAATTCTTTGGTATTATTATCTTCATTTATTTGTCATAAAGCCAAAATTGGATATAATTCCACACCAAACATAAAAAAGGGGGTGACAGAAGTATTGACACTGTTTAAAAAATCATGTGATGCTTCTCTAATTTGTGTAATTAACAGCACCTGTAACTTACCTGTGGCACCTAACAGGTGTTGGCAATAACTAAATCACACTTGCAGACAGTTGACATGGATTAAAGTTGACTCAACCTCTGTCCTGTGTCCTTGTGTGTACCACATTGAGCATGGAGAAAAGAAAGAAGACCAAAGAACTGTCTGAGGACTTGAGAATCCAAATTGTGAGGAAGCATGAGCAATCTCAAGGCTACAAGTCCATCTCCAAAAACCTGAAAGTTCCTGTGACTACGGTGCGCAGTGTCATCAAGAAGTTTAAAGCCCATGGCACTGTGGCTAACCTCCCTAGATGTGGAAGGAAAAGAAAAATTGCTGAGAGATTTCAACGCAAGATTGTGCGGATGGTGGATAAAGAACCTCGACTAACATCCAAACAAGTTCAAGCTGCCCTGCAGTCCGAGGGTACAACAGTGTCATCCCCTACTATCCGTTGGCATCTGAATGAAAAGGGACTGTATGGTAGGATACCCAGGAAGACCCCACTTCTTACCCCGAGACATAAAAAAGCCAGGCTGGAGTTTGCCAAAACTTACCTGAGAAAGCCTAAAATGTTTTGATGTTTTGGAAGAATGTTCTCTGGTCAGATGAGACAAAAGTAGAGCTTTTTGGGAAAAGCCATCAACAGAGTTGACAGGAAAAAAAAGAGGCATTCAAAGAAAAGAACACGGCCCCTACAGTCAAACATGACGGAGGTTCCCTGATGTTTTGGGGTTGCTTTGCTGCCTCTGGCACTGGACTGCTTGACCGTGTTCATGGCATTATGAAGTCTGAAGACTACCAACAAATTTTGCAGCATAATGTAGGGCCCAGTGTGAAAAATCTGGGTCTTCCTCAGAGGTCATGGGTCTTCCAGCAGGACAATGACCCAAAACACACTTCAAAAAGCATTAGAAAATGGTTTGATAGAAACCACTGGAGACTACTAAAGTGGCCAGCAATGAGTCCAGACCTGAATCCCATAGAACACCTGTGGAGAGATCTCAAAATGGCAGTTTGGAGAAGGCACCCTTCAAATCTCAGGGACCTGGAGCAGTTTGCCAAAGAAGAATGGTCTAAAATTCCAGCAGACCATTGTAAGAAACTCATTGACGGTTACCGGAAGCGGTTGTTCGCAGTTATTTTGGCTAAAGGTTGTGCAACCAAGTATTAGGCTAAGGGTGCCAATACTTTTACCTGGCCCATTTTTGGAGTTTTGTGCGAAATGATCAATGATTTGATTTTTGTTTCATTCTCTTTTGTGTTTTTTCATTGCAAGCAAAATAAATGAAGATAATAATACCAAAGAATTTGAGATTGCAATCATTTTCAAGAAGAAACTGAGTATTATCTGACAGAATGGCAGGGGTGCCAATACGTTTGGCCAGCACTGTATGTGGAGCAATGAATATGGGAATAAAGACATGCACTACTGCTATGAAAAACATGAACAAAATTTAGATACTTAGCACACAAAAATGGCAAGATTTATGTTAGCCCAACAACCAACAGCAACACAACCTCATTTTATTAGGACCCTATCAAACTAATGCCTCTCTTTGGGTTAAAAAAAAACCCTACAATTTATTGGTGGATAGGAACCTGCAAATAAAAAATTAAAATATCCTAAGGCTGAAGAGCAGGAGTGCTCAATCAGGAGGTATGACCCTGTAATCTAAGAAAAAGACTGATGGCACATCCTACCTTTCTACTGTGAACAGGTGCAAACTGAACATGGAGCATAGTAGCAAAAAGGAGACAGATGCACACTGTAGTGCTAAGATATGTGGAACAATGAATATGGGAATATAGACATGCAATACTGCTATGAAAACGTAGAAAGTGAGATACTTAGCACACAAAAATGGCCAGTTTTATGTAAGCCGAACAGCCAATAAGGCGACCTTTTTTTGTCAGGTCTCTATGAAACTAATGCCTCTCTTTGCATTACAAAAACCTACAATTTATGGGTGGACAGCAAACTGCAAATGGAGAATTAAAATAGCCTAAGGCTGAAGAGCAGAAGTGCTCAATCAGGAGGTATGATCCTGTAATCAAAGAAAAAAACTGATGGCACATCTTACCTTTCTAATGTGAACAGGTGCAGACTGAACATGAAACATAGTAACAGAGAGTACATAGTTGCACTGCGTAGTGCTAAAATATGTAGAACAATGAAAATGGGAATATAGACATGCATTACTGCCATTGGCTATTGGGTTCATATAAAACTGGCCATTTTTGTGTGCTAAGTATATCACTTTTTTTTTTAACTATATTTTTATTCACATTTTTTCAATAACATAAAACACTGGCATAAACGAATTCACCATTGAAAATTCAATTCAAAAACATTACATTGTCCTGTTTGATCATCACAAATTCCATACCAATTTTTAGAATCAATAACCGTAACATGGCAAGATAAAGCAAAGGAAGGCAGCGAACCCTTAACCCAACATACTTATCATTCCCCCCTATTTAACCCTTATGAACATGGTAATGACACAGAATAAAGAAGTCCCACTCAAAATTGGTTATTTCCTCCTCGCCCAACTTGGTTCCTTTTATTCATCTTTCCTACCCCACCTCCAAGCCATCTAATGTATCCTTCAATTTTTCGGTGTAATACCAGACTGTGTCCTTGAAAGGTGACATAATCCTGACTATTTCCTCCCGAGTACAATAGGCCAATATGAATTTCTTCCATTTGTTAAAGTGCTGTCGTATTCTATCCGCCCTCCTTTCTGCATCTAATCCTTCTATTTCAAGAAGATGCATGAGCTGACCCAAGATCTCTTCAATCGCGGGGACCCTAGACTCCAACCATTTATTAAGTATCGCTCTCTTGGCTGCCAGAAGTATCACATGTATAAGTCTGGGTGGGTTAGTCATCTTCCCTTTAATATCGTTCCCCTCCTCCCAATGGTGAAAAAGAGCGAACCCAGGTGAGAGCCGAACTTAAAGACCCCACACCTTTTGTATACAACTTGTGATCTGTGACCATAATGGACTCACATGGGGGCAGGACCACAATCCGTGAAGGAGATCAGTTCCACTACTCTTACATGTAGGGCAAAACGTAAGCCTGTCTGGCTTTGTTGCTGATGGAGGGAGATTGAAACCATACATTGCCTTATGCATAATTCTAAATTGGGTTTCTCGCCAATGCTCATTTAAAATTGATTTACGAAGAGCATTTTACCCTCCCCTAATTTTTACCCCCATAGACGGGTCCTCAAATTGTTTCTCCCAAGATTTAAAAAAACCTTGAGGGTGCTGTCCTATTAATAGATCACGCATGGCTCCATAAAGAAAAGAGATAGATGATGAAGTTATTGAGTTCTTTACCAAACAATCAAAAGAGTTAAATACTACCTCCTGTGTCACATCATGCAACTGAGTCATAATAATATATGTTACTTGGTCATATTGGATTAGCTGGTTAGGCCCCAAGCCATACTGCGCTATAATTTCGTCTCTACTCAACCATCTAGGTTCTGAGGTGTGCAAGAGATGATCAACAGTCCTTATACCTCTCACCTTCCACTCTTCAAACAGCTTATTGCTTGTCCCTTGCACAAACTCTGGATTGGATTCCCCCATATAGGCAAGTATTTGGATATTCTATGGGGAAGTTTGTAATTTTTCCTCAACGCCTTCCCCGTTGCAATCGTGTCTTTAAATAAGGATGAGTGCTTGATTTTCACTGGGAGATTGGTCTGCTTAGTATGAAGTAATGCCACCAGATCCCAAGGTTGTGCAAAGTCTCTCTCAAGCTCCAACGCTGAATAATGCCTAGAGCCTTTAATCCAATCCAATATATATCTAGTCAAACAGGCTATATTGTAACCCCGAATGTTCAGCAAATTCAGACCTCCATGAAGCTTGGATGCCATCAACTTCTTAAGCCCTATACGAGGGCGTTTTCCCCTAAAAATGAAGTGTGTAAAAGCTCTGTTTAGCTGGACAATATCTTTATGCTTGAGAAGCAGGGGAAGTGTTTGAAGATGATACATTAATTTTGATATCGACATCATCTTAATTAGGTGGACTCTACCAATTAGGTTCATAGGAAGGTCGTGCCATCTTTTAAGATCTTTGCTCTATTTGGCTCAGAAGGGGTGGATAGTTTAGACTATAAAGGTGTTACATGTCGTGGCTCTCTTGTTGCAAGGAATGAGGTGGTCCCCCATTCCTTGTCTGCCACGAGCCCTACTGCTCAGCAGCGCCAAAGGTCTGGGAGACTGCGCAGTCTGCTGGAGTTGCCTCCTCAGAGACACAGCAGAAGGGTGACACCTAGTGGTTCTCCCCTTGCAGGGAATGGAGCGGTCTCCCATCCCTTGCCTGCCACGAGCTCTCCTGCTCAGCATCACAGAGGCTCTGGGAGGTTGCGCAGTGTGCAAGGAATAGATGCTCAGGGAAGCAGCAAGACTTCCCATGTCTCTGCACATTGTGAAACCGAGGATCCCGCCTTTATGACCCAGAGGCAGGAAGATGAGCATGTGCTCCACGTGACGTCTTCTGATTCGCTCACTGATATCACACGGCCCCATGACGAGGCTGGTGATGTGCTGAATCCTGACTGGCTGGGCCAGGACGTCACGAACCCTGATTGGGTCACGCCCGTCTCGCGCCCGCCCTTGGGTGGAGCTACACCTCCTTAAAAGCTCCCCCTGCCACCATGGCGGCGCGTGACCGTCCTTCTATGTTTGGATGTCTGGCAGCGTGCTGCCACGCCACTGCTCAGGCATTACTGTCTTCTGTGGGCTTGGCCCTTGCTGCTTAGGCAGTACCTCGTTTGCAGGCCGTGTTCCTGCCTTGCTGCTCCGGCAGTATCCCCTTCAACAGGCCGTGTTCCTGTCCCAGGTGAGCTCCTCAAGCCTCCACCGGACTCACCTGGTTATTGAAAGCACACGTGCGTGGGCACCTCTGTGCTACCCTCGTGCCATATTCTCGTGACTTCCACTGGCACACGTGCGTGGGCACCTCTGTGCTTCCCCGTGCAACAGGTACACCGAGCCGTGTGATCCCTGCCATACAACCCTCACGGGTTAGGGCAGATCGGTGTACATAGATCGTCTGTGACATTCCAGACGATCGCTAGCAGCAACCCGCTCACTCTTCACCCACCATAGCGGCGGTCCCTTACACCGCACAGTGGACCTTGACCGGCGGAAGCTGTCCATTTCCCATCTTGGCACGCTTCCCCGGGTCCCCCTCGTAACATTACGGTCACGCCAAAGGTCTGGCTATGGCAGAAGAGCAGCAGCAGTTGCTGCGTTATGTGCAGCAGTTGGAGTCACGTTTGGCAGCTGTGGAGCGGTCTTCCCCCGATAAGGCTGCTCTAGCGACAATTGCCACCCAAGCGGCTACTCAGGCTGTGGAATTGAGCGGAAAGTCGCCTCGCCTTGCGCTCCCAGAGCGCTTCAACGGGGACAGCTCCGAGTGCCGTGGTTTCATAAACCAGGTTACCACCTACTTGGAGATGTCTGCCACTCTTTATGCTACTGAGAAGGCGAAAGTAGCATTCGTCCAGTCCCTGCTCACAGGGAGAGTGCTAAAATGGTCCACGCCGTTGTGGGAGCGCGGAGATCGGGTGGTGAATCACCTTCCAGTTTATCTTGAGGCCATGAGAAAGGTGTTCCTCGGGCCTCAAGTCACCCACGACTCCGCGCTGCGACTCCTACGCCTTCGGCAAAAGTCCACTTCAGTCGGGGACTTTGCGGTGCAGTTCAGGACACTCGCCGCAGAGCTGGACTGGCCAGATAAAGTCCTTGTCCCTGTGTTCTGGGAGGGTCTGGCAGGGTTCGTCAAAGACGCGCTGGCCACGCGTGATGTGCCGACCACCTTAGAGGCCTTGATACGGCTTGCTTCTCGCATAGACATCCGCCACGCGGAGCGGAGGCTCGAGGTCTCTTCAGCACCCACGTCTACCTGGCCTACAGAGCCTCTGACTCTCCTTCCCCACCAGACCAGTCTCCCAGCCAGTTCTGTTGATGACTCTGTGGAGCCCATGGAAGTCTCCAAGGTGGTCTCCTCTACCACAGGCTCTCGGCCGCCGGTCGTTTGCTTTGCCTGTGGGCAGAGGGGACATGTAGCTACCCGATGTTCAAAACCATCGGAAAAGAGACAGTGTCTGGTTTCCATCAGAGGAGGAACCCTAGACGCTGCCTCTCCTTCTAAATTAACCCTCAGCGCCCAGTTGCAGTTCGGCACCACTGTCTTCCCTGCCCTGGCTTGCTTAGACACTGGCGCTGACGGCAATTTCATTTCAGCCTCCCTGGCAACTAGGTACTCTGTTCCCCTGGTCCTGTTGCCTAAGCCAATCAGTGTCCAGGTAGTCAACGGGTCCCTACTTGTCAAACCCATTACCCAGATCACCGTCCCTCTCAGGATGGATGTACCACCAGGCCACCATGAGCAGGTGTCCTTTCTGGTGCTTCCAGAAGGGACGGATGAGATCCTACTAGGACTCCCCTGGTTGAAACGGCATGCTCCGATACTCAACTGGACAACAGGGGAGATCTCGTCCTGGGCAGGGTCATGTAAAGAACACCTCGGGACCACCGGGTCACCCACTCCCCTAGACCTGGTGCCACCTGGCCAGACCCTCGTTCCCCCTAGGTTACGGAACGATGTACTTTCCTGGGACCATACCTCCAAGGTCGTGGGCCTCTTCAGGTCCAAAAGGACCAGAGTTCTAGAGGCCAGGCATGATTGGTGGCCGACGGCCAACTCCTCGTCCGACAACCCTGAAGTAGCGAGGTTGGTTAAAACAAAAATCGTTCAGGGCAAGAGGTACTTCCTCGTGGAGTGGGTCGGTCGTGGACCGAAGCATAGGACCTGGGAATTGGAGGATCATGTCCACGCTCCGGGTTTGGTAGCAGCCTTTGAGCACAGACGGCGGGGGGGCCCTAGACGGGGGGGTAATGTTACATGTCGTGGCTCTCTTGTTGCAAGGAATGAGGTGGTCCCCCATTCCTTGTCTGCCACGAGCCCTACTGCTCAGCAGCGCCAAAGGTCTGGGAGACTGCGCAGTCTGCTGGAGTTGCCTCCTCAGAGACACAGCAGAAGGGTGACACCTAGTGGTTCTCCCCTTGCAGGGAATGGAGCGGTCTCCCATCCCTTGCCTGCCACGAGCTCTCCTGCTCAGCATCACAGAGGCTCTGGGAGGTTGCGCAGTGTGCAAGGAATAGATGCTCAGGGAAGCAGCAAGACTTCCCATGTCTCTGCACATTGTGAAACCGAGGATCCCGCCTTTATGACCCAGAGGCAGGAAGATGAGCATGTGCTCCACGTGACGTCTTCTGATTCGCTCACTGATATCACACGGCCCCATGACGAGGCTGGTGATGTGCTGAATCCTGACTGGCTGGGCCAGGACGTCACGAACCCTGATTGGGTCACGCCCGTCTCGCGCCCGCCCTTGGGTGGAGCTACACCTCCTTAAAAGCTCCCCCTGCCATCATGGCGGCGCGTGACCGTCCTTCTATGTTTGGATGTCTGGCAGCGTGCTGCCACGCCACTGCTCAGGCATTACTGTCTTCTGTGGGCTTGGCCCTTGCTGCTTAGGCAGTACCTCGTTTGCAGGCCGTGTTCCTGCCTTGCTGCTCCGGCAGTATCCCCTTCAACAGGCCGTGTTCCTGTCCCAGGTGAGCTCCTCAAGCCTCCACCGGACTCACCTGGTTATTGAAAGCACACGTGCGTGGGCACCTCTGTGCTACCCTCGTGCCATATTCTCGTGACTTCCACTGGCACACGTGCGTGGGCACCTCTGTGCTTCCCCGTGCAACAGGTACACCGAGCCGTGTGATCCCTGCCATACAACCCTCACGGGTTAGGGCAGATCGGTGTACATAGATCGTCTGTGACATTCCAGACGATCGCTAGCAGCAACCCGCTCACTCTTCACCCACCATAGCGGCGGTCCCTTACACCGCACAGTGGACCTTGACCGGCGGAAGCTGTCCATTTCCCATCTTGGCACGCTTCCCCGGGTCCCCCTCGTAACATTACGGTCACGCCAAAGGTCTGGCTATGGCAGAAGAGCAGCAGCAGTTGCTGCGTTATGTGCAGCAGTTGGAGTCACGTTTGGCAGCTGTGGAGCGGTCTTCCCCCGATAAGGCTGCTCTAGCGACAATTGCCACCCAAGCGGCTACTCAGGCTGTGGAATTGAGCGGAAAGTCGCCTCGCCTTGCGCTCCCAGAGCGCTTCAACGGGGACAGCTCCGAGTGCCGTGGTTTCATAAACCAGGTTACCACCTACTTGGAGATGTCTGCCACTCTTTATGCTACTGAGAAGGCGAAAGTAGCATTCGTCCAGTCCCTGCTCACAGGGAGAGTGCTAAAATGGTCCACGCCGTTGTGGGAGCGCGGAGATCGGGTGGTGAATCACCTTCCAGTTTATCTTGAGGCCATGAGAAAGGTGTTCCTCGGGCCTCAAGTCACCCACGACTCCGCGCTGCGACTCCTACGCCTTCGGCAAAAGTCCACTTCAGTCGGGGACTTTGCGGTGCAGTTCAGGACACTCGCCGCAGAGCTGGACTGGCCAGATAAAGTCCTTGTCCCTGTGTTCTGGGAGGGTCTGGCAGGGTTCGTCAAAGACGCGCTGGCCACGCGTGATGTGCCGACCACCTTAGAGGCCTTGATACGGCTTGCTTCTCGCATAGACATCCGCCACGCGGAGCGGAGGCTCGAGGTCTCTTCAGCACCCACGTCTACCTGGCCTACAGAGCCTCTGACTCTCCTTCCCCACCAGACCAGTCTCCCAGCCAGTTCTGTTGATGACTCTGTGGAGCCCATGGAAGTCTCCAAGGTGGTCTCCTCTACCACAGGCTCTCGGCCGCCGGTCGTTTGCTTTGCCTGTGGGCAGAGGGGACATGTAGCTACCCGATGTTCAAAACCATCGGAAAAGAGACAGTGTCTGGTTTCCATCAGAGGAGGAACCCTAGACGCTGCCTCTCCTTCTAAATTAACCCTCAGCGCCCAGTTGCAGTTCGGCACCACTGTCTTCCCTGCCCTGGCTTGCTTAGACACTGGCGCTGACGGCAATTTCATTTCAGCCTCCCTGGCAACTAGGTACTCTGTTCCCCTGGTCCTGTTGCCTAAGCCAATCAGTGTCCAGGTAGTCAACGGGTCCCTACTTGTCAAACCCATTACCCAGATCACCGTCCCTCTCAGGATGGATGTACCACCAGGCCACCATGAGCAGGTGTCCTTTCTGGTGCTTCCAGAAGGGACGGATGAGATCCTACTAGGACTCCCCTGGTTGAAACGGCATGCTCCGATACTCAACTGGACAACAGGGGAGATCTCGTCCTGGGCAGGGTCATGTAAAGAACACCTCGGGACCACCGGGTCACCCACTCCCCTAGACCTGGTGCCACCTGGCCAGACCCTCGTTCCCCCTAGGTTACGGAACGATGTACTTTCCTGGGACCATACCTCCAAGGTCGTGGGCCTCTTCAGGTCCAAAAGGACCAGAGTTCTAGAGGCCAGGCATGATTGGTGGCCGACGGCCAACTCCTCGTCCGACAACCCTGAAGTAGCGAGGTTGGTTAAAACAAAAATCGTTCAGGGCAAGAGGTACTTCCTCGTGGAGTGGGTCGGTCGTGGACCGAAGCATAGGACCTGGGAATTGGAGGATCATGTCCACGCTCCGGGTTTGGTAGCAGCCTTTGAGCACAGACGGCGGGGGGGCCCTAGACGGGGGGGTAATGTTACATGTCGTGGCTCTCTTGTTGCAAGGAATGAGGTGGTCCCCCATTCCTTGTCTGCCACGAGCCCTACTGCTCAGCAGCGCCAAAGGTCTGGGAGACTGCGCAGTCTGCTGGAGTTGCCTCCTCAGAGACACAGCAGAAGGGTGACACCTAGTGGTTCTCCCCTTGCAGGGAATGGAGCGGTCTCCCATCCCTTGCCTGCCACGAGCTCTCCTGCTCAGCATCACAGAGGCTCTGGGAGGTTGCGCAGTGTGCAAGGAATAGATGCTCAGGGAAGCAGCAAGACTTCCCATGTCTCTGCACATTGTGAAACCGAGGATCCCGCCTTTATGACCCAGAGGCAGGAAGATGAGCATGTGCTCCACGTGACGTCTTCTGATTCGCTCACTGATATCACACGGCCCCATGACGAGGCTGGTGATGTGCTGAATCCTGACTGGCTGGGCCAGGACGTCACGAACCCTGATTGGGTCACGCCCGTCTCGCGCCCGCCCTTGGGTGGAGCTACACCTCCTTAAAAGCTCCCCCTGCCATCATGGCGGCGCGTGACCGTCCTTCTATGTTTGGATGTCTGGCAGCGTGCTGCCACGCCACTGCTCAGGCATTACTGTCTTCTGTGGGCTTGGCCCTTGCTGCTTAGGCAGTACCTCGTTTGCAGGCCGTGTTCCTGCCTTGCTGCTCCGGCAGTATCCCCTTCAACAGGCCGTGTTCCTGTCCCAGGTGAGCTCCTCAAGCCTCCACCGGACTCACCTGGTTATTGAAAGCACACGTGCGTGGGCACCTCTGTGCTACCCTCGTGCCATATTCTCGTGACTTCCACTGGCACACGTGCGTGGGCACCTCTGTGCTTCCCCGTGCAACAGGTACACCGAGCCGTGTGATCCCTGCCATACAACCCTCACGGGTTAGGGCAGATCGGTGTACATAGATCGTCTGTGACATTCCAGACGATCGCTAGCAGCAACCCGCTCACTCTTCACCCACCATAGCGGCGGTCCCTTACACCGCACAGTGGACCTTGACCGGCGGAAGCTGTCCATTTCCCATCTTGGCACGCTTCCCCGGGTCCCCCTCGTAACATAAAGGGTTGCCGGAACCTTACCTATTTTAACTCCCAAATATGTGATTTATGACTTAGCCAATGTAATTCCTTTGAAAGGGTTCTGCTCCCGTGTTTGAACATTTGTCCCTCCCAGGTATAGAAGCTCGCACTTTGACTCATTAATCTTGAAGCCTGAGTACGCTCCAAACTCTCGCAAAATTTGTAAAATCTCGGGGACCTGCTGAGCTGGATTTGAAAGGAAAAGCAAAATATCATCAGCAAAAAAAGCTGACTGGATTTGCCTATTACAGAAATACTCTGAAAGGTGCTTTGCCCACTCAATATTATCAAAAGCTTTCTCGGCATCTATTGTAAGCAATGCAGGAGATTCTCCTTTCAGAGGCCGAAGGTTAACCCTATCCAGGACAAGAAGAACTTTCCTAATATTTAGTGTCCCTGATCTTTTCTGAATGAAGCCTGCCTGTGCTGGGGAAATCAGTTGGGGAAGAATTATAGCTAGACGATTTGCCATAATTTTTGACATTATCTTCATATCTTGGTTGATAAGTGATATGGGCCTGTACGAACCAGGATCTTTCGGGTCCTTCCCCTGTTTTGGGATCAATTTTATATACGCTCGGTTATTATTTTGGAAAGACGCATTACCGTCTAGTATGCTATTATACAGCTCTAGTAATGTAGGTAAGATCTCTTCCTTTACTGTTTTTTAAAATTCTCCCGTAAATCCGTCAGGGCCAGGGGCTTTATGATTGTGAATGGAGTTGACTGTCCCCATACTTCTTCTCCCGTAATTTTGGCATTCAGAAAAGTGCGATGCTCTTCTGTGAGTCGAGGTAGTGTCACTTTAGATAAAAGATTATTATCGGGAAATTCGTCTCGCTTTTCCGACGAATAAAAGTTTCTATAATATGCGCCTAAAGTCTCAATTATTGTCTTAGGGTTTTTGTGAATCTCCCCCTTTTGATTTTTTATTTGCATGGGTCCCTGAGTTATAATCCTATTTTTCGCTAAGTTGGTCATTATTTTCCCTGCTTTATTTCCAAAGCGATGTAATGTAGCTTCTTGCATTGACCTAGCCATTTGTTCCCGTTTTTCCGCCCACGCATTAAAAGTCTTTTGGGCTATTACCCATCTATCTCTATGGTCCCTATCAGGATTCTTTTGGAAAGAAGTATATGCTTCCCTCAATTTATGGGAGGTTTTAGTAAATTGAGCCTTTTTCTTCAAATGGGAAACATGTGCTATCATTCTGCCCCGTAATACTGCATTCGCCGTGTCCCATAGTAACATAGGTGTGTCTTTATGCTGATCATTATGTACCATAAACTCCGTCCACCATTCCTTTAATTTCAAGGAAAAATCTTCGTTATCTTTAAGGAAGGAAGGATATCTCCACAGATAGTCTGTTACTCTGAGATAGATATTTGCTAGGTCTAACACCACCGGGGCAAGGTCAGAAATCACCAATTCCTGGATAGTAGCTGAGTGGAGCGCACGTACCAAGTTCTCTGAAATACGAAAGTAGTCAATGCGAGACCAGGAACTATTAGCATGCGAATAGTGCGTAAAGTGTATTATTATTATTATTTATTATTATAGCGCCATTTATTCCATGGCGTTTTACAAGTGAAAGAGGGTATACGTACAACAATCATTAACAGTATACAGACTGGTATAGGAGGAGAGAGGACCCTGCCCGCGAGGGCTCACAGTCTACAGGGAATGGGTGATGGTACAATAGATGAGGACAGAGCTGGTTGCGCAGTGGTCTACTGGACTGAGGGCTATTGTAGGTTGTAGGCTTGTTGGAAGAGGTGGGTCTTGAGGTTCCTCCTGAAGCTTTCCACGGTAGGGGAGAGTCTGATATGCTGAGGTAGAGCTTTCCAGAGTATGGGGGATGCACGGGAGAAATCTTGTACGCGATTGTGGGAAGAGGAGATAAGAGAGGAGCAGAGAAGGAGATCTTGTGAGGTTGCATGCAGGTAGGTACCGGGAGACTAGGTCACAGATGTAGGGAGGAGACAGGTTGTGCATGGCTTTGTATGTCATGGTTAGTGTATATCACTTTTTATGTTTTTCATAGCAGTAATGCATGTCTATATTCCCATATTCATTGTTCCACATGCCTTAGCACTGCAGAGTGCAACTGTCTCCTTTTTGTTACTGTTTCATGTTTAGTTTGCACTTGTTCACATTAGAAAGGTAGGATGTGTCATCAGTCTTTTTCATAGATTACAGGGTAAGGCTATGTGCCCACGGGGACAGTGTCCTGCGGATATATCCGCAGGACATTCCGCAGGTGCTCCCAGGAAACAGCACCACAACTTCTGTCTGTTTCCAGGCTGCGGAATGTCCTCCGGATATGGTGCGGGCATTCTGCATTGAGGATATAGTACCATGGCTTCGGCACTGCATCCTCAAAGCAGAACAAGTGCTGCAGTGATCGGGGGAGTTCATACTTACCTCCATCATGCAGCACCTCGCTTTCCGGCAGCCGGGTCACTCTCTCAGCGTCTGCAGGAGAAGGTGGGCGGGCCTGAACTAGCTCCGGCTGTCACATGACCGGAGCTCGTGCAGGCTCCGCCCACCTCTTCCTTCCTGTACCTGGATTCACCGCGCTACTGTACACCGGACGGAAAAAGTGACTCCGGTGAGGCAGGTAAGTATATGGGACCCTGCTGAGAAATCCACAACAATAATTGACATGCTGCAGATTTTTCTGCACGACAATCCGCACGATTTCCGCTGCGGAGACATCCGCAGCGTGGGCACAGCATTTCCCAAATGCCATAGAAATGGCTGGGGAGTAGCTGTGCTGCAGATTTCTGGAAAATCCGCGGCTTTTCCGCAGCGTGGGCACATAGCCTAATACTCAACACTGTCAGGTTGCATTAACACATGCTAAAAGTGCCACTACCCACCCATTATGCACCATTAAAATCATCAATTCCTTTGAGAGAGCTAACCAGGACTAAATGCAATTCTAGCTCCAACTATGATTTTATAAAAGAATTAAAAATCATAATAATTCATAGTTGATGGCTAACGAATACTCCAAATGGATGCTACAAAGAGCTCATAATTAAGCAGGATGTAAAGATAATTTTATTTATATGGCGCAAATATATCCTCGAGTCTCCACCGGACTCACCTGGTTATTGAAAGCACACGTGCGTGGGCACCTCTGTGCTACCCTCGTGCCATATTCTCGTGATTTCCACTGGCACACGTGCGTGGGCACCTCTGTGCTTCCCCGTGCAACAGGTACACCGAGCCGTGTGATCCCTGCCATACAACCCTCACGGGTTAGGGCAGACCGGTGTACGTAGATCGTCTGTGACATTCCAGACGATTGCTAGCAGCAACCCGCTCACTCTTCACCCACCATAGCAGCGGTCCCTTACACCGCACAGTGGACCTTGACCGGCGGAAGCTGTCCATTCCCCATCTTGGCACGCTTCCCCGGGTCCCCCTCGTAACAGGCGGAGATGAGCGGAACATAATATCCCTCCCACCTCCTTCCTTCCGCATTGCCAGTGGACGCAGGTAAGGAGATGTTCGTCATTCCTGCGGTGTCACACATAGCCATGTGTGATGCCGCAGGAACGACGAACAACATCGTACCTGTGGCAGCAGCGATATTAAGGAAAGGAGCGACATGTCAACGATCACCGTTTTTGAACGATTTTGCAATCGCTGATCGTCGCTCCTTGGTGTCACACGCTGCGATGTCGCTACCGGTGCCGGATGTGCGTTACTAACGACATGACCCCGACGATATATCGGTAGCGATGTCGCAGCGTGTAAAGCACCCTTAAGATCTGCTGTGTGCGCAATCTGATTTGTCTGCGATCTGATGGGCGATTGAGTATTTTGTGTTTGATCTGATGTGTACGGGTATAAGATCTGATGCGTTCGCGATCTGATGTGTGTGTGCGATTTAATGGGTGATTGTGTATTATGTCTGTGATCTGATGGGTGATTGTGTGTGATATGAGTGGGTGTGAGCTGCAGGGCCTGGCGCTTGATGTCTGCTGAGTATGACTGTGGGGTGTTCGCTGTCTATAATGAAATGTCCTGCAGTATTTTTAATCTTTTTAGCTGCATGGACACTTTATTATTGAACTGCAACTAGGGCTTATTTTTGGGCTAGGGCTTATATTTAAGCCTTGCTTCGAAAATGCTGAAAAGGGGAGGTCTTATTTTTGGAAAAACACGGTAAATGACACATTTCCTTTGTATTTTAGGGAAAAACAATAAATCCCATCTTTTACATTTGAAAATTAACAAAAAAAAAAGAAAATGGGCCTATGCAAAAGTTTGGGCACCCTTGGAGATTTGCCAAGTATCACAGCTTGCAAACGCTTTTTGAAGCCAGCCAAGAGTCTTTCAATTAGTGTTAAAAGTTTTTTATCCATTCTTTCTTGGAAAAGTCTTCCAGTGCTGTGAGATTCCTGTCTCATCTTGCATGCACTGCTGTTTTGAGGTCTAGCCACAGATTTTCAATGATGGTCAGATCAGGGGATTGTGAGGGCCATTGTGAAGCCCTCAGCTTGTGCTTTTTGAGGTAGTCTATTGTGGATTTTGACGTGTTTAAGATCATTATCCATTTGTAGAAGTCATCCTCTTTTCACTTCAGCTTTTTTTACAAAGTTATGACTGACCACTCTCATGCGTTATGCTTGGAGAGATGTTCTTTTCCTAAAATTCTGTTCCCTTTTTTCTCCACACAAATTTTTAATCATTGTGGCCAAAGAGTTCTATTTTAACTTCATCCGTTCACAGGACTTGTTTCCAAAATGCATCAGGCTTGTTTAGATGTTCTTTTCCATACTTCTGATGTTGAATTTCATGGTGAGGATGCAGGAGGTTTTCTTCTGATGACTCTTCTAGGAAGTCCATATTTGTGCAGGAGTCTCTCAACAGTAGAACAATGTACCACAACTCCAGTGTCTGCTAAATCTTTGTGAAGGTCTTTTGCAGTCACGCAGGGGTACTATTCTTTTTTATAAAGCTGTGAAATTTGCATTATTTAGCCTTTCCTAATAATGATAGTTCAAGGACTGTGGAGGAAAAGACAGGCGCATAGGGTCTTAACTGATAAAAACAGTGAAGGGATTATAGGGTGCACTCACCTATAGATATTGTGAAAGGTCACAACACCTAATGAAGCATAGACGCTGGTGAAGACAGCTGCGGACCTGTAAATTGGAAACAGAGACTTCTATAGGAA
Source organism: Anomaloglossus baeobatrachus (assembly GCF_048569485.1). Classification (NCBI taxonomy): domain Eukaryota; kingdom Metazoa; phylum Chordata; class Amphibia; order Anura; family Aromobatidae; genus Anomaloglossus; species Anomaloglossus baeobatrachus. The sequence continues at coordinate 470,493,602 of NC_134358.1, read as the reverse complement.
ATCGGGGATCATCGCCGCGCTTGTCACCATTCAATCTTCTGTGTCATTATTATTATATTGTCCTGAGGAAGGGGACAGAGTCTCCTGAAAAGTGTAGACTTTGTTCATGTTCCTTAAATAAATGACTTTGAATAATAACTTTTTGGATTGAATGGTGATAAGCGCGGCGATGATCCCCGATTTCCTATAGAAGTCTAACAATGATAGTGCATAAGCCATAACTGTAAGAGGCTAATTAAGGTGTGAAACCTTGGTCAAAGTTATCTGGGGACAGAAGTCTCCAAGGATACATAAACTTTTGCATCTGCCCATTTTCCTTTTTGTCATTTTTCAAAGGTAAAAGATGAATATATATATATATATATATATATATATATATATATATATATATATATATATATAAAAAATGTATTTATTTGTTGTTTTTTTTTCGTCTAAACTACAAAGGAAGTGTGTGATGTTTAACTTTATGTTTTTTAGAGATCATTTAATCTTCAACTTGCGTACCTGTTCCCAATAACAGAATTTTAACCAGGTGTGCCCAAAGTTTTACATGCCACTGTAAATATGGCACTAGAAATCCAATATGATGGTGTGTTGTCCAATAACGACAAAGTATGGAGAAAAGAGGGCCCTTGGAGTGAACCCAGAGGGACCCCAACAATAAGGGTAAGAGAGTAAAGAGCTGGTAAGCATTTAATCTTTGCATAAAATACATTTCTAAAAAAACCTGTCAAAATATACCTATTTTGACATTAACAGAGTCAAGAATTTACTGTACCTTGACATTTTCCTTGTCATAAACTTCTTGTAGGTGTCGCGGGCGGGGAGGAGGATGGCAACGCTGCGCTCACCCACTGCTCGGGTCTGGCTATTGCTGCTGCTGCTCGGTGGTGGCTCGAGCGGTGGGCCGGATCCCGGGGTCTCGAGCGGCGCTCCTCGCCCGTGAGTGAAAGGGGGTTGATTGGTGGTGGGGATTTGGTTATTGTCCGTGACGCCACCCACGGTTGTGGTGATTTTGGTGACACCACCGCTGCTCTGTATGGGGATCCCGGGAGCGGTGACAGGGAGCAGCTGAGTTGTTGGTTCTCCCCTCTGTGGGTAGGGGGGTTGGTTGTCCCGGGGCCCAATGATGGGGTAAGGATGGGTGATGGCAGGCGGGTTGCGGGGCCTGGCGAGGTGCAGGGTCGCGGGGGCAGCGCTGTGCCGCACAGCACGGTGGTACTCACTCAGCCTGAGACGATGACACAGTTCTCGGTAAAACACACGGCTGGAAAGACGGGTCCCACGGACGGCTGCTGATGCTTTTCCCCGGTAGGTTAATGGTGACTGTCCTTTCCCTGCACCTAAGCACTACTGCTGCTTCCAATGGGTTCCCACCGGTAACCCGCTCCCCGGCTTGGATATGGGCCGGAGGAGCCCCCTTTTTGCCCGCAGGCGCTGGCCCTGAGGAACTGATGCCTTGGCGGTGGCGGTGTCCCTCTCACTCGGTCGGACTGTTGCCTTCAATTGGGACTTAGTTGTTTGGAAACCCAGGAGGTCCCCTTCACTGACGGATTTGGCAAATTCACGGCGACTCCAAGCCTTGCCGGGGTCCGAAAATCCCCTGCCAATGGTGCTGGCTTCTCCTTGTGTACCGGTCTGGTACCGCCGGGCCACCGCCCGTCCACGGTCCTTACGGCAACTCCGATAGGCCACTCCTGCAGACGGTCACCGCCGTCTGCTAACCTTGCTGTCTCTGTCCGGGGCACACACCCGGACGCTGTCAGATAGTTGCTCTACTACCACTTTGCTCCTCACACTTTCACGTCCAAAACTAATCTGGTCACTTTTCCCGCCTCCAGGACTGTGAACTCCTCGGTGGGCGGGACCAACCGCCTGGCCCACCCCCTGGTGTGAACATCAGCCCCCGGAGGAAGGCAACAAGGATTTTTGGGTCTAGATTAGATGTGCCTATCCAGGGTGTAGGGTGTGGTGGTGTAATTACCTGTGACCCCTGGCTTGTCCAGGGCGTCACATTCCCCCTTAGCAAAATGCAGACCGTTCGCGGGCTGCCCGTCCAACACCGGTTTTATTTTTATTTTTAACTGTAGAAATAATAGAAAAACGGTAACACACATACATTTATAATAACTTCTTCCCACATTGGGAGGTACTCTTACTTAAACGGTTTCAAAACGGTTTCAACGGTTACGGCTTCCGCTCTCTCCCACCCAAGCAACCTGGCCCTGATGCTGCCCCTAAGCAAACAGGCAGCACCCCTTGACCCCAGTCCTGCACAAGCTGCCCGAGCGGGTTCTGTCCTTTTCAGGGGACCCACGTCCATGGGGAGCCCCTGAAACCCCCAGAGGATTGCCACCGGTTCCTGTGGTGGCTGGGCCCCAGCCTGCTCCACTGCGGGCCCTTCCTCCAATCTGCCTCTCCGGAGGCGGTAACGGTGGAAGCTGCAACAACATACTTATTTACATGCCACTAAGTTTGTGGTTGCCCTGCAAGTTCTCTGGCATGTTCATAAAGAGTTCTTTATGCAACTTTTTGAACGGTCCCCACGGGGACAACGGTGCCGGCAACGACCGGTTTCAATCAGCAGTTGACAATCAGATGAAGCTTCGGTAATCATTTTCATTTTTCAAAACTTTCAAAACTTTAAACACACACTGTGGTCCCAACGGGGACGGTGACAACGGCATTCCGCTGCCCTACTCAGAGTCCTCGGCATCACTTTGGGGAAGGGGCGTGGTGCTCACATGGGCTTCCTGGCTGCCCCTCAGCTTCGCATCCAGCGCGAACCACCCCCTCTCCCCACAATGCCGGGTGTACTGAACCAAGTCGCCCGGCATCAGGTTACGACCGGGGTGCTCCTCTGGCAGGTGAGCATTAACATCCCGCCGGGCTTTGAAAACTTCGGCCTCCAGGCCCGGTTCGTATATAAAACCAAAGCCCCGGCGGACATCAAATCGCCTCACCTGCCTTTCATACAGGGGGACCCAGACTCGAAAGGTCGCCTGCCTCAGGTTCTCCTTCTCTCTGATTGTGCGGGCCACCAGCTCCGCCTTCTTCTTCTCCCTCTCCGCGATCTCCGAGCCCAACTGTGTAGGCTCCCTGTCCCAATATGGTGCTGCTGCGAGCTCCGTCGCACGGGTCGGGCCCCGAGAGACCTTTTGGACGCTGCCCACTGCTGGTGATCTGGGCAGAAGGTCCCGCGGTGACTTGGCCTGGGACGCCGCCTTGCAGCGACAACCCGGCGCAACCTCAGCCGAGGTGTGGGGGATGGTCACAGGGGCTTTCTTCCGCTGGGCCTTCGGCATGGAGCGGCCTGTCGGCTCTGGCTCGGGGGAAGTCTCTGTAGATGCCTCCGGTTCAGGCTTCGGGGCTTTCCACGGCAGCACCTCCGGTTGGCTACGGGCTCCGGCTACAGGTCGGTCCGCCTGGGCGGACATGCTGGGTATCGCTACCGGTTGCGGTGGTAGCGGGCCTAGTGGCGGGGTCACGGCATCCGGGACGGGTGGCGAGGGAGGCAGTAGGGCAAGGGGGTTCAGACCGGGTCCCGCAGCCGCGATGACCGACCCTTTTGGGGTACCGGGGCGTTGGTCACTCACCCTCCCTTCCGCTACTTACTCCTCGCGTCTCTGCACGGTCGCTATGACCTCCGTCATGTCGGTCTCCCACTCCTCTAAGAGGAGCTACATCTTAACCTGCAGCCTCTGGTAGAGCTGCGCGGTCTGGATCTCCACCCACGCCGCGGTTCCAGGCGCGGGGGCTACGGTGCTTCGGGATGGCATGTACATGTTGCTGGCGGCCTCTCCCAGGAACAAGATGGCCGCAGAGTCCTGGGGTCCCTGCTTTTATAGCCGCGGCTACATGCGACCAGTCGCCATTTCGTCCCCCTTAGCCTCTTTCCGGCTCCTCCTCTATTGGGGCGGGGGTTTGGCCTTCGCGCCTCCACTACTCGAGGAGACGCTTGAGCGGGAACTTTTTGCACCAAAGATGGCGGCTTCTGAAATTTTTCGGCCGGACACCTCCGGCGGTCACAAGGCGCACCTCTACCCAACGGCAGAGCTGTAAGATCCTGTTCGTGACGCCAAGTTGTCACAGGCGGGGAGGAGGATGGCAACGCTGCGCTCACCCACTGCTCGGGTCCGGTTATTGCTGCTGCTCGGTGGTGGCTCGAGCGGTGGGCCGGATCCCGGGGTCTCGAGCGGTGCTCCTCGCCCGTGAGTGAAAGGGGGTTGATTGGTGGTGGGGATTTGGTTATTGTCCGTGACGCCACCCACGGTTGTGGTGATTTTGGTGACACCACCGCTGCTCTGTATGGGGATCCCGGGAGCGGTGACAGGGAGCAGCTGAGTTGTTGGTTCTCCCCTCCGTGGGTAGGGGGGTTGGTTGTCCCGGGGCCCAGTGATGGGGTAAGGATGTGTGATGGCAGGCGGGTTGCGGGGCCTGGCGAGGTGCAGGGTCACGGGGAGAGCGCTGTGCCGCACGGCACGGTGGTACTCACTCAGCCTGAGACGATGACACAGTTCTTGGTAAAACACACGGCTGGAAAGACGGGTCCCACGGACGGCTGCTGATGCTTTTCCCCGGTAGGTTAACGGTGACTGTCCTTTCCCTGCACCTAAGCACTACTGCTGGTTCCAATGGGTTCCCACCGGTAACCCGCTCCCCGGCTTGGATATGGGCCGGAGGAGCCCCCTTTTTGCCCGCAGGCGCTGGCCCTGAGGAACTGATGCCTTGGCGGTGGCGGTGTCCCTCTCACTCGGTCGGACTGTTGCCTTCAATCGGGACTTAGTTGTTTGGAAACCCAGGAG